>NC_134582.1:15000-615000 GCF_037038515.1 Microtus pennsylvanicus
AAGCTGCTAACCCCATCCAACCCAAAAACTTACCTGTTTGCGCTCCAACGTGCTGCAACTCTGAAAGAAATGGGTTACAATACAGAGAAAACAAACAGGTACATGAACAGCAACACAGCACAACGCCACACTCTCTGGAACATCGATAGTCAGACAAATATTTTGGGTCATCCTCAACCTGCCTCAGGTCAGAAGATCAAGAGAGCAAGTCCACAAACAAGCTGTGACTGCACAGAGTATACCAAAGGAGCAATAAAGTAAAACGGAAAAAAAGAGCAGGAGAAATGAGACCCCCCCAAACCACAGAGCAGACCAAGAACACTTCCCAAAGACTCAGACAGCCACTGTAACAATTTGAACAAGATGCAAAGACACTGCCAAGGTAAAAGAAAAGAAGAAGTTGGTCGACTCTAATTCAATAATTTATACAACATCCTAAGAGGTCACACTGTAAAATCAGAATCAAGTGATCACAGACCAGGAAGATTTCGAAACAAAGGAAAAAAGGACTATAATTACGTAAGAAGATAACTTTATTAAGATGATAAATACATATAAAGTGAAATAAAAATCTAACTAAAAAACGAAGAAAAAAGGAACAGCTAAAATATGAAAAAAATTAAAAATCACACAAAAAAGCAAGATAACAAAGGGGTAAAAACCAGACTGCTGATGAAAACGGCTTAAGACCAAAGACTGAAATATAAGCCATAAAGAAAACAATAGAAACCCCAGATATGAAAATCCAGGAAAAAATGAACAGAAACTACAGAGGGAAGTACAACAAACAGAATAAAACAAATGGAAGAGAGAATCTCAGGTTTGAAGACTGCTAGATCAGGTAATGAAAAAAAAAACATGAAACCTAACAAATTTTTAACAAAACATACATAAAATCTGGGGAAACAACAGAAAACAAAACCTAAGAAATGAGGGATAGAACGCACAGAAAATATAATCAAGAAAATTACAAAACGAAACTTTCGAAACTTAAAGAAGGATATCTTACCTTAAGAAGGATGTATAAGAAGCATAAAGAACAACAAATAAAGTAGATTAAAAAGATACCCTAGTCATATCACAAAACATCAAACACAAAAGCATACAGAATAAAGAATATCAGGATGTGCAAAATTAAACAGCCAAGTAACATATTTAGGTAAACCTATCAGAATTACTCCCAACTTCTCAAAGGAAACCATGAAAGCAAAAAGAGCTGGGATAAATGTGCAGCAGGCAATATGAGACCTTGAATACAAATACAGACTACTAAAACCTCCAAAGCTTCCTTTCACCATTGGTTAAAAACAAGGTATCACCTGACCAAAAAAAAAATTGTAAAAAGACGTATCAAAATTCCCACCCTTACTACAAGGAAAACACCAACGCAAGAATGAAAACTTCACACACAAATTCTAAAGCAAAAAAAAACTCACATCAGCAAAACTCTAACAACACTCACTTAAAAATAACAGAAATTATCATCTATTAGTCATTAATGTCTCTTACTATACATGTGCTCAAACCACATATAATGACACAGTCTAAGAGAATAGATAGGAAAACAAAAATCAACAATCTATTGTATACAGGAAAAATACCTCAACATCAAAGACAGACAGCACCTCAGAATAAAGGGTATGGAAAAGGACCCAAAAACAATCAGGAATGGCTACCATAATATCTAACATTAGATTTCTAACTAAAGTAAGTCAGAACAGTTGGAGAAGGCACTATATACTAATAACAAGTTTAATCTATCAAGAAGAAGCCTCAATCATTGTCATACAAGTGCACTCACACATGAAAAGAAACATGATTAGAACTCAAATTACTCATGAAAACCTAATCACTAATGGCAGGATATCTCAGTATTCCACAATCAACAATGAACAGGTTAACCAGACAAAAATTTATAAGCGAAATAAGAGAACTAAGAGATGTAATGAATGAAATGGGACTAAGAGACATCTTTAGAATAATACACCCAAACAGGAAAGAATATACCATCTTCCCAGCACCTCATGAATACTTTTATAAAGCTGACCACACACTGTGCAACACAGAAAACATACACAGGAAAAAAATGGAGTAATACACTGTGTCCTATCAGATGACCACAATTTAAAATTAGAACTTGACAGCAACAGCATTCTCAGAAATCCTACAAAACAATGGAAATTGAACAGCAAACTACTGAACTACCCAAGGGTCAACGTAAAATAAAGACTTCCTAAAATTCAACAAAAATGAAGGAACATTATACCCAAACTTATGAACAATATGAAAGCAGTGCTAAGAGGAAAGTTCCTAGCTCATACAGAAAGCTCACACTAGTGAGTTAACACATGTGAATGCTCTAGAACAAAAAAACCAGACATGCCCAGAAGGAGTAGAAAACAGAAAATAATCAAATTGAGGGATGAAATAATTTATATAGAAACAAAAATGCAATGAATCAATGAGACAAAGAGCAGGTTGTTAGAGAAAATAAAGATAGACAAACCCTTATGCAAACTAATAAAAGACAAGAGAGAACATGCAAACTAACACAATCAGAAATGAATAGGGATATATGACAACAGACACTAAGGAAATCGACAGAACCCTTAGATCATACCACAGAAACCTGTACTATACAAAATTGTGAAACAGAAATGAAATGGACAATTTTCTGTCTAGGTACCATTTACATAAATTATATAAAGCATAGGTGAGCAATTTAAATATGTATATACTCCTAAAGAAAATATAAGCTCTCATCAAAAGCAAACAGAGTATTCAAGGGCAAAATGGTTTTAATGAAGAATTCCATCAGAACTACCTATACCGCTCTAAGTGTTGCACATAATATAACCAGAAGGAACATTTCCTGAACTCTTTTTATGAGTATGCAGTAAGAATGATGTGAAAACAGAAAGACTCAACCGAGAAAGAGAATTAAAAAATAATCTCAGTAATGAACATGAATGCAAAAATACTCAATAAAATGTTGGCACACCGAATCCAGGAATACATTATAGAAACCTTCATGATCAATTCACCAGAGATGCAGGGATGGTACAACAGTCATAAATGCATTAATGTAGTCCATGATAGAAATAAATATAAAGAATAAGTAATTATGAACAACCTAAGGAGTAATAAAATAGGCACATATCGCACTTGTCATAAAAGGCTCTCAGCATAGTCCATTAATCATACCTGGATTAATGTTAATGAAAATTAAGAAATATAATCTGCATGTCCAGATTTTATGTAATGTACTCTAAAACACAGCCATATATTTGGAAAACTTTTGAACAAATTTGGCAAAGTACTTCAATAAAAATTGGTCAATTGGGGCACATATGGTTAACCTAGTAACAACTGCTCTGAAATATCACGTGTGATTTACTATGTGTCACTGGGATGAACCAAGACGAGAATAAAACTAACCGGAGGCCGTTTTCTGGCATTGATTACCTTCCACACAGCCACTACTGCAATACAGATCCACATTTACAAGATGATTGCTGCCTTTACCCAAACCCTAACCTTAACTGTAACCCTAAACCCAACCTTAACCCTAACCCTCAACCCTAACAGGAACTCTAACCGGAACCCTAACCCAGAACCTGAACCTTAACCCTAACCAGAATCACAGCCCTAGTCAGAATCCCAGTCAGAACCACAACCAACAATCTCAAAAACCAAACCATAACACTAACCTGAACCTGAACACAAATAAAAACCCAAACTATGACCCTAAGCTAAACCCTAAACAATAACCCATAAACCATAAACAGAATTCCTACCCAAATCCTAACACAAAATATAACCTGAAATGTAAACCATAACCCAAACGAGAACCTGAGCACTACAAAGGAACATTAATGCAAACCCAAACACAAACAAAAAACGTAACCCACTAATCATAACCAGAACACCAAACCATAACACCAGCCACTAACCCCAACACTGACACCCAACCCATAAACACCAACACTAATCCTAACCATCTAACCATAAACCTTATACCAAAACCCTAACAATGAACGCCAACAACGCCAAGACAAACTCAAATCTGGACCATGACAATTACCCAAAACTGCGACAAGAACCTGAAAATGAACCGTAAACACTAAAAAGATGACTAACAAAAATCAATACCCCCTTACACAAACCTGGACCAAAACCATAAACAAAAACCATGACAAAAACCATTAACCGAACACTTACTCAGATACTAAATGATAAACAACAAACAGGTTATTTTATGTAATAAAGGTAGACAAACCCCTATGCAAACAATTAAAGAAGATGAGAGAGAACATCCAAACTAAAAGAATTGGAAATGAAAATGGATACATTACAACAGACACAAAGGAAATCCACAGAACCCTTAGATCATACTATATAAACCTGTACTGTACAAAATTGTGAAGCAGAATAGAAATGGACAATTTTCTGGATAGGTACCATTTACATAAATTAAATAAAGCCTAGGTGAGCAATTTAAATAGGTATATACTCTTAAAGGAAATAGAAGTTCCCATCAAAAGCAAACAAAATATCCCAGGGCCAAATGGTCCTAATGAAGAATTACATTAGAACTTCCTATACTCCTCTAAGTGTTGCACATAATATAACCAGAAGGAACATTGCCAGAACTCTTATTATAACTATGCAGTAAGATTGATGGGAAAACAAAAAAGACTCAACTGAGGAAGGGAAGTAAAAACTAATCTCAATTATAAACATAAATGCAAAAATACTCTATCCCATCCTAGCTTGCCACCAAGGACTCCTATCCATCTGGAGTGTGTTGATGTCCATCACCACAGTCTACTCCAGGGTGGAGTAGATATAAGAGACTGCAGAGCTAAGAAAACTAAGAAAAGGCAGACCAAGAAAAAACCACAAGCACAGAGATAGCCGCAGCAAAGACCATACCAAGCAGGCAAGACTCTCCTAACAGGATTGGTACAAATGTGCATGCATTTATGTAAGAATACCTCCAACAATTTGAAAGACAACATGATAGTATGAGAAGCCAGGGAATTTACAACAGGAGAATTTGAACACCCTAATCCAGAGGTAGTACAAGAAATAGACTTTAAACATAAAATTATAAAAAATTATACAATTTATAAAATTATAAAAAAATATAGATCATACCAGAGAAACCTGTACTCCACAAAATTGTGAAACATAAATGAAATGAACAATTTTCTGGCTAGTCACCATTTACCTAAAATAAAATAAGGCTTAGATGAGCAATTTTAATAGGCATATATCATCAGGATGAAGTGTCAATACCAAATATAAATTTCAGTAATATAAAAGCACCCACATCACTAGAAATAAATTTATGCCCGAAACCACACTAATAGTAGGAGACTGGAGCACTCCTCTCTCAATAATGGACAGGTCAACCAGACAGAAACATAACAGAGAAATAAGAGGAATAATGGAGATAATGAAATAAATGGACTTCAGAAATATCTGTAGAACATTCCGCCCTAATAGTAAAGCATATATCCTCTCACCTACTCATAGAACCTTCTCGAAAATTGACCACATACATGGATAACAAAGAGAACCTTATATGACACAAAAAAATTTTGCAGAGGCAGGCAGATCTGTGAGTTCTAGGCAGGACTGGTCTACAAGAACTACTTACAGGACAGGAACCAAAAGCTATAGAGAAACCCTGTCTTGAAAATCCAAACAAAAAAAATGGTAGGGGGGGTGATTGGGCTGGAGAGATGGATCAATGGTTAAGAGCATTGCCTGCTCTTCCAAAACTCCTGAGTTCAATTCCTGGCAATCACATGGTGGCTCACAACCATCTGTAATGATGTCTGGCGCCATCTTATGGCCTGCTGACAGACACAGACAGAATATCGCATACATGATAAATAAATTACCAAGAAAGTAAATATTTAAAAAAATTTTGCAAGCACATGAGCATTATCAGATGACCATGGATCAAAGTTGAAGTATAACAACTGTTATTACACCAAAAACAGACAAACTCATGGAAAGGGAACAGGCAACCACTAAACCGTACCTGGGTCAGGGAAGAAATAAAGAAATGAAAGTATTCCTTGAATTCAAAGAAAATAAAGAAACAACGTAACCAAACTGAAAGTGGCACTAGGAGGAAAACCCATCTTCTCAGCACCTCATGAAAAGGTCTATAAAGCTGACCACACTGTGGAACAAAGTAAACATACACAGAAAAAAACTGGAGTAATACACTGTGTCCTATCAAAAGACCATGATTTAAAATTAGAACTTGACAACAACAGTACTATCAGAAATCCTACAAAACAATGGAAATTGAACAGCAAACTACTTAACCACGCATGGATCAATGAAAAATAAAATAAATACTTCCTAAAACTCAAGAAAAATGAAGGCACGTTGTACCCAAACCTATGTAACACTATGAATGCAGTGCCAAGAGGAAACTTCCTAGCACAAACAGAAAGCTCACACTAGTGACTTAACAACACATGTGAATGGTCTCGAAAAAAAAGCAGACATGACCAGAATAAGTAGAAACAGAAAATAAAAAAAATTGAGGGCGGAAATAAATTGAAACAAATAAATAATGCAATGAATCAATGAGACAAAAAGCAGGTTATTTGACAAAATAAAGAAGATAAACAAACCCTAATGCAAACTAATAAAAGACAAGAGGGAACATCCAAACTAACACAATCAGAAATGAAAATGGATACATGACAACAGACACTAAGGAAATTCACAGAATCCTTAGATCGAACCACAGAAACCTGTACTCCACAAAATTGTGAAACATAAATGAAATGGACAATTTTCTGGCTAGTCAACATTTACCTAAAATAAAATGAGGCTTGGATGAGCAATTTAAATAGCCATATACTCTTAAAGGAAATCGAAGCTCTCATCAAAAGCAAACCAAATATCCCAGGGCCAAATGGTTTTAATGAAGAATTCCATCAGAACTTCCTGTACTCCTCCAAATGTTGCACAAAATATAACCAGAAGGAACATTGCCAGACTCGTTTTATGAGTATGCAGAGTCAGGGGAAAAATTCCTGGAGATCTGACAGCCAAACTAGTGAAAAAAGCAAACTCCAGATTCAATGACTCACCTTAAGACATACTGTGGAGAGCAACAAATGAAAACCCCTGATGTCAGCCTCAGGCATCCATACATGTGTGAACGTGTATAACCATGTGCACCCCATTCCACATATACACACACCTAAGAATTTTCTCTGGATGTACTTTGTAGCATTCCCTGGGTAAGAATATGACCTCATACCTATTGCAGGATTATCAAGATCAGAGTTCTATTAACTTTATTATCAAAAAAATCTTAGCCAGGCGATGGTGGCACACGCCTTTAATCCCAGCACTCGGGAGGCAGAGGCAGGCAGATCTCTCTGAGTTCGAGGCCAGCCTGGTCTATAGAGCTAGTTCCAGGACAGGCTCCAAAACCACAGAGAAACCCTGTCTTGAAAAACCAAAAAAAAAAAGAAAGAAAGAAAAAAATCTTATAGATGTCATCCCTTGCCGCTTAAGTACATACTCTCCCCTATAGCAGAACTACATCATAGGAAATGAATATATCAAATTGTATTTATACCCCCGGGCTCCACACCACATGATTAGTTTGTTGGGCAAAAATTATAATGATCATACTTACTGTTTCTTGGAAGTTTGAGAAATTACTACATCATCACTGATACTACCTAGGAGAAAATGTTCTGCAAAAAAAATAATAGTCACTTTCAGCTTCTAAAACTCTTAAGACATTTATCTTTGGTCATATATAAAATACTGACCACTATACTAAGTGAAGAAACAAAAAAAACATATATGAAACTTTTCAAGTAAGAGTCTAAAATGCCTATGAAAACGGGAGCATTTCTTCTGGGTAGGTGCTGGCTGCTTCAATATGAACAGTCTTTAGACTCTGAACATTAAACCTCCATGGAGGCAATACTAACTGCAGAGCTCACTACACTGAGTCTGGCAGTTCTATCATACTACAATTAAAAGTCCTAAAAATACCAAAAGAGAATAATCATGAAAAACACTACAAAGTTTGAGTGAAGCGTTTCTATATTAACATCAACAAATGCATGAGGTCAATTTTTAAATCTGAAAAATTACATGAGGCTACTGAGAGAGCAAGCGTATTTGCCTTCATGAAGGATTTTTATTTAATTTAGACTCAATTCATTCTTCTTCTTCCCTGAGAATGTGGAGGGCATGGCAAAGCTTAACCTTTGATCTCTGCATAACCAATAAGGAGGAAATAAGCACCTCTACCAGGAAAAGGAAGAGTGAAGAGATGCAGCAGAGCAGGGATCTGCAACTAGCTGACCATGTACTAACGACCCAGGTAAAAACTAAGCTTTATGAAAGTGAGGGTGGAAAGAGTCCTAGGCTCTAAGATGGCTCATATGACAGGCACACCAGTGGATGTCATGCTCCCTGATGAGGACACTGCACATGGGCATCTCAACGCTGGCAGTGGTCCCAAAGTCTAGAAGTGTTTTACCCTAAAAGCATCAACTGCAATCAATTTCTAAGTCTGTTTTGCCTCTGTCCATGACAAGAACCAACTTGTTCCAAAATTCTATAAAATGTTTTTTCATGTTAAACTCTGCTGTTTACAGAAAACATGAAAAAACAAGGACATGAATGCTGCTATCACATGATACTCATAATATTTTCAATCTCAAAGCCTTCGGGTCCATGAAAGAAACCAACACCGATAAAAGTCGACTATTTCAGGATGAGATCAATGATGGCTTACGGTGAGTTGTCTAAAGGACAATTTCTGTCTTTGTGACACACACCCAGTTAATGTTAAACTAAAACAAACTCAGGTAGTAAGTGAACTAGGACAAAATATGCTTAAGACAGTCTAAAATTGTATAAAGAAAGTTCACTAATATGTCTAAGTTTCTTTCTCATTTCTCTTCAAAGGAAATCTGTCATAAAAATACACACATTTTATCAAACACACTACACACTACACCAACACATACACACACGATACAAACACACTACACACACCATACTACACCAAACACATACATACACACATCACACACTACACCACACATATACACACACCACACACACACTACACCACACACACATATACACCACACACATTACACACCACACACATACATATATACACAATACACATCACACTAAACCACATACATACACAACATCACACACGCCACACTATACCACACTACATCACACGTACCACACACATACATATACACACCATCCACACCACACACACACACTACACCACACACACACCTACACACATCACAATACACCACACACATACACATATCACACACACACACACTACACCACACACACATACACACACCACACACATCACACATACACTACACCACACACATACACGCACCACACACATCTCACACACACCACACATACATACACACACCACACACACAGTACACACCACACACATACATACACACCATCCACACAAACACACATACACACTACACCAAACAAATACACACCACACACATCATACACCACACACACATCACACACACACACCACACACATACACACCACACACATCACACATACATTACACCACACACATACACACACCACACACATCACACACACACTACACATACATACACACACCACACACATACATTCACACCATCCACACACACACCTACACACCACACCACACACATACACACCACATACATCACACACCACACACACATCACACACACTACACCGCACACATACACACACCACACACATCACACATACACTACACCACACACATACACACACCACACACACCACACACACACGACACATACATACACACACCACACACATACATACACACCATCCACATCACACACACCTACACAGTACACCACACACATACCTACACACATCACAATACCACACATACACACACACATTACACACCACACACATACATATATACACAATACACATCACACTAAACCACATACATACACACATCACACACTCCACACTATACCACACTACATCACATGTACCACACACATACATATACACACCATCCACATCACACACATCTACACACTACACCACACACACATACCTACACACATCACAATACACCACACATACATACACATGACACACACCATACTACACCACACATACCACACTAAACCACACACACATACACACAACACACACACACACATCACAATACACCACACACACATACATACACATGACACACACCATACTACACCACACATACCACACTAAACCACACACACCATACACACACATGCACACACTATAAAGAATCTTAAAGCAGTTAGACATGGGCATGGGCATAGTGGCACACACCTTTAATCTTAGCACTTGAGAGGCAGAGGCAGGCAGATCTCTTTGAGTTCAAGGCCAGCCTTGTCAACATAGAGAATTTCAGAACAGTCAAGGATACATAGAAATCGTGTCTCAAAAGTACAAAAGAAAAAAAAACATCAGCAGCAAGTAGTTAGTTTAACCAATCCAGAGAATAAAGAAATTTTATGGAAAAATAAAGTAAAAATGAACACTGCCTAACTAAGGTTTTCATTAATCTTAAACATAGCCCAATTTCTTGCTATTTTTAGAAGAATTATTTATGTGTGTGAGTGCTTCTATTTGCATGTGTGCCTGCACGAAAGAAGAGGGCATCCGTTCCCATTACAGATGGTTGTGAGCCAACATGTGGTGGCCGGGACTCGAACCCAGGACCCCTGGAAGAGCAGCCAGTGCTCTTAACCGCTGACCACTCCTCTAGCCCCAACTCCTTGTCATTTTAAGGCTAGAGATACTGTTCTATTTCTCCTTAAACCATACACCAAACAGAAAATAGCAAGTGAAACCAAAATTTTAAATCACAAAGATAACCACAGCTCCTCAAGAATGGCCTGGTTGCCAAGAATGTAGGATCCAAAAATTGTGTATACAAAAGTCAAATCTATACTTTTTTTTCAAAAACAATGGATCATGTCAAAGCTTGAAAACATCACTTTCTTTGCACATGAAAAATATGTACGTTAATAAGACCTAACAGGAGATGTAAATATCTGGGTAGGGAAGGTCTACAATCACAGAACTTAGGAGGCGGAGGCAAGTGAATGCATCAAGTCCGAGCCAACATGGGCCACACAGTAAGACCCTATCTCTGAAGAAAGACCAACTAACCAACAAGTGACCAGAGTAATCCCTGTAGCATTCTATAGCCATCTTCCAAGGTTTCAAAGATCACTTTCCGACTGTTTAACTTCAGGATGATGCAGAATGATAACGACAGCAAACATTTGGTTTCTGATGGTAATGACAACCTCTGAATTACTTTTATTTATTTATTTTACAGCCCGACAGCAGTTTCCCCTCCTTCCTCTCCTCCCATTCCCTCCCCCTCACCTCTGTGCCCCCAGTCTACTGTTTCTGCTGCATTACTTTTTAAGTTGTCTTTCCTATCCTTGTGAGCAAAATAAAAAATACAACACACAGATCTCACTCATTGTTTCTTTCCCTTAGCCTTTTCCTCAACTGTTAGATTTCCCCAAACACAGATGGAAATGTCCAGTATGAAGGAAGAAATGGAATGTTTTCACATTCGATATTTAACTGGTAGCGATCCATTTTCATGATTCCATGCTGGGCTTAAACTTGCTATGCACAGTTTTTTTTGTTGCTGTTGTTAAGATTTATTTATTATGTATACAGTGTTTTCCCTACATATATGCTGTAAACCAGAAGAGGGCACCAGATCACATTACAAATGGTTGTGAGGCACCACGTGGTTGCTGGGAATTGAACTCAGGACCTCTGGAAGAGCAATCAGTGCTCTTAACCTCTGAGCCATCCCTCCAGCCCCTATGCACAGTTTCTTATGTTTTTTTTCAGGCTATTTTAGACAAATTTCTAAAATGACTTTATGAGTTCAAGCAGAAGGACCTTTGAGAGAGTTACAAAAATTTGCATACTGCTTTTCAAAGCTAATAAATTGTACATTTTTATCTCTTTTGACAAGGTCAAATCACTGCATCCTCAAAGACATTGGACATTTTTAGTGTTATAGTATTTGTGTTCTAATAAATAAAGTTTTACTGGAGATCAGAAGGCAAAGCAGCCACCATAGTCAGCCCTACAGGCAAGGGAGTGGTGGCACATACCTTTAATCCCAGGACTCAGAAGACAGAGTTAGATGGATCTCTTTGAGTTCAAGGCTACCCTGGGCTACACAAAATCAATCCACAAAGAGATCCAGGTGGTGATGATTCACACCTTTAATCCCAGCTTTTGGGAATCACACACCTTTAATGGAGAGAAGACAGGAGCAATATGACTGGGCAGAGAGTAGAATATTTTTTGTTCATCTGAGAGTTAGTAGAGATAAGATCTCTCTAGTTGATTGACTGCTTTGCTTTTCTGATCTTCGACTTGAACCCCAATATCTATCTCTAGGTTTTTATTATTCGTGCAACAGAAATTTCTCTTCCTAAAAGAAAATCAATTTAAGCACCAAAAGGAAGACTGAAGGACTGTTGGGGGATATCAGGAACAAAGCCCGTGTCTCACCCATACTAAACAAATACTCTACACTGAGTCACAGTCTCAGTACTCAAATGTTTCATCACGAGTTTACACATTTTAGAGGTGACTACATTTGTCTGTGCTTTCAAACTGTACAAACTTTTCGTCACTTTTCCAGGATCCCCTAATATTAAGTTGCTATACCTCAACATAAAACTGCTGCTTGACATCCAGAAATTTGGTGTTTATACAGTCCAAAAAACCTTACTTACTGTAACTTTCCCAATATTTTTATTCTTGGAAAATTCTTTTCCATTTTGACATAGCTATTGATATAGTTTCAGTGCCTTTGTTAAAGATACTACACATTTCAGACATAGACCTCAGGGAAATAGAGTTGGAACTGACCTGCAAGCCTCCTTCCCAAGGCCTAGCTCGAGTAGTACCTGAAGATGCTATGCAAGCTGCCAAAGGAAAAGAGAAATCAACATTCCTACCCAGCTATAAAACTTATGAACCTCAGTGATATCTTTCTGACAAGATACGCCCATGGCACAATAACAGCACAAGGGCACTTTATCATGGGAATGACCAACATCTGTCTAATAGAACTTAAGGTCTACTCAATAGGAGGGAATGCACACCCAGTACTATAAACTTAGCCAATATCTATGGCTAGAGAGGTTCGAGACCCTAGGGGAGAACCCACAATTGCCAAAACCAATATACTTTCTAACAATACTCTAAATGCTTACTCTTATACCCAAAGATAAGGGTAACTCTCACCCCTCCACAAGAAAAACCTTCTTTTGTAGTAGAGAACATTATAGAGATATACAACTGGTCCACATGTAGAGAATGTGACCACAGGTGCTCAGCCCCAAATGGCTTTCCTACAATGTAACTCCTACTCCTAAGGCCCAGAAAAACAATGGAAGAGGGGGAAGAAAGATGGGAAGAACCAGATGACCCAGGACACTTGTTGCTAGTATCTTCTAGACATGACAGAAAAAGTGTACCTATGAAATCTCAACAATACAGTTACCTAAACAAGACTTGCATAGTGATACCACCAGTCGACATGCCAATGCACATGAGGGAAATTTCACAAAGCCCCACCCCTCGATGAAGAGAAGAGCTACGCACAACTCACTGTGGCTGACAGAGGGCAAATCAGTTTTTCCCAAGAATGAGCATCCAGATAGGTTATCCAATCCCAAGTAGTCAGCCCTTAACACGTGTACAGCAATATGGCTAGGATTAAAGCCATGGCTTTGATTGCTGGTTCCAGCCCACTCCTTAGCTTTATTCTGAGAGTCTTGCCTCATGGCAGCAGTACTGGCTGGAGTCATGTTTATTGCCACTACTCTATGGCATTTAAAGGTCTCTACCACCACAAAAAGCATGCAGTCAGCTTTTCATCAATACCATTTAAGGTTTGCAGCTAAACCTGAGTCAGGAAACCTCTCTTTTTTTTTTCAAATATTTATTATGTATACAATATTCTGTCTGTGTGTATGCCTGAAGGCCACAAGAGGGCACCAGACCCGATTAAAAATGGTTCTGAGCCACCATGTGGTTGCTAGGAATTGAACTGAGGACCTTTGGAAGAGCAGGCAATGCTCTTAACCTCTGAGCCATCCCTCCAGCCCCAGCAAGCTTGCCTCTAGCAAGCAGAACCTACCTGAGAAAGTGCTGCTATCAGCTGTGCTTAACTCTATTCTTTTCTATCTAGAATAACATCCCAAACAAGGTAAAAAGAAAATGAGCAGATTTTCTATGTCCATCTCCTTTGATCAACCAGACCTTGTGCAGCTGACAAACCACCCAGGACATACCCTTTTCAACTCATGTTTTAATTTCCTTCTCTGCATGGGCTTGGAAGAACAGAAACAAGCAGAAGAGCAAGCCCTTCGTGTGATTGTGCAGTAAGAGGTGGTTAACTCCTTCCTTCCCTGTCTCCCCTTTCCCTTCATAATGTTCCTACTAGAAACATGTAGACCAGTTCTCTAATTTGGAAAGTTCTGAGTCAAGGTGTACACAGAAGAGAGCTTCACACTTCCATGGTGTGCATGTGCACATACAGTTTTCTGCACACTGAGCTTACAAGGTATTGGTTTCTCATCATTTTCTAGTTAGTAAAGAAGGTTTTTTTATATATATAAATTAGGTGATCTTGTTCCTTCAGCAGATCCAAGCCTCACCCTGGTCCAGCTGAAACAGTCACTGGTAGACAGGTTATGAAAGCATATGTAAGGTTTTTACTTTCCCTAGTTGCTTTGAAAACAAACCCTGGTTATACTCTAGGACATAGATGAGTGGTTCCCAACTTTCCTAATGCTGTGACCCTTTAATATAGTTCCTCATGCTGTGTTGACTCCCAACCATAAAATTATTTTCATTGCTACTTCATAACTGATTTTGCTAGTGTTATGAGTCATAAGTAAATTATTTGTGTTTTCCAGTGGTCTTAGACACTTAGACAACCCCTGCAAAAGAGTTGTCCAACTTCCAAAAGAATCACAACCCACTAGTTGAGAACTTCTGACCTAGACACTTCTTCCAACACCTTTGCCTTTCTAAAAATCTGTTCTTCCTGGGGCCCTCAGTTGCTTATGGGATGAGCGTGAGTATCTCCTCCTCCTTTTAAAATAGAAGCTTTGAAGTTTTCCACTATTGAGAGTGATGCTGGCTGTGGGAGAGCTACATATGATTTACAAAGTAGGAAATTCATACACCAGCAGTATTAGACTACTTGTGTGTAAGTCAATATCGTTCTCACATTTGCTAAAATATAATTATTTAGGTCACTAACTAATTTATAACTAATCCTGACATTCAAGTCAAATTCTGTGACATGAAATCTGGAACCCATGGTTTTACTTCTTATGGTAGAAGGAGCAAGCAGACAACATTATGAGAAAAACAAAACCTGATTAAGCCTGAAACACAGGCTCTTCACTTCTGGAGAAAATGACGGACATATTGATAGACATGCATTCATCACACTTAAGCAAGGGAATGCAGAAGAAAACATGGAAAGGCATTTAATGCTTAATACTGGTAAATCTTAGGAATTTCAATGCTTTCCTAATTTCCAAATCTAAGGAAAATTTTCCCAAAAAGAATGCAACTGAGGAAAACCACATTCAGTTATATGTGCTCTTAGTGAAACCTAATGTGGGTGAGCTTCTGAGTGGATTGTAGTCAAACGTACTCATTTCCATCAGAAGATGAGTACCCCTCATAGCTACTTAGAAAAATACGGAGTGGGGAAAAGTAAGACTGTTTTATTAGTTTACTGTGTCAAACGTTTTAATTGGGTTTTCTAACCAAACTGTGCACTGGCTGAAGTAAAAATTATGGGAATCATCAAGGTAACACAAAATCCCCTGCTCCAGCTGGGGTACTATGTGCACTGTACCCCTGTGTCAGGCCCAAGGAGCTTCCCTGTCACTTCCATCTGCGGTGGACACAAAATAAGGTGGGTGACCTCTATGACCACATTTTCAACACATCTGAAAGCTAAGCACAGTTCTCTCCTGAAGATACATCCAACTGTTGGGGTTCATGATGCTATCCACCAGGAAAAGTGCAGAGATGCTACTGTGGACACAGATATGAAGAAAGGTATGTCTATATACTGAGGTTTCCACATATAGATATAAGAGTGGGAGCATGATTAATAAAAACTCAGAGACAGGTATTAGGGTTCAACCTGAAGACCAGAAAAGCAAAGCAGTCAGTCACTGGCTCTGACCTTAACTTCAGTCCGAAAATGGTGATCCTGCCTCCAGGAAATCTCAGAATGAGACTGTGACTGTGAGCTGTCTCCTCCCATTTTATAATCATCTCTAATTCTGGGATTAAGGGCATGCACCACTACTGTTTGGTTTCTATGGTAAACTAGTGTGGCTACTGGGATTAAAGGTGTATGTCATTGTAACTACTGGGATTAAAGTATGTGTCATTCGCTGCATAGTCAGTAAGACTGGACAGTGTGGCTGTTTTACTTTTCCAAGCTTTATTTTTAAAAATACAGATAAAACAACACTACAGAAGTTTGTCTTAAGACCTAAGAAATTAGCTAAATGTGAAAACAGAAATTCTACTAATGAGGAGACGAAAAATAGTTCTCATGCACTAGTGTAAACTAAGAGATCCATGGCGTGCCCTCAGTTCTCCACACCTGGTCAAGGGTAAGATATCCTTAGAGTTCACAATGGGAATTTTAATTTTGTGTTGGTTTTTATGATAAAATGTATGCATCACCCCATTGTGAAATACATCTAAATAACTACCTCTAAATGAAGCACAGCCACACAAACTCCTGCCCAAAGCTCTAACTCTTTAGGTGCAAGGTATGTAACTTGGACAGGAATTAGTTGGGAAAATAAGATAATACCTAATTTAAAGATATGCTCACAGCAAGTTACGGGCAGAGAATATTCACTTACTAGGAATAGAAGTCAGTTAGCTATATAGCTGGCTCAGTGCATGGCATTCTGAATGGCATTGCATCAATTCTGCACACCAACATAGCATTAAGCACTGAAGGGATCCGTGAATAGCAGTTAAGTTAGTACAAACATTGCCTGCAGCTTTATCCTGATAACTTACATTTTCACAGGTCATGAAGGTTGGCCAGTTCCTTCACAGCCACTGTGCTTGGATGGCATTGCAGTATGGAACCATTGCATATCATCTTTATATTTATAAATATCTTTAAATTGCAATGCAGTTAGCAATCTCTATCATTTGTATGCTAGATTTTTATGTAGATTGTTTTACCACTATTGGTGGTGGTGCTCTAGAGCAGTGGATCTCCACCTTCTTAAAGCTGTGACCCTTTAATGTAGTTCCTTACGCTGTGGTGACCCCAAACCATATTTCACTGTGTACTGTTATTTTGTTTGTGTTGTAACAAACAAAGCTTGTCTGAAGATCGTAGTGCAAAGCTAAACCACTAGAACCCAGGGAGTGGGGGCTCACACCTTTAATCCCAGCACTAGGGAGGTAGATAGGACTAGCCAGGACTATAAAGAGGGAGGAGTCAAGAGCACTGCAGTCTGAAGGTTTAGTGGAGACAGATACAGTCTGGAGATGCAGTCTGAGGACAGGATTGCCCCTCGGTTTGTGCACTGGTAGAAGTAAAAACTCTCTAGTGGCTGGCACTCTGCTTCTCTGATCTTCAGCATTAACACCCAGTATCTGACTCTCAGTTTTTATTATTAATAAGAATTAGAATTCATGCTTACATCATTGCTACTTCATAACTACAATTGCTACTGTTAAGGATTGTAAAGAAAATATCTGATATGCAGGATATCTGATATGTGTCCACTGTGAAAGGGTCATTCATCCCCAGGAGGTCATGACTTTGGGTTAGTGGTTCAAAGGAGGCTTTGAACCATGAGCTGGAATCTTGTAAAGCAGCCCTCTACCACTGAGCTACACTCACCTGCCGCACTTATTCTTATTTTCTTTCTTTCTTTCTTTTTTTTTTTTTTTTGTTTTTTTCGAGACACAGTTTCTCTGTGGCTTTGGAGCCTATCCTGGAACTAGCATTGTAGACCAGGTTGGCCTCAAACTCACTGAGATCCACCTGCCTCTGCCTCCCAAGTGCTTGGATTAAAGGGATGCACTACCACTACCAGGCTCCTATTCTTATTTCCAGGGGCACAAACATTCAGGTTTTGTAACATCAGGGGATTATGAGGAACAACTTCTACTGTTCCACACAGTAGTACAATGACTACAGTTAAAAAAAAAATTTAGTGAAATATTTCCAAGTCAATAGCAGAGAAGATTTTGAAAGTTCCTAGCACAAACAAAAAAATATTGGAGGTGATAGATACACCAGTTACCGTGACATGATCATTAACACTGTGTACATGCATTGAGATAGCTCACAATACCCCATAGCTATAACTCCTATGTAGTAAATAAAACCAAATATAGCCAAGAGTGGTCATATATATCTCAAACCCAGCATTTGGGAGGCAGAAGAAGGTGTATCTTAGTTCCAGGTCAGCCAGAACTACAACAATGAGACTCTTGTCCAAATAAATAAACTGCAACTACAAGGCTAGTGGAATGGTTTCAAACTGAAAGACGGTTGACATCTGCAAACAAACTGGGGCACAATGAGTGTAGCATCCCATTAACAGGCTCATCCAAGCAGTGGTTCCCCAGCCTCTGGGGTCCTTCAGTTCTCCTCTCCTGCATCCTTAATCTTCCATGGATCTAACAGCACAGTTTAGCCCTAAGTTTAGGCAAGCAATACCGACTGTGACTTAGATTCAGCACTCACACAAGTAACAAAAGTTCAGAAAACAAGTGTTCGTCCAAAAATGAAAGACAGACAGACAGGCCTTCCAAGAATGAGAAGACTTGAGGGAAATGGGTCATATCTGAAGGACAGATAAACAATAAGCAGGGCAGGCCTGAGATGTAACTCTGATGTCAAAGTGCCTGGGCACCTGGAAGAGGAGAGGGAGTTAGGGGCTGGGGGAAGGAAGAGGAGGAAAAGGGGAAGAAGGAGAAAGAGGAGGAGGAGGAGGAGGAGGAAGACATAGCCCTATGAATCTCCACATGGTCTATTCAGAGTCAAAAAAATAAAGTAGGCAAGGCATGGTGGTTATGCCTTTAATCACAGCACTTGGAGGTGGCGGTGGGTGTCAGGCATAATTTTGCTGGAAGATTCTGAAGACCATGACACAAGTATCTCTAGGAGCCAGGCTACTAAGTATTTAAGTGCACTATATAAGATTCATGTGTAACTTCCCAGCTACTGACTTTGATCACTAAACTAAAGAGACACATATCCACTGAGCCACTTTTCAGGTTCTTTCAATCACACGGGCTTAATGAACATGCATAGAGCCAGCAATGCATTTTTAAGACTTTCTTCAGGTAAGGCAAAATGCTGTTAAGAGATGAAGATGATGAGCAAGGAAATGAGGGAGGAGACTATCGCTGACTGAGAAACAATTTTATCATTATTTCAAAATTAATCTTAAATTTGTAAAAGATATTCTAAGGAAGAAAGAGCTCAATGAACTAAATTGCTCTAAATGTATATTCTGATATGCATATGAAAGTAATGTGGTCCTCTCAATGATGTTTTCTTCATTTTACTGGCACACCTACAGATTTCTTACTCTCTTCTTTTAGTCTTTAAAACCAAATCTCACTTCTAAGACAAAGTGTGAGGTAGTCCCTTCTACTGCTAAATTATATAGAAGACAATTTTAATTATGTTGTCCTGTAGACAGAGCAAGGGTACCATTTGCTAAAAGTAATGGAGAAACTCAGGCACTTTGAGGAATCCTCAGAATACCTACCTTCTTTCCTTTGGAGGTGAAATGGTAAAAGAGAAAGCATCAACTAAGGCCTGTTTGAAATCCGTAACCCTGGCATGCATGCTGCTTAGGTTTCATCAACTGTAACGTGGAGAAAATGACTTTAGAATATAAGATTATGCTGAAATAAGAAAACCACCTAGTTCAGAGATAAGTTCCTCCCTCTTATTGCTATGGCTACATGGAATGCCCTATTTCCATTACAAAAGATGTCTGAGAGGTAGCTACATGTATATATTCAGTCCATACACACTAGGGTATGTATCTGGTCTTTCTGGGTGCTGTTTAGAACTAAAAATCAGGTTCATAACTACGAACCACCCATCCCTTCCCAAAAACTAATAAATATTGCAGAAATTCAAGAATGACCCAACATATTACCAAGTGGTCCTTCTGAGTGATGCGTAGTTGTTGTGCCAGAACTACTAATTTCTAATAGGCCTCTGCTGTCACTTCCCTTGACCCTAGTTATCCTCTTCAGGGAGAAGGCAGGTGAGATTCATCTTGATTCACCCTGCTGTCGACCAAATGTGGAAAATTCTTTAAGCACAGCTACTTTTCCATTTTGTCTACACACTGATATCATCTGAGGAACTTTCAAAACTTTAAACGCTCAAGTCACACCCCAACCATGCACATCATAATATCTAAGGGGTGGGTGGGGCCAGTCACCTATACTTTTCAAAGTGTCCAGTATGGTCCAAGATGAAGCCAAGATTGATACCTGCTATGATGGATCGCCCCTCTTGATTTCGAGTGATTTTTGCCGTAAGTGAAATCAGAAAAGCCAACCTGGAGCAAGTCAGAACCACAGCCATGCTCAGAAGGTACAGTGGGATCCCAAACACGGGGACGGTACAGGTGCTGCGCTGAACTCCACCAAGGGTTACCCCGCGCCTCACTGGAGGACCATGCTTTCAAACAGCTTGCCCTTCCAGCAAAAATAAGTTGGCTAATTTTAAAGGTACCATTGTCTGTATTTGTCTCTACTCATTAGAATTTTCTCCAAAAAAAAAAAAGGCAAATCTCTTGAGAAGGACAGAGAATGTGTGCACGCTGGCCCAACACAACCTACAGAGTAGCTCTAATCCCCCTGTCTGCCTAGAAAGCACCTGCTCCACGATAGGCGGGGAAGTGCCCAGCCCACAGTCACTGCACCTTCCAAGCATTGCCTGCACCTGCCAAGCCTTGCCCACCCCTCCTACCTTCCAGCAGCTCATCCAAGCTGGTGACCTTCCAACTGCAGTCTATGGTGTAGATTGTGCGGACGCACTGAGGCAGGTTCACATTGTCAGAAAACGAGAGGGTCAGCTCTGTGAGAAGCGAATCAAAGGAACTGAAGCTATCATTGGAGATGGCAAAGACCAGGCCATTGAAGTAGCAGTCCCCATTCCAGTAGAAGCATGCCTTCTTGGCCTTCTTCTAAAAGCTTAAGGCCTGCAAAGTCCGCGTGCGGTAGAAGCTGCAGTGTGCACTGTGCTCCAGGCTGGAGGATGAGCCCATTGCCCTTGGGGCCAGAGATGCTGCTGCCCCCTGAGGAGCTTGGAGCCCTTCTCCGTGACCCTGGCAGCGGCCTTTTGTCCCGTTCTTCAAAATGCTACAGCTCAATGCTCCTGGTGCTGGCAATCAAGGTTGCTCAGAGAAAGCTCTCCACAAATAAATAAATTAATGAAGGAACGTCCCCACAGCCCCAGCTGTAATGCGCCATGATCTGGGCGCTCTGGCCTTAAAGCATTGGGACACCTGGTCCGAGCATGGGGGCCATGCTTGCAGGTGGGCCCGCTCAGCCAGCTAAAAGTGGTGGCAGCTTGGCGCACCCTCTCCGTCACCGCCGCCAGCTGGGGAGCCCCAAGCCCCCTGAGTGCCTCCTTCGCGGGGCCATGCCTCACACATAGCGCGCGGGCAGTAGGCCAGAAACCACTAAGTTGAAAGGCCCAAGGCTTGCCCTGGTTCGCGTCCAGCCCGCTAAACAGAGGAAGCGGAGGGGATGGGGTGGAGCGCGAGCTTGGGCGAGGCGCATCGTGGCTGTGTCGCGCGGCCTGGGGTCCCGGGTTTCCGTTGCCACCTCGCCCACTGCCGGGACCGGTCCATGGCCAATGAGCGGCAAAGCTGACCGGGATCCTCACGCCGCGCTGCGCCCCTGAGGGAAGAGCACAGCCTCCTCCCACAGGTGCATGCTTCCAGGCATTTGCGCTAGCGGCCGCCTGGCAGAGCCTGGATCTGGGAGGACACCTTCTATCACTCTTGGGATACCACAAAGTACAAGGAGAGGGAGGTGGTGAGGAAGAGGGGGGCACAGCTTGACGAGCAGGAGGACCTTTCATAGAGGCCCCGCCCTCCAGGCAGTGGGAGCTGCAAGAGCCCGGGCGCGTACACGTGCTCTGCAGCTGGGGGGGGTGGGGCTAGCGTAACCGTGCTAGCCAAAAAACTACAAAGGAAGGAGACTCAAGGGCAGCAAGCACATCCTTAACCCCCCTCTCCAGGGGCAACCGAGGCCAAACTAGGGCAGAAATACAAAAACATCACTAGGTTTAGACGTGATGTTTATTTTTTTATAAACGACCCATGCATTGTTTTATTTAGAGATCCTTTGGGAGGAAAATCCTTTAAAATTGCTATGAAGATTTGCTAACGCGCTAGTTGCAGTAACTTTGAATGAATAAATGACTAGAAGTTAATGGTTTGGGGAAGGTCGATTTAATCAACTATTTGTTGAAAGCTTGCCATTCATTTGACAGGCATTAATCAGTCCCATCATTGGGGATGTTCGTGCAGAGAATAGAACCCCTGGGCTCTTCCCCAAGTGTTCAATCTGAACTCACAGAAATGGACTGACAAACATCTACCATGCAGAAATCTTTTCCTTAGCGGTGTGTGGTTCACAATAAAAGTGTATTTAGTTATTTCACATTGACATTGAAGCTCAAAGACATTTGGCCCTAATCTGACATGAAATAAATGATTCAGCACCTGGTTCTTCAGTGGTGATGGGGAAACTGTCCTTTAAGGTAGGATGTCAAAAGAGCTGGAGTCCTGGAACCACATGAAACAGGAATGGGTGGGAACACAAATTTCAATACCATAGAAGCAAATCACTTTTCATAAGGGATTTAATGAATATGATACAGATCAAGACCTCGCTGGCCACAACTTGAGAGCTCATGGAGGTAGAGGGAAAAATTGTTCCATGGATTGAACCAAAACCTGTGGAACACTATGAATGCAGTGCTAAAAGGAAACTTCCCAGCTCAAACAGAAAGCTCACACTAGTGAATTAACAACACATATGAATGGTATAGAACAAAAGAAGCAGAAATGATCAGAAGTAGCGGAATACGGAAAATAATCAAATTGAGTGCTGAAATAAATTAAGTAGAAACAAATAAAAAATACACCAGATCAATGAGACAAAAAGTAGGTTATTTTATATAATAAAGATAGACAAACCCCTATGCAACCTATTAAAGACGAGAATAAAACATCCAAAGTAACACAATCAGAAATGAAAAGGGATACATGACAACAGACACTACGGAAATCCATAGAATCCTTAGATCATACCAAAAAAAACCAGTACTGCACAGAATTGTAAAACATAAATGAAATGGACAATTTTCTGGGTGGGTACCATTTACATCAATTAAATAATGCCTAGGTGAACAATTTCAATATGTATATACTCTTAAAGGAAAAAGAAGCTCCCATAAAAAGCAAACAAAATATCCCAGGACAAATGGTATTAATGAAGAATTCCATTACAACTGCCATACTCTTCTAAGTGCTGCACATAATGTAAACAGAAGGAACATTGCCAGAACTCTTTTTATGACTATGCAGTAAGATTGTGGCGAAAACAAAAAGACTCAACCAAGGAAGAGAATAAAAAACTAATCTCAATATTAAACATGAATGCAAAAATACCCTATCCCATCCTAGCTTGCCACCAAGGACTCCTATCCATCCTAAACGTCATGGGGTCTGGTGAAATCTCTTGCATATATGGTTATTGATTATTATACAGCAGTCCAGAATACCTGTTATGGCTGAACATCATTTTCTGGCCCTGAGCACTCTGCCATCTGTCTCTTCAGATCGGGGATCAGATGTAAGTTAATGGGTTTATGTCCCTAACCCACCAATGTTTCAGCATGTGTTTTGGGTAGATACTGATGTGTTGGTGTATACCACTCCCAGTATCCTTATTCCTCCTTGGAATAATTTAACTTATCTGAATAATTTTGATGGGACTCCATATAATTTTACTTATATGGATAAAAGGGAGCCAATACTATTTGGAAATGGTACTTGGTTTTCAATGGGATTTCAGCAGTGGTCACAACCTGGTATTGAAACTGGAAAATCTGGCAATCGTCCTCGAAGACTGAGCACAGTGCATTACTGAGACCTTGGATAATAATACTGAAAATCAGGAATTTGGATATCCCCAATATCCAAATTTTAAATATTATATGTTAAAATATAAGCTATTTATTTGAAAAATTTCTTTCGGAAAATTTGGAAAAAATTCAAAATAACTGGATCAATTGTCGTACATATGGTGACTTTATTAACACTTGTTCTGAAAGGAATATTACCACTTCTGATTTGCTTATTGGTACAATGATAAATTAAATAAAGCCTAGGTGAGCAATTCCCATCAAAAGCAAACAAAATATCCCAGGGCCAAATGGTCCTAATGAATTACATTAGAACTTCCTATACTCCTCTAAGTGTTGCACATAATATAACCAGAAGGAACATTGCCAGAGCTCTTTTTATGACTATGCAGTAAGATTGATGCGAAAACAAAAAGACTCAAAAGAGGAAGGGAAGAAAAAACTAATCTCAATTATGAACATGAATGCAAAAATACTCTATCCCATCCTAGCTTGCCACCAAGGACTCCTATCCATCTGGAGTGTGTTGATGTACATCACCACAGTCTACTCCAGGGTGGAATAGATATAAGAGACCTCAGAGCTAAGAAAACTAAGAGAAGACAGACCAAGAAAAAACCACAAGCACAGAGGTAGCTGCAGCAAAGACCATACCAAGCAGGCAAGACTCTCCTAACAGGATTGGTACAAATGTGCATGCATTTATGTAAGAATACCTCCAACAATTTGAAAGACAACATGATAGTATGAGAAGCCAGGGAATTTACAACAGGAGAATTTGAACACCCTAATCCAGAGGAAGTACAAGAAATAGATTTTAAACATAAAATTATAAAAAATTATAGAATTTATAAAATTATAAAAAATATAGATCATACCACAGAAACCTGTACTCCACAAAATTGTGAAACATAAATGAAATGAACAATTTTCTGGCTACTCACCATTTACCTAAAATAAAATAAGGCTTAGATGAGCAATTTAAATAGCCATATACTCTTTTTTTTTAATTTTTTTTTAAATTTATTTATTTATTATGTATACAATATTCTGTCTGTATGCCTGAAGGCCAGAAGAGGGTGCCAGACCTCTTTACAAATGATTGTGAGCCACCATGTGGTTGCTGGGAATTGAACTCAGGACCTTTGGAAGAGCAGGATATGATCTTAACCACTGAGCCATCTCTCCAGCCCCCTAGGCATATACTCTTAAAGGAAATCGAAGCTCTCATCAAAAGCTAACCAAATATTCCAGGGCCAAATGGTTTTAATGAAGAATTCCATCAGAACTTCCTGTACTACTCCAAATGTTGCACAAAATATAACAGAAGGAACATTGCCAGAACTCGTTTTATCAGTATGAAGTAAGATTGATGTGAAATCACACAAAGAATCAACGGAGGAAAAGAATTAAAAACTAATCTCAGTAATGAACATGAATGACAAAATACTCAATAAAACGATGGCAAACCAGATCCAGGAATATATTTTAAAAACCTACATAATAAATTCAGCCTCATCCCAGAGATGCAGGGATGGTACAACAGTCATAAATGCAGTAACACAATCCATGATATAAATAAACTTAAAAAAAATACATGAGGCACTCAGCATAGCCCATTAATCATGCATGGGATATTGGCACTGAAAATTAAGAAACAGCATAACCTGTATGTACAGATTATACACATTACAATTTCAAACATCAGCCATCTTTTGGAAAATTGTTGAGCATATTTGGAAAAATACTTCAATACAAATGGTCAGTTGGGGCCCATATGGTTAACTTTGTAACAATTGTTCTGCAATATCACAACTTGTGATTTGCTTAGTGTTACCAGGATGAATCAAGCCAATAATAAAAAGTTAACAGGAGGCCATTTTCTGGCATTGATTGCCTTCCACACAGCCCATAATGCAATACAGATAGCTGCCTTAAAACCTGTTCAGCTCTTTAAGGGCACATTTGTTGGAACAGCAGTATCTGGTTCTACTTGTAAAATTACCTTATTCAGTAATACTAATGTTACTACCTATGTGCTACTTACTTACATATGTATTTTAACCTGGAAGAGTCAATTTCACTACTGGAATTAGTAGTAAAGATTTTCTATGATATTCATGTATTAATCCCTCTGTTAAGTTTAATCCTCATCACTTATGACACTACAGCAACATACACACATTTGGCTGCCTGTAAACCTAGGTCATTCTTGGGCTCTAAGTTCTCTAGATCATCATGTTGTAGAATTCCTAAATAAGATATTGAAAAGAACAAATTGCATGTTAGATTTAGTAATAGCTGTAATTCCTAACCTTATCGCTGTTGCTGCTAATGATTCTGTGACTGGTATTGCTTTACATACATCACTGCAAACAAAGCATTTTGTAGGGCAACAGTATAAAGTTTATCAAGAACTGGACTCAACAAGCTCAAATACATGCTCTACCTCAGACAGAGATTGATGGACTTAAGCAAACTGTGGGATGGTTGGGAAAGAAATATTTATCTGTGCAAGAACTTATTACTTTGCCTTGTAATTGGAATTCAATAACTATTGGCATTACTGATAAAGCTCATAATGATTTTTAACATGAATAGAAGGTTATTCAACCTTATCTTTTGGGCAATGCTGCTTCTCAATCTCTCATTGAGCACTTACGTGATGATATAGGACTTGCTTTTCCTAATCGTATCCTGATTCGGATTCTTCTACCATTGCACACATTTATGATGATGAATTGACAGGATAATATGGAAAATTAGATCCTAAGGGATTCACACAAGATATTAATCATACCTCTGTTGGTATGCTTATTGCAATCATTCTTATGCCTTTCTATTTTTGATGATGTATCAGTTTGTTTCAAATGCGGAAAATTTTCATACTTTATAGATAATACTCGTTTTACCACAAATAAAAATCAAAAAGAAAAAGGAAAATAATGAATGCACCAAACTACCTTAGAGTGCAGGCTACTCGTGGTATAGATGAGACAAAGTCGGGAAACGGTTGCATGAGAAAACAAGCATAGATGAAAGCAAACTCTGCCTATTTCTCAAATGTTCTCTCAGAATCTATACCATGGATAGAGTTGACTTTTGAGCTCAGGTGTTCACACTCTACCAGTCACAAAGGAGTGCTTTGCTTCTGTATATGTGTTGCCTTGTTTCTATGTACTTATTTTCATTTTTATTACTGATATTAATTGAGGTATTGTTCTGGCAAGGAGAGGCAAGAGTTTATCATGACCATGTACGTGAGTACAGAGGGGTTTCAGAGTTGAGGTTGTGCTTTTGAGTATGTATAAAAAGCCATAATAAAGAAATCTTATTGTGCAGTTGTTTATACTCTGCATCCCAGTGTACTGATTTACAAGACAACCATATCAAGGGTCTACAATGCAGTAGATGTTGATAAGTGTCACCGGAACAGGGACCATAAAGAGTAAAAGTTAGGAAGTGTAAAATATTAACCAGATAAGTAATCCTCATTACAGGGTTACGGGAGAAGCCAAATCTTCTCTGTACCTAGCAACGCTAAATCATTCAATAAAAACTCATGGGGCTCACCTTTATTTTTCTGATTTAGAAATGTGTGTGGAAATAATAAAGCCTTATAATTCTTTGGTATCCAGAAGGCACCTACTTGGTAAAGAATTAAAGTTAATGCTGAAAAAGCTATGAGATAGGGTGAGAAAGTACCTGTCCGTTTCTGGTCTATATAATTTGAGTTTTACTATCCTCAAAGAAAAGCAAATGAAAATAACTGGCCACTGTGTCAAAACAGAAAGTAGTGCCAGCTGCACAAGTAATGACCATGCATAAAAAAAAAATCAAATATATGGCCTCTTTGTCAATGTGATCAGGAATTATAATGCCATCGATCTCCTTTTAAATTTGCTCATAGAACTTAACTTGGCCCATGATCCTAAGAAAATGGATTTTTTGAAAAAAACTATCCATTTAAAATATTATTATTGGATACTTATCAATATCCTGCAGGCTCTTCGGCTCAAAATATATTTCCCATTGAATGGATTAACAAAAAGCATATATTTTCAAAAACAACGAGTTATAAACAAATGGTAGTCTATGGGATTCAACCACAATGTCTGACTTTCACAGGTCTAAACTTTTCTACTATCATTTTTGCATTTCCAAAAGAATAAGTAGAATACATGTTTTAGATTAAAGAAGCTTTACAAATTCATGCAGTTTCTATTACTGGAACTTTGAATATCATTTACCCACAGAAAATTGTGGGAGTACTTACATTTTTAATGAATAATATTGTAGCTTTCAGGGGCTGGAGAGATGGCTCAGGTGAAGAGCACTGGCTGCTCTTCCAGAGCTCCTGAGTTCAATTCCCAGCAACCACATGGTGGCTCACAACCATCTGTACTGAGATCTGGCGCCCTCTTCTGGTGTGCGGGCATACATCGAGCAAGCCAGAATGCTGCATACATAATTAATAAATAAATCCTCAAAAAAAATTTTAGCTTTCAATCCTTCACCTGATGCATTAACTATTTTTAATGATGGTTGAAAAACTAAGTGATTATTGGACAGAATATAAGTACTGGGTAGTACTTACAGATTACTCATCCATACAACAAAATTAATAGTATGCTGTTGTAAAAGCCAAGCAAGATTTACCTCAAGAATTAAATATCGTAGGTGATTGAGCTTATATTGTAGTAATTGTTAAAAATACATTTAATGCCGTACTTCATTCCAGTAAGCATTCTGTTAACTTTGTTTAAATTCATTTTAGCTCTTAAATCAAAATAAAGTCTCTTACTCATGCACGAAAACACAAATTTGCATGGATATGTTAAATTTGAAAATCCTCACGTTATAAATTAGTACCTTTTCCTTTGTTCAGGGAGAACATGAACATTTACATACTAATGATAATAATGTACATGTCAAACATAAAATTCCATTTCAACAAGCTAAATAAATTATTTTAAATTCTTCAATTTGTCATCTGTTACATATCCATTTCATTACTCAGTGGGCTAATCATCAAGGATCTCAATCAAATGAAATTTTGCAAATGGTTTATCATACCCCTAAGTAACCATAGATACTCTTTGTTCATTTATATGGGCTACTCCGTTAGCTGGAGAACACACAAGTTATACAACACCTTTTCCATCACCTGTGTTACCTCTTTTACTAAAACAGATAATGGACATACTTATATAATTCTAAAGAATTTCCTAGGTTCTGTGAATCATATATCATTGCTCCTGTTACAAGTATTTAATATAATCCACAAGAACAAGCTATTGTTAAATGTGTCCATAAGTCAATAAAACAAATTAAAAAAATCAAAAAGAGGAAAAAGGAAGTTTTGAATTAATGTGTTTTTTAGAATAATGGGAGAGCCAGTTTACAGCAAGCATTGTTTATATAAAATTTCCTAAATATGCTGCATGCGCATAACTTAATCCGCAAAGAAACGTTTTATAAACACCACAAATGCCGAATTTAAAAAATAGGGGACAAAAATGCAAGGTAATGAATGGCAGCTGGCATTGATAATGCTGAAAGGGAGAAGATATAGTCTTGTTACTCTGCAAGATGTGCGTCGGTTATGGATCAGAACTAAGAAAAGAGCAGAAAATAAAGACAGGTTTTCCAATGGACTCATGATGGCCCTTCTGTCAAAGAAGACAAATTCTCTCTATGGCAATTCTCTCTATGGAAGCGACCTTGATGACATAGGTCCTCATCCTAACCTTCATGGGGTCGGGTGAAATCTCTTGCCATCTTAGGTTCAGATTATTATACAGCAGTCCAGAATAGCTGTTATGGATGAACATCATTTTCCGGCCCTGATGGCTCTGTTATCTGTCTCTTCAGTTCGGGGATCAGATGTAAGTTAATGGGCTTATGTCCCTAACCCAACAATGTTTCAGCCTGTCTTTTGGGTAGATACTGATGTGTTAGTGTATAACAATCCCAGTATCCTTACTCCTCCTTGGAATAATTTAACTCATCTGAATAATTTTGATGGGACTCCATATAGTTTTACTTATATGGATAAAAGGGAGCCAATACTATTTGGAAATGGTACTTGGTTTTCAATGGGATTTCAGCAGTGGTCACAACCTATTATTAAAATAGGAAAATCTAGCAATCATCCTCAAAGACTCTGAGCACAGTCCATGACTGAGACCTTGGATAATAATACTGAAAATTATGAATTTGCATATCCCCTATATCCATATTTTAAATATTACATGGTAAAATATAAGCCATTTATATGGAAAATTTCTTTCGGAAAATTTGGAAAAAATTCAAAATAAATGGATCAATTGTCGTACATATAGTGACTTTATTAACACTTGTTCTGAAAGGAATATTACCACTTCTGATTTGATTATTGGTACAATGATGAATCAAACCAGTAATAAACGGTAAATGGAAGCTGTGGTCTGCATGGGGAGATGGAAGAATCAGTGATGATCTTATTGCCTTATTCAGAGTGAAAGCTGCAAAACAGATGCATAATTGGCAAATAGTAGCTACCGTTAAACCTGTTCAGGTTTTAAATGGATCATTATTTGGAATACCAGTATCCACTTCTACTTATGTATTTACCTTATTTAGAAGTAATGTTACTGCTTCAGTGCCGCTATCATATGTATTTTTTTGAAAGAATCAATTGTCCTACTGGAATTAGTTTTAATGATTAGCAATTGTAGTCATGCATTAATTCCTCTATTTAGTTTTATCATCATCACTTATGATATTAGAGTAACATACACAAATTTAGCTGCCTATAAACTAAGGTCATGCTTGGTATCAAAATTCTATAGATGATATTTTTGTTGAATTCTTCAATATGATATTGAAAAGAACAAAGTTCATGTTAGGTTTAGTAAGAGCTGTAATTCCTGACGTTGTTGCTGTTGTTGATACTGCTAATGTGGCTAGTATCGCTTTACATACATCCTTGCAGACAAAAGACTTTGTAGAGCAATGGCATATTTTCATAACCTGATTTCAGCAGGTTTAAATATATGCTCGACTTTGAACAGAAATTGATGTACCAAAGCAAACTGTGGGTTCACTGAGAAAAAACCTGTATCATTACAGGAAGGAACTAATTAAATTACTTTGTGTTTGTTGTGATAAGAATTCAACCACTATTTGCATTAATAATTTGGATTATAAAGATTTTTTACGGGAATGAAATAATATTCCAGCTTATCTTCTGGGAAATGCCTCTGCTCAATATTTCAATGATCACTTACATAGGACTTTTGTTAAATCATAACCCTCAAACATTGAACAAATTTTTGATGACAACTTGGCAGGTTTAGATCTTAAGGGATTCTTACAAATCATTATTCATACCTCCAGTGGTATGATTATCGTAATCATGCTAATACTTTTTTATGTTTGATTATGTATCAGTTTTATATTTGACTAAACATAATAATTGCATACTTTATGGTTAAAACACCATTTGAATTCAAATAAAAATAAAAACAATGAAATTGTGGAGACACAGAACTGGCTCAAAGTGCAGGCTCCTCCTGGGGCAGATGACATGAAGCTGGGAAAATATTGTTTTGAAAACCAAAGGAGCAATAAAGTAAAAAGGAAGAAAAAGAGCAGGAGAAATGAGACCCCACAAACCACAGAGCAGACCAAGAACACTTCCCAAAGACTCAGACAGCCACTGTAACAATTTGAACAAGATGCAAAGACACTGCCAAGGTAAAATGAAAAGAAGAAGTTGGTCGACTATAATGCAATAATTTATACAACATTCTAAGAGGTCACACTGAAACATCAGAATCACGTGATCACAGACCAGGCACATTTCAAAACAAAGGAAAAAGGACTATACTTATGTAAGAAGATAACTTTATTGAGATGATAAAGACATAAAGTGAAATGAAAATCTAACTAAAAAACGAAGAAAAAAAGCAACAGCTAAAATATGAAAAAAATTAAAAATCACACACAAAAAGCAAGATAATGAAGGGGAAAAAAACCAGACTGCTGATGAAAACGGTTTGAGACCAAAGACTGAAATATAAGCCATAAAGAAAACAATAGAAACCCCAGATATGAAAATCCAGGGAAAAATGGACAGAAACTACAGAGGGAAGTACAACAGAATAAAAGAGATGGAAGAGAGAATCTCAGGTTTGAAGAATGCTAGATCAGGTAATGAAATAAAAACATGAAACCTAACAAATTTTTAACAAAACATACATTAAATCTGGGAAAACAGAAAACAAAACCTAAGAAAGTGAGGGATAGAAGGCATAGAAAATAATCAAGAAAATTACAAAAGGAAACTTTCAAAACATAAAAGAATATATATTACCTTCAGAAAGAGGTATAAGAAGCATAAGGAACAACAAATAAAGTAGATTAAAAAGGTCCCAGCCTTACTCAAAAAAAAAAACACCAACGCAAGAATGAAAACTTCACACACTAATTCTCAAGCAAAAAAAACTCACATCAGCAAAGCTCTAACAATCACTCTCACTGAAAAATAACAGAAATTATCATCTATTAGTCATTAATGTCTTACTATACATGTACTCAATCCACATATAATGACACAGTCTAAGAGAATAGAGATTAATGTTCCATCCTCCTTACTTTTCTTTATCATGGTGCATTGTGGACCATTAGGGTCCGAAGTATTCATCCCCTCATCCTTAGACTTCCCAGGGAGGCCTTCTTCCTGTGCGCGCCCAACCTCTCAGTACCTGCAGTTTCTGACATACTGTCCTGGACTTCTTCTAGGACGTTTCCACGAGGAGAGTCAACGATCCGGAGCAAACATACCAGTGAGCCACTAGATCAATCTCTTTTACGAAGTTTTTCAGTCTGATGGGCAATTTTTATGTCTTTGATTTAACACTGACTCTAGTGCTGTGATAACGGACTGCTAGGAGCCCTTGATGACAAGCAGGCACCCGCAGCTTATCTACGTCCGTCTTACAAGTGCTGCGAAAAAGAAAGTATCTGTGCGCGCCTCTTTTATCTACAAGAGACTGAAGCGCACAGTAAGGTCCTGCCCCTTACCGGAGCAAGAATACCAGTGAGCCACTCGATGAATCTTTTTCGAAGTTTTTCAGCGTCTGATGGGCAATTTTTATGTCTTTGTTTTAACACCGACTCTAGTACTGTGATAACGGACTGCTAGGAGCCCTTGATGACAAGCAGGCACCGCGGCTTATCTACGTCCATCTTACAAGTGCTGCGAAAAAGAAAGTATCTGTGCATGGCTCTTTTATCTACAAGAGACTGAAGCGCACAGGAAGGTCATGCCCCTTACCGGAGCAAGCATACCAGTAAGCCACTCGATGAATCTTTTTCGAAGTTTTTAAGCGTCTGATGGGCAATTTTTATGTCTTTGTTTTAACACCAACTCTAGTGCTGTGATAATGGACTGCAAGTAGCCCATGATGACAAGCAGGCACCTGCAGCTTATCTACGTCCGTCTTACAAGTGCTGCGAAAAAGAAAGTATCTGTGCATGGCTCTTTTATCTACAAGAGACTGAAGCGCACAGTAAGTGCTGCCCCTTACCGGAGCAAGCATACCAGTGAGCCACTCGATGAATCTTTTTCGAAGTTTTTAAGCGTCTGATGGGCAATTTTTATGTCTTTGTTTTAACACCGACTCTAGTGCTGTGACAACGAACTGCGAGTAGCCCATGATGACAAGCAGGGACCTGCAGCTTATCTACGTCCGTCTTACAAGTGCCCTGAAAACTAAAGTATCTGTGCTCGGCTCTTTTATCTACAAAAGACTGAAGGGTACAGTAAGGTCCTGCCCCTTACCGGAGCAAGCATACCAGTAAGCCACTCGATGAATATCTTTTGCGAAGATTTTCAGCATCTGATGGGCAATTTTTATGTCTTTGATTTAACACCGACTCTAGTACTGTGATAACGGACTGCTAGGAGCCCTTGATGACAAGCAGGCACCCGCGACTTATCTACGTCCGTCTTACAAGTGCTGCAAAAAAGAAAGTATCTGTGCATGGCTCTTTTATCTACAAGAGAATGAAGCGCACAGTAAGGTACTGCCCCTTACCGGAGCAAGCATACCAGTGAGCCATTCGATGAATCTCTTTTTCGAAGTTTTTCAGCATCTGATGGGCAATTTTTATGTCTTTGTTTTAACACCGACTCTAGTGCTGTGATAACGAACTGCGAGTAGCCCATGATGACAATCAGGCACCCGCGGCTTATCTACGTCCGTCTTACAAGTGCTGCGAAAACTAAAGTATCTGTGCACAGCTCTTTTATCTACAAGAGACTGAAGCGCACAGTAAGGTCCTGCCCCTTACCAGAGCAAGCATACCAGTGAGCCACTCGATGAATCTCTTTTTCGAAGTTTTTCAGCGTCTGATGGGCAATATTTATGTCTTTGTTTTAACACCGACTCTAGTGCTGTGATAACGGACTTCTAGGAGCCCTTGATGACAAGCAGGCATCCGCAGCTCATCTGCATCTGTCTTAGAAGTGCGGCGAAAACGAAAGTATCCGAATTGAAAGTATCTGTGCACGGCTCTTTTATCTTCAAGAGACTGAAGCACACAGTAAGGTACTGCCGCTTATCTAAGTCGGACTTACCGTACCTAACAGTCATAACGGTGGTCCCATAATGATGATCAAAAGCCCTCCCAGAAGATCACTAAGGCCTCCATGCTACAAAATTAACTTTTAGCTTTTGGTGAGAGTAATTGAAAAATACACGAGGAAATGGAAAGATCTCCCCATGTTATTAGATAGAGAAAATAAACATACTAAATATGGCAATCAGTCCAAAAGCAATCTGTAGATTAAATGGAATCCATACCAAAACATCAAATTCTTAATAATCAATAATCAATATTGAAAAACCAATGATGGACAACATAATCCTGTACAGGAAAGTAAGTTCCAGAGGCATGACAATCCATCAGCCTCCATTACAGAGATACAGTATTGGAAACAGCTTGGTATTGGCATAAAAGCAGACTTGACCACTGGAATCAAATCAAAGACACAGATAGTAATCCACACAGAAGTTCAGCTGATTTTTGACCAAGAAGCTAAAATTATACAATGAAATAAAGATAGCATCTTCAACAAATGGTGCTGGCATAACTGTATGTCAACATGTAGAGGAATGAAACTAGATAAATATCTATCAACATGCAAAAAACTAATGTCCAAAGGAATCTCCAAAATATATAAAGAGCTAAAGAAATTAGGCATCAAAAGATGAAAATGTCTTACCTCCTCTGAGGACTGAATGGATATGGTAGGGAGGCTGCTTGTTTGTTCCGGATGCTCTGAACTAAATAAGACAGAAACCATATTACTTGAAATACTCATTGGACAATAGCTTAAGCGTATTTATGGGTAACTCATATCATAAATTAAACCCATCTCCTTTAATCTGTATATTGTCTTCCCTTGTAAAATTCCATCATCTGTCTCCATACTAGCTATATTGCTTCTTTCTGACTCTGCCTTCTTTCTATCAACATTGACTTTCAATTTCCTGACTGGCTCAAACACTATCTGAAACAGATTTGTTATTAAGCAACAGTATTCACAGCACAAACAGAAGGGACTCTCATATCACCTTAAGCTGAAGAGAAAGCTGCTAACATTCTGCCTTCATTCTCCTAATGTTAAAACCACATTTCTTTACTTTTACTTTTCCATTTCTAGAACCAACATTTTTATATTCTCATTCTTATGATTTATGATTGCCAACAAGTCTGCTGCAAAGAAAGGAAATAAGAACTCCATAATACAAAATGGAAGGGGACTGGGGCATAGGGGACATATGTAGCATAGTAGTGAGGACAACTGTTGCAGTAGTTTCTTAATCACACCGAGCATGTACCCAAGCAAGCACGCCCTTTTGTCTGCGATGTCGATGGCCAGCAAGTGGCCTTATCCCATCCAAGCTTTCCACCAAGGACTCCTATCTCTCTGCAGGGTGTTGAGGTTCACCATCATAGCCTACTCCAGGGTGGAGTGGATAAAAGAGACTCCAGGGCTAAGAGAACTAAGAGAAGGCAGACCAAGAAAAAACCACAAGCACACAGCTAGCCACAGCAAAGAGCGTACCAAGCAGCCAAGACTCTCCTAACAGGATTGGTACAAATGTGCATGCTGTTATGTCAGAATACCTCCAAAAATGTGAAAGACAACATGATAGTATGAGAATCCAGTGAATATACACCCTAATCCCGAGGAAGAAAAAAATAGACCTTAAAATTAAATTTAGAAAAGAGATAGGGTCCATCAAACAGAATGTGAAAAACAACTGTAAGCAAATGGAAGAGAAGAATAACAACAACTTTGAAGAAATGAAAAATCCAAAGATACCCTAGGAATGGAAACCAAGAAAAAACGAATCAAACTGGTAATGGATAGAGTTGAAAACTGAACTGGAGGAATTAGATTAAACAAAATTATACAATAAGTCTTTCACAACATAAAAAAATAATATTCCTATTAAGGCACAGAAGCATAGGGAAAACAAAATAGACTGAAAAAAGAAACCCTCATATCATAAAACACAAATGATACAGTATTAAGAAAGTATATTAAGAGCAGCAAAGGAAAAAGGTCTAATACTAATTTGTAGAAACAAAAATGACTTCTAACTTAAACCAATCAAAAGAGAATAAGATGGAAACTTTAAACTCATAGAAGGTATATTTCGAGGGATGAAGTATGAATACCAAATATAAATTTCAGTAATATAAACACACCCACATTACTAGAAATAAATTTATGCCTCAAACCACACTAATAGTTGGAGACTGCAGCACTATCTCAACAATGGACAGGTCAACCAAACAGAAACATAACAGAGAAATAAGAGAAATAATCGACATAATTAAATAAATGGACTTGACATCTGTAGATCAACCCAAATATTAAAAAATATACCCTCAGCATCTCCAGAAACTTCTAGAAAATTGACCACACACTTGATAACAAAGTAAAGCTAATATGCCACAAAAAATTTTTGCGGAGGCAGGAGGATCTGTGTGAGGTCGAGTCAGGCCTGGTATAGAAGAGCTACTTCCAGGACAGGGAACAAAAAAAGCTACAGAGAAACCCTGTCTCAAAAATCAAAAAAAAATTAAGAAAAAAGGGAGGGGGCTTTTTTGATGGCTTAGTGGTTAAAAATATTGCCTGCTCTTCCAAAAGTCATGAGCTCAATTCCCAGTAATCACATGGTGGCTGACAACCATCTGCAATGATGTCTGGCACCCTCTTCTGGCCTGGAGACACACATACAGACAGAATACTGTATACATAATTAATAAGTAAATAAATATTTAAAAAAAATTTGCAACCACATGAGCCTTATCAGATCAACATGGATAAAAGTTAAGAGTATAACAACAATTATAACACCAGAAAGCAGACAAACTCATGGAAACTGAACAGTCAACTATTAAACCCCGCCTGGGTCAGAGAAGAAATAAAGAAATTAAAGTCTTGCTGAATTCAAGAAAACAAAGACACAACATAACCAAACTGAAAGTAGCGCTAAGAGGAAAATTCATCTTACTAAGTTTCCACATTAAAAAAAAAAAACAGAGAAAGCTCACATTAGACACCTAAAAGCACAGCTGAGAGCTATAGAAAAAAAAAACATTCTTACCCAGGAGTAGAAGGCTGGAAATTATCAAATGGAGGACTCAAACAAACAAAATATAAACACAGAAAACAATCCAAAGAAGTCAATGAAACAAAGAACTGGTTATTTGAGTAAAAACAAGATTCACAAATGGCTATCCAATGTAATAAAAAGTTACAGAAAGAGAACACGCAAATTAACAGGATAAGTAATGAAATGATGGACATAACAGACACTGAAGATATTCAGAAATAATTATCTTAACACAAAGACCTATAAGCCAAAGTTGGAGAATGTAAAATAAGTGGACTTGTTTTTAGATAAATAACATATACCAAATTTCAATAAGACAAAGGGAACAATGTAAATAGATCGTGAAGTGGTGAGGAAATATAAGCAGCCAAAAAAAACCTACATACCAAGAAAAACACAGCACTAATTAGTTTTACTACATAATTTTACCAGAAATTCAAAGAGCTGATAATACCCAAACTCCTTAAAGTGTGTCACATAATAGAAACAGAAGAGTCATTTCAAAGCTTTATATTAAGCAACAGTGGTACCATGACACTGAACGAAAAAATAAAAAGCCACCAAGATAGAGAATTAAAGACCAATCTCGCTCATGAACATCGACGAAAAAATTCCCAATAAGATACTGAAAAACCTGATTCAAAAAAATAGGAGGCTTTATCACAGAGATACTGCGCTGGTTCAACACATGGAAATCCATCAATCAAATCTATCATATAAATACACTGAAAAAAAGAACAAACCATATGATCATTTCAGTAGAGAAAAATAACAGTAATTATCAAAAACTAGTCATTAATATCTCTTAATATACATGCGCTAATTTCAAATATAATGACACAGGCTACGAGAATAGATAGGAAAACAAGAATAAGCCATCTGTTGTACACAGGAAACTTACCTCAAACTCAAAAAAAGACAGTACCTCAGAGTAAAAAATATGGAAAAGGACCCAAGAAACAAGTGTGGCTATCCTAATATTCAAAATGAAGGTGTCAGAAGAATTGGAGAATGACACTAAATACAATGACACTATACATATATAACAAGTTATATCTGTCTAGATGAAGTCTCAATCCTTGTCATTTATACCCATAATACAACTGCACTCACACATGTAAAAGGAGCAGTATTAAAACTCAAATTACTCATCAAAACCTACACACTAATGGCAGGATATCTCAGTATTCCGCAATCGACAATGAACAGGTCCACCAGACAAAAATTTATAAGAGAAATAAGAGATGTAATGAATGAAATGGGCCTAACAGATATCTATAGAATATTCCACCCAAACAAAAAAGAACATACCATCTTCTCAGCAACTCATGAAAACTTCCACAAAACTGACCACACACTGTGTAACCCAGCAAACAAAAAAAATGGAGTAATACACTGTGTACTATCAAATCACCACGATTTAAAATTAGAACCTGAAAACAATAGTACTCTCAGAAATCCTACAAAACAAAGGAAATTCAGCAAACCACTGAACCACCCATGGGTCAAGGTAAAATAAATTAAATACTAAAATTCAACAAATATGAAGGATTCCAGCTGCTGGACTGCCATGCAGTGGGAGGGCAAGTGTCCCACGGCAAGGTTAACACAAGGACTCAGGCCCAGGAGGAGGTGAGAACCACAGAGGGCGATGGGAGCCAAGGCTGGGAAAGACCTGATCCAGCCACTCCTGTCATGTGGCAGTGTGCCCCATCCAGGTTCAGTGTGTTGCTGAAAGCAGGCAGGGAGACAGCTCTGTGCACTAGCTAAGTAGACAGGTACCCAGCTCTTCATGGACCATGGGGAGATCTCACTGAAGCCAAGACAGAAAGGAAAAGCTGGCACCAGAGACTCGGAAAACAATCCAGCTCTTCCTTCCCCAGAACCTTCATCACTGCGTCTTAAACTTTAGTCTATAACTGCAGCCCTGGCTAGTAAGCTCTCTGAGCAGGACCATGTAGGACCATGTCATGGATTCCCCAGCCACCTAGCATGTGTGTGAGCCCTGCCCCCTCCTTGCCAGATCTTTCCTTAAAGTCTGCTCAGTCTGTTTGTGGTGTTTCATCCCAAGTCAGGTATTTATAGTGACCAAATTTCCTCTGTCACAGGAGTGGGGTCACTGTGCCATGGGGCTTCTGCCCTAGAGGTTGTACTGGCAGCTGGTGTAAGCTGAGGAAAACTCTACACCATTTGGAAAGAGGAGCAGTCTTTGCAGCCAAGCCCTCCTCCAAACCGGGGGCCTGAATTCTCCACCTGCCACTGGCAGGCACTGAGTCACTGCTGTGCCTCTCCTAGCACCTAGTCTGGGGGAGAGCTGCTCTGGAGGGATTCAAGGTCCGGGTGCCCACTGTAAACCGCTCTGATGTGGATGGATCCCTCCCTCCCATGTTCATGTGCACAACCATTACCTCCTCGGGGTTCCAAATCATCTTTATGATCCTCAGGGAGACCCAATACCCATTAGGTTCTCTTTCTACTGAGCAAACTGCTTTTTAGACTCGTGTATGTTCTGGCATTATCAGAATCTCATTCCTTGCTGTAACTAAACAGTCTTCCATTATGTGAAGCCGGCAGGCAAATGGCAGGTGCTTTTAGGACAGAAAGCGCCAGTTTAAGAGACGCTTTCAAAAGGGAGGAAAAGGTAGTTGATATGCGAATCCTCGTTTACTTTCTTTAGCAGTGTATGCACATGGGCCCTAGGAATAACCACTGCTGGACTGGAGAGATGGCTCAGCGGTTAAGAGCACTGGCTACTCTTCCAGGTCTTGAGTTCAATTCCCAGCAACAACATGGGTAGCTTACAACCATCCATAATAAGATATGGTGCCCTCAAAAAAAAAAGATATGGTGCCCTCTTCTGGCCTTCAGGGATACATGCAGGCAGAACACTGCATACTAAATAAATAAATAGTCTTTTTTAAAAAAAAATATGAAGGAACATTGTACCCAAACCTGTGGAACACTATGAAAGCAGTGCTAAGAGGAAAGTTCATAGCTAATACAGAAAGCTCACAGTGACTTAACAGCACATATGAATGATCTAAAACAAAAAAAAGCAGACATGCCCAGAAGGAGTAGAAAACAGACACTAATCAAATTGAGGGCTCAAATAAATTATTTAGAAACAAAAAATGCAATGAATCAATGAGACAAAGAGCAGGTTACGTGAGTAAATAAAAAAGATAGACAAACCCTTATGCAAACTAATAAAAAAGACAGGAGAGAAGATCCAAACAAACACAATCAGAAATAAAAAGGAATACATGACAACAAACACTAATGAAATCCACAAAATACTTAGAGCAAACAACAGAAACCTGTACTACACAAAATTGGGAAACCTAAAAGAAATGGACAATTTTCTGGCTAGGTACCATTTACCTAAATCTAATAAAGCCTAGGTGAGCAGTTTAAATAGGCATATACTCTTTAATGAAATAGAAACTCTCATAAAAGCAAACAATATATCCGAGGGACAGATGGCTTTAATGAAGAATTGCTATACTCCTCTAAGGGTTGCACATAATATAACCAGAAGGAACATAGCCAGACCTCTTTTTGAGATTAAGATTAAAATTGATTAAGATTAACATTAAGATTGATGACAACCACACAAAGACTCACCCAAGAAAGAAAATTACAAAACAATCTCAATAATGAACATGAATGCAAAAATACTGAATAAAATGATGGAAAACCGAATCCAGGAATACATTTTAAAAACCTTCATTAACAATTCAGCTTCATCAAAAAGATGCAGGGATGGTACAACATTCATAAATGCATTAATGTAATCCATGATACAAATAAATTTAAAGAAAAATACGTATGAACAACCTATGAAATATTAAAGTAGGCACATATCGTACTTGTCAAAGACTCTCAGCATATTCCATTAATCATACCTGGGATAATGGTACTGAAAATTGAGAAACAGCATAACCTGTATGTACAGATTATACATATTATAATTTCAAACATCAGCCATCCTTTAGAAAATTGTTAAACAAATTGGGCAAAATACTTCAATATAAATGGGTCAATTGGAGCCCATATGGTTAGCTTAGTAACAATTGTTCTGAAATATCACCACCTGTGATTTGCTTAGTGTTACCAGGATGAATCAAGCCAAGAATAAAAAGTTAACAGGAAGCCATTTTCTGACATTGATTGCCTTGCACACAGCCCATAATGCAATATAGATCCATATTAGGAAGATCATAGCTGCCTTAAAACCTGTTCAGGTATTTAAAGGCTCAGTCGTTGGAACAGCAGTACCCACCTCTACTTATATATTTACCTTACTCAGGAATACTAATGTTACTACCTATGTACCACTAACATATGTATTTTTTGTTAGAAGAACCAATTTCAATACTGGAATTAGTAGTTATGATTTTCAATTGTATTCGTGTATTAATTTATCTGTTAGGTTTAATCCTCATCATTACTTATGATACTACAGCAAAATACACACATTTGGCTGTCTGTAAACTTAGGTCAGTGTTGGGCTCAAAATCCTCTGGATCTTAATGTAGAATTCTTTATTAAAATATTGAAAAGAACAAAGTGCATGTTAGATTTTGTAATAGAGGAAATTCAAAACCTTATTGCTGTTGCTGCTAATGCTTCTGTGTCAGGTGGGCAATGGTATAAAGATTCTCAGGGACTGGACTCAGCAAGCTCAAATAGATACTAAACCACAGACAGAGATTGATGTGCTTAAGAAATCTGTGGGATGGTTGGGAAAAAAAATATTTATCTGTGCAAAAACATTTGTGATTGGAATTCGACTGCTTTTGGCATTACTGATTAAGCTTAGTGAATTTTTACATGAATGGAAGGTTATTCATATTTATCTTTTGGGCAATGCTGCTCCTTGATCTCTCATTGATCATTTACATGATGTTATAGAACTTACTTTTCCTAATCATTTCCTGATTCAGATGCCTCAACTATTGCACAAAATTTTGATAACAAAGTGACAGGACAATTTGGACAAATTAGATGCTATGGGATTCGTACAAGGTATTCCTCATACATCTGGTGGTATGCTTATTGTAATCATTGTTATTCTTTTCTAATTTTGATTATGTAAGAGTTTCTTTCAACCAAATGCAGAATATTTACATACTTTATGAATAAAACTCAATTAACTTAAAAAATCTAAAAGGAGGAAAATATGGAGGCACAAAACTAGCCTAGAGTGCAGGCTCCTTGTGGCACAGATGAGACAAACTTAGGAAACGGTTGCATGAGAGAACAAGCGGGAAGGAGAAGCAAGAGTACACACGTACATGAGTACAGAGAGGTTTCAGAGTTGAGGTATCACTTTTTAGTATGTATAAAAAGCCATAGTAAATAAATCTTATTGTGCAGTTGTTTATACTATGCATCAATGTGTACTGATTTACAAGACAACCATACCAAGGGACCACAATGCAGTAGATGTTGAAAGGTGGTAACAGAACAGGGACCATAAAGAGTAAAAGTTAGGAAGGGTTTTAAATTATAAACCAGATAAGTAATCTTCATTACAGGGTAATGGGACAAGCCAAATCCTCTCTGTACCTTGCTATCCTAAAGCATTCAATAAAAACTCATAGGGTTCACATTTCTCTTTCTGATTTAGAAATGTGTGTGGAAATAATGAAGCCTTAAAATTCTTTGGTATCCAGAAGGCACCTAAGATATAGATACTTGGTAAAGAATTAAAGCTAATGTTGAAAAAGCTCTGAGATAGGGTGAGAAAGTACTTGTCTGTTTCTGGTCTTATAGGGTCTATGAGCTTTACTATTTTCAAAGAAAAGCAAATGAAAATAACTGGCCACTGTGTCAAAAGAGAAAGTAGTGCCAGCTGCACAAGTAATGACCAAGTATAAAAAAATTCAAATATTTGGCTCTTTGTCAATGGGAGTACATGACATGTAACTCCAGCATATAGAGGCTGGGAGGAAAGCTGCCATGAATCAGTTGCCTCCCTGGGATGAATAACAAAACAACAATAAAACAATTCCATTCATTATAGCAAGGGCAGACCTAAAAATTTCAAGTCCTTTGCAGTAAGAAAAGTACATTTGAGGTACCATTTTTTGTTCCAATTTTCTTCTCCATTGTTGTGATTAAACTCTATCCAAAAGCAACTTAGATAATGAGATTTATCTGGTTGATATCCCTAGATCACAGTCCATCCTTGTGGGAGCTTAGGGTGGAAACTCAAGCTAATAAATGAAGACAAAACATGGGGAAACATTGCTTCCTACCTTTCTCTCATTTGTCATGGTCTCATGCTAAGCTAGTTCTCTTCTGCAGGTCCACTTGCTTAGAGATATTGTCAACTCAGTGGAAGAGCCTTCCCACACTTTAAATCAATACAATTTCTCTCAGATGCAGCAATTAGATGTTCTCATCTATGCACACCCTCAACTGATGCTTCTTCAGATAACCCTAGGCAATGTCATGTTGACAGGTGAGGCTAATTAGGAAAAAGGCAATAATATACAAGGAGGTTTTAAAGATCCAAAGTCAATGTATTAATCACATCCAATCACTTAAACAGCCAAAGCCCAAACAGCAACTGGAAAACACAGAAATGTCAGGGAATGGAAAGAGGAAGGCCTCTAAAAACAATAAATAAAAAACTAAAACCAACTGTCCACAGAAACTTCTCAAAACAACATAAACATAAGGAAGTTTTAACATGAAATTTTCTAGATACAAAATTGTTGAAGGCCGATCATTTTCCAGAGGAACAATCAGATGATAATAAAACTAACAATATAGATTGCAACACTCAAAAAATGAGACATAAAGACATAGCTACAAATATAGACTATAATTTCTTAAACAGAAATGACAGGATTCTAATCAAAATCAAACTACCAGAAATCAATGACCATAACTCATCCAGTACACCACATTCTTTGGAGAGATTCACTTGAAACCTTCTGAGGTTTTAACTTTGTAGAAAATATTGTGACTACTAAAAGGATATCATTCAGCCAGGCAATGGTGGTGCTAGTTCCAGGACAGGCTCCAAAGCCAGAGAAACCCTGTCTCGAAAAACCAAAAAATAAAAAATAAAAATAAAATAAAAGGATATCATTCTATTATGATAAAGAATAGGATGTCTGTTAGGGTCACTTAGACAACATTTTGCTTACTATTGTTGGGTCCAGGTGGCATGCAATTATTGAGGAGGGGGCAGACCACTAAAATCTATTAAACCAGAAGCAAAGTTGATTCCAGAAAAAAGGGAAGGGAAAAAAAAAACCTCCATGGGGCACACAAAGTTTATCAGTTATATCTGATCACCACCTGAGATTGGATTTCTATATCAGTGGCTATGGGAGATTTCCAAACTACCCTTTTTATAGCAAGAAGCAAGCATTATGCATGAACAAAAGAATTTTTATAACCTTGAGGTAAAGCTCAGGTACTAATTGCTTTGTTTGTTGTTACCATTTCCAATAACAGGGTTTTTCAGTGAAACTAGGGTTTGCATTTAGCCTATTGTTTCTCTCTGCCACTTTCTGGTGGTCTTTATTGAAGTTCTATAATCCCTTGATACTGACAGTTTTGCATGTCAAGAAATGGTATGGGACAATGCACAACAAAAAAGTCATGTACATCCCTTAATTTAAAAGTTAACTCAACATTTCTAAAAACTGAAAAATGCAGCTGTTCTAGAATTATTATACTTTCATGGCACACAGGTTGTGAGCCTATAATGGCCCCTTGAGCACCATGTTAGAGGTCTTTGACTGAGAAGTGGGTCTTTTGGCTGGTTGTAAATCATGGTTGTCTCATTTGTTATAGGAATGTACCTTAATGGCTTATTAATCTTGGTGAACAAACATTTGCATCTCATCATACTAATATCTAACAGGCATGGTTAGCATACTACTTATCTTTGGGGAATTTGGGATGCAGCCCTCCCTTACTTAAATTCTACTGTGTGACTTAATGTCTCCTAAGAACTGGTAAATCCTTATACCATTAATGCTACTATCAATTATGCTCTACTTCAATTTAGCAGTGGAGTGCTACTCTACACAGGAGAAACCGTTTACAAGCTCCACAAAATTAACTACAAATTGATCCTAAACATAAATGTTAAAAGTGCAGAACTTCTGAAGATACTGTGGTCTCCGAGTTTGGAAAATTTGGTGATATCTCTCCACATGCGGCAAAATAAGCACTACAGCCACCACCATTTGCAGCTGCCAATGCTCTGCTCAGTGCAGACACAGCCCAGGCAGTGAAGTTATTCAGAGACTGCCATGGGGAGTTGCAAGGATCACTTAGCACTACTTACTTAGGATAAGGCAGGAACACACTAAACTCTGTGTTTGTCCACTGGCTCCCAACCAATCAGGGGAGGACTGAACAGATCAGCCGCACTCCTCAGCAGGCCACTCCACCTAGTTTGTGGACAGTGGCCCCTGACCCACCAAGCCCAGCCACTCTAAACGTGGGAAGAGCAGCCACGTGCATTAAGCCCAGCCACTCCTCCCCACCTGGGGACATTGGCCCCTTACTCACCTTGGCCCATCACTCCTCCAATCTGTGGAGAGCAACCACTCATTCACCATGGTACAGCTGACAAACTCTCTCCCCACAAGGGAGCCCAAGGCACAGTGCACAAGAGAGACTGTGATTTCTTCAGGAAGCGATAAACCGGAGTCCTAGCTCCCTGAAGAACCCTCCCATTTGACTAGTGGAGGCTCTGATTGGTTAGTGAGGTCTGAGTGTCAGAATCAGGTGAGCAGAAGGTCCCAGCAATGGCTTCTAATCAGACCTATCCAAGATTGACTGTAGAACTAAATCAAATTCAACAGCAAGTCTCTTGCTAATGTAAATCAATGGGTTGGGTTTTAAAAGGAAGTATACAAATTCAGAAAGGGGCTAATCAGACAATGTTGCACAAGAGAAACATTGGGTAAACCAAGAACATTATAAACAAAGTCCACAGTGGTGTTGGAACTGATAACCATAGTTTTCACCCTTCTGTGAAAAGTCTTGGGTTCTGAGGACCCAGACCAGCAATGGAAGAGGTTGCTCAGCTTCCATGTAAAAATGTTAGTCACTGAGTGCTGTAATGTAACACATGGAGTTGCATTCAATTGTCTGTTTCTCAAACATCTCAGCTGACTTAACTTTATCCAATCAGGATTGTACATATCTGCATAGATCTGCTCATTGGAAACTGAATACTCAGTAGTTCAAGCTACCCTCCCTAAATTGCACACCCATGAATTCTGTCTGTCTTCAATCACATGGAAGGAATTAATACATGCAGGGAAATTATAGAGAAAGTCACTCATCATGCCCCATCAGTCAGTCCTTCTTTAAAATGGAGACCCCTGCAGCTCACTGCCTTCAAGTTCAGTCTGTGACCTGGCTATTATCTGTTTTCTCAGAGCAGTGTTCCTCCGCTTCTGGTCCGAATGGAGAAGACAGGCTCCATAAACAAATCCTTTCTCTGTTCTGCAATGGACAGTCCACTATGTACTCAAACTGGCAATTTCAGAATGCTGTGGTGCTGCAGACATGCAATCCAAGGTTTAGAGTGTTTAGGCAAGAAGACAAGAAGGGCAATGCCTTGTGGGGCTACAGACAGGGTTCAAATATACTTTAATCAACATAGGAGACCTTGACTCAAAATTACTTTTCATAGAAATGCCAATGTTCTAGAATTAATATATCTTTATGGCACAACAGGACTTAATGGGGTTGTGACACTGGCATGGTCTCTTGAGCAGCATTAAAAGGATGGTTTTTTAATGGAGGAATGGGTGTTTCTGCTGTTTGTAAGACAGGGCTGTCGCCTTTGTTTTGGGAATGCAGCTGGTTAATCCTAGGGAACAAACATTTGTATCTTATACTAATCTCTAACATGTGCAGTTAGCATACCATTAACCTTTGGAGGATTTGGGATGCAACTCTCCCTTACCTAAATTCTACTTTGTGACTTAATATTTTCTAAGGACTTATACCATCAATCCTAGTCTTACCACAGTAGCAGTGGAGTGCTACTCTATAAAGGAACTACTGTTTACAAGCTCCACAGAATTAACTACAGATGGATAGTAAACCTAAATGTTAAATGTTCAAAGTGCAAAACTTCTGGAAGATACTAGAGGGACCAGGGCTCTCCGACCTTGGCAAATCTGTGTTACACGGTGACGATACAAGCCGGCATTTCATGCTGATTTCATAAAGGATATTTCAAAGCACAGTCCCGCTCCCAGTGCTCTGCACAGACGCATCAGGAGAGTGCCAGTCGGCCCAGGAGATACAAAGAACATGCAGGACCACTCAGATCATGCTGGAGCATTAAAGACCAACAGAAGCACACTGGATAATACAGGACCAGGCAAGAATATAATGAAATCTGCATCTGATCACTCACTACCACATAGCCAGGGGAAGATGAACCACACTGGCTCTCGTAGCTCAACTAGCCCCTCCTCCCAGTCTGGGGATAGCCAAAGCTAACCATGTTGTGGTTTTCCAGCTTTTACATGCTCCCTGCTCAGCTGCCTGCAGCAACTCTCATAGCACAGCACACAAAACCACATGTGCCAGCTTCTCTTCAAAGCCTGAAACTGGGCCCTGAAAGACCAAGCACAAATTCTTGACTGACAGGTCACCTAGAGGATCTGATTGGCTATTGAGGCCTGAGTGAAAAGAGCACCTCCCATAAGGTTATACTGTGCTTAAAAGCACAGCACAATGGTTCCTGACTACTTTAACCCAATGTAATTGTTCTGAATTTATCCATACTATGGTGTATAGCAGCCCATTCATATTCATTTCTGAGTAGTGTCCCATGAGACCTCAATCTATTCCTCCACCTGCTGATGAAAATGTTGAGTGTGCCCACTTTTTTACTCTTACATACGAAGTATTTGTGATCACTTGTAATTATGTACATACTCATTGCTCTTGATGTATCCGGTTGCATACACGCAGATGTAAAATAGACACATCACATGGAAACAGGAGCTGATTGAGTGGGGAATGCTGGGTTAAGGTTTAAAACTGGGGACTGGAAAGATGTCTCAGCAGGTGAGGACACTTGTCACCAAGCATGAAGACCTAATTTTAATCCCCAGAAACCACAAGGTAGAACCAACTCCCACAAGCTGTCTTCTGTCTTCAACATGTATGCTATGGTGCATGAGCGCATGTATGCCCACAAAAATGCACATACATGCACACATAATAAATAAGTTTTTGAAGTTATGCCTGAAGACTCAGAACTGGGTACAAAGACTCACACTTGCAATCTCAGCATCTCGAATACTAAAGCAGTATTCTGCTTTAATACCAGACCACCTTAGGTTGTATGAAACCCTGTCTCTGAAAGAACATGATAAAGGACTAAAACCCTAGATTATGAGCTTCACTGCTACAAAATTTCCAGTGACCTCGAGCAAACACCTCTTGTCACCTTTCTGATTGTCAGTTTTCTGGTAAACAAACAGAAGTCTGAATCAAATGTCCCGTGCTAGGCTAGGATCTACTGTTCTGTGCTTATCCTCCTAGGATCCTTTACTTTCTGTCACTGAACAAACTCAGAGAGTGTGGTGAGTGCCACTTCTCCACCACCAGTGCCAAATGATCTTGAACTCCATCAGTCCTGAGCCAAATTGAAGTCCAGCCACGTGATTCCATAGTAAGCACCAGACATAACAAGTTTTTAAAAATGTCCTAACTTCATTCATTCTGACCCTAAACAGGAAAGAAGGCAAGGAGAATGGTTTCTGCTTCTTGGGTTCACATAGACTTCCAGCAGACAATAAACATCCACAAGTTAAGACCCAGGGAGGTGCTGTCTTGTGGTAATCAAGATCCATCAGAGTTAAGAGAATAAGACATCAGATGGCTCCTCTTTTCAGAATGTAGTGTTTCCTACTCTTTGTCTCTCTCATGTCGGTGAGCTACCCCTAAGCATCCTACCTCGAATCTGGAAACTCCTGAGACAGCAGTCTCAGCTCAATGCCTGGGTGTGCCACACACTTACACACACACACACACACACACACACACACACACACACACGGTAGCTCCTCAGCTGACTTTTAGAATGCAGCCTCCTGACATAGTAGGTCTACAAATCAGGCATGATTTGATTGATCTAATCAATCAGCTCTGTTGTCTGATCAAGTGAGGAACACCCCTCCAAAGGCTCATGAAGATCTTTCCATTTGTGTTTTGTGGCATTTTGTTTGTGTTCTGACAAATAAAACTGGCCTGGAGATCTAGGGTGGAGCTAACCACTAGTTGACCATAGGAGCCCGGTGGTGGTGGTAGTGGTGGTGGTTGGATAGAGACAGAATCTCACCCTTTTAAATGCAGAAAGGAGATGCATAGGAAGCTCTGGTCTTCCAGGTTTTTACCCCCATATCTGTCTCCTGGATTTTATTGATTAAGTGTAGTTGGATTTACGCATCACCTTTGTAACACAGATCATGTTTTACTGTAAGTTGTTCAAAGGATTCATTGCTTAAACCATTAGCTTGGGAGAAAGATCTGGAAAACAAGCATGACAAGACTTTGATCACAGACTGCCTCCAAAAAATGAATAGCTAGCTAGAGGTGCAAAGAAAGCAGAAAGGGTTTTTGCAAAGTTAGAACTGAACCAAATCTAACTCTGCCCATGCCCCCATTGTACCCAGTGAACAGGATAACTGTGGCAGAGAGCCTTGTGTCTTCTTATTATTTCCCCAGGCTCTTTTGAGCCTACCTGATGACAAAGAGGGGAAAGACAGTTTGAATATTTGCCCTGCAGGGAGACAGGCCATCTCTTCAACAGTATATTCAACTTTTACAGGGAGGAAGGCAGAGTCTGTGGCAGTTGAATCAATACTATGGACCTATCAGAACAGCACCAGCACCAGCAGAGAACTTATACATGAAAATCGTAAGATTATTCAGGAATTCCATAGGTACAATTCAGATAAAACTCTAACAATTACTGCCCTAAGCTTCACTGAGCTCAAGAGTATATTGCTGAGCTTCAAGACCTGACAGCCAGCCTTCCAGAACTGTAAAATGTGTCATTGCACTATTTAGCCACATGGTGGCAGCACGCGTCTACTATACTGCCGCCCGGCAAGAGACTCATAAAGTAGGAATCGGAGAAGCCTAAAAGAAATAGTTAGACTCAAAAAATCAGGTAAGTTTTTGTAAACAATCACTTTAAATGTATCCCAAAGACAGCACAACAAAGTGAGTTTGGTCCAATCACGTCATCTAAGAGAAAAGGCCCTCTCCACCACACTTTTAACAATGGCTCTTCCTCCACCAGTGACTAGGCATTCAGGGAAGAAACACTATCGGATCCGCCAGTGACTAGGCAAAAATGCTACATTCAGGGAACAAACACTATAGGAGTCCATAGGACAATGAGAGGAACTGCATCCCAGGAAGCCTGTCTCCAGGTGAAAGGCTGAAAGAGAGACTGTTCACTCAGGCCTTATCACCACCTAAGACTCTCAACTGAAACTCTAAGCTATGATGAAGAAAGCGTGGACCTTACAGCCCTATCCTACTCATCACTCTTTCCTGTTTCTGGTCTGCCTGGTACCACAGAAAACAAGAAATGCTTCTGTTTGGTTTTAATTTTCTGATCACCCATTCTGTTCCAGGTTGGTATAAATAGGAGCTGATATTTATTTCAGGTAGAAAGGACAGCTTAGTAACATCAGTCACTGCAATAGGGGTTTGTTCTGAATCCCAACTAAAGAGAGTTCTTTACTATAGGTTAACCTATAGGTTTCTAGAGAGGGTGGGTAATCTAAGGCAATGTATGGCTTTGTACAAGCTCAAATTTTGGGGGGTTGCTATATGCCTGAAGTCAGGAAGGCAGAGAAAACAAGGACCAGGGTTATAACTGTACCTGGAGCTCATAAAGCAGGGGTTGCTGAAGCAGGAATGATAGACAGAAAGGGGCCTGGGGCTGCAGGGAAGGTGACCAGATCACTCTAATATTACTAAATCTGGTCTCTACTTTTGTCTTTCAGTTTCTTATAAACACATATAATGTACTTTGAATTCATTCCCTTCCATTGTCCTCTCTTATGCCCCTCTTACCAAATACTTTTTCTCATCTTTTTATTTTTTTACTTATTTAATGTATATAAGTATTTTGTTTATTTTTACGTCTGTGTGTCACATGCTTGCCACATTCTTGCAGAGGCCAGAAGAAGGTGTCAGATCCCCTGGGACTGCAGTTAGACAGTTGTTAGCCACCATTTGGGTACTGGGAATAGAACCCAGATTCTCTGGAAGAGCTACCAGTGCTCTTAACTGCTGGGCTATCTCTCTAGTCCTCATGTCTTTTTCATGTGTGCATACTTTATCACATTTAATTAGAGTCACTTACATGAACATACGTAGGGATCTATTACTTGAACTAGATCAGCTTACCAGCACTACAGAGCTATGGAATATGACTTCCCTCCTCTATCAGCCATTAGCTGCCTATAACTCCTCAGGGTGGCGTGGGGTTTCATGAGCCTCTCCACCTTTCATCAAGAAATGTTAATAGGCCCAGTCTTCTGCAGGTCTTGTTCAAGTAACCCCCACTGCTGTGATTTCCTAAGTGTGGCAGCCAGGTGATGTCTAGAAAAGAGAATTTCCCAGCATTCCTTCCCATTTTCTGGCTTAGATTCTATCTCTGCAATGTTTCTGAGCTTTAGAGAAAGGAAATCTAGTCTCTCTTAAAGCTGCAGCATATTAAAATGCTGGCCCCATGATCCAGTACCAGATCCCATCACCCACCCACATAAAAAGGGCAATGTACATGAAATCTCCATACCCTTTATCACTGGAGTCCACCATATACACACACCTGAGAAACTTTGGTAGCTCCTTTTGTCCCCTAGAACTAAATATCACTGAATCATATCATTGTGGCTGGAGAGAGCAGAAAGTTAGAAGCATTCTCACCATGTATTGCAAAAGATAATCAACATCACCATAGTTCTACAACCTTTTAGACTATTTGAAACATTTAAGACAAACTTGAAGGTAAAATATAATATTCAGAAATTCTAGAAACCACAACATCGGGTTTCGAATCTGACATCCCACTGCACACCAAAATAACGCCCGTATGGGTACACTAGACAATGATATTACAAGCATAATATCCTACAATACAAGAGCTGAAGAGTCTCCCTCTTCCCAGGAAATCCATACACTGGGAGGCTCAGAGTACAAGAACACTGACCAGGTCTCTACACAGACCAACAGAACCATAGCCTAGCTCATGGTTCAACAACCCCAGAAGAAATGACAGCTCAACAGACCTTGTCTAAACACCCTGAACTCACCATGGCATAGTTTGTGGTCTTCCTTACAAGTCACTACGAGGGAAGCAGTAAAGATTCATGAAAAGAACGACCTATAAGTTAGCCCACACTATTATTCCTGCTTGCTAAGCCTTCCCAGAGTCCCTCACTGTTTAACACCACCCTGCTGTGGTTACCTAGTTCCACACTACTAATCTCAGCAACTGTTGAAGTATGAAAGTTCTCAACCACTGTCCTGTCTCTCCCTTTCTATACTGTGCATCTACCAGCTTGAAGCTTTGTCTATGCACTCAATTCCTGCAGATCCCTCTTTATCTACAATCAAACATGAAAAGTCAGAGAGACTGGAGGTCACTCTAGCTGGTTTATTTTTCCTTCTCATAGACCAGTCAAAGCCGAGTCCTAAAGGCTACCCAGCACGGGGCAGCAGACGCAGGATTAGGTGTTTAAAGAAATACTCAATTAGATAGCATGAGGAAACAATATTACAAGCTCACAGACTCCCATGCTAGAATGGCAGAGCCTTCCCCACACTCAACAAAGATCAGAGGCCAATGGCCAATACCCAGGTCACCACAAAGAACAACAGAACCTGTCTGGCTCATGGTTCATCCTTGTCCAAGCAGATCTGACAGCTCAGCCAACCTGCTCATCCTGTTCAGGGGGCAGTGGCTCCTACATTCACCATAGCATTGCTTGTGGTCCTCCTTACATCTCCTTAGAAACAAGAGAATCCTGAAATGTTGCATTAACTCTTTTAAATCCTGAATTAATCTCCACTTTCCCATTTCTTTTTAATAACAAAAATTGGAGAGTTCCATGGAGAATTAGATGGTGAAATATGTCCATTATCCAGCTGTTCCTGCATTAACCGTTGGTCAGCTTGCAATTTTTCTTGTGTTAGAGGTCATTGACTCACCTATACAGGGTCGTCATTTTTCCATATTATCGGGTCTGCATGGAGTGCAGGTCTTTCAGTGACCTCTCCTAAAAATACCCTAATCCTGCTCTAGAAGGTCTACTGTCTGATACGACAGGATCAATCTTTCCCTTATTATCTTTTCCTAGACCTTGATTAGGTAATAATCCTTGTTGAAACATCTGATTAGTAACAGCCATGCTGGGAGAATATAAATATACTCCCATTCTAAACATGATATCTCTGCCCCATAAGTTCACAGGTAAATGGGGAATAATATACGGCTTAAAGGTTCCTTCATGTCCTTCCTCATCTTTCCAATGCAGTTCATTGCTACTTTGTTCAGGATTTCTAGTCTGACCAATTCCTTGTAACTGTAATAGTCTCTGTCTTTGGCCACTTAGAAGGCCACTGACTGGCAGTTAGATGGAAGTATCCGCGCCAGTATCCAGGAGGCCAGAAAATCTTTTTTCCATTTATAAACAAAGTGACTTCTGGTCTCTGAGGACCTATGGTCTGTACCCAAAATGCATCAGATGAACCAAATTCATCTTCTCCTCTCTTTTCTTTTTAATATCTCAACATAAAACCAACAGTATTTAACCTCATAAGAGAAAAATTTTTAGAATTAACATTTAAATGCATTGGCACAATTCTAACATAATCTCAGTGGCATACACATTGAGAAACAATAAGATCTCTTGAACTGAGAAGCTTCTGTATAGCAGCGGACATAATCAACAAGATATAATAGCCTATATAACAGGAAAATATCCTCACCAATCACTAATCCATTTCAAAAATATACAAGGAACTCTGGAAATTAGTCACCAAAAGAACAATTATTCCATTAAAAATATGCAACAGACCTAAGCTGAAAACGCTCAATAGATGAACTTAAAATGACTGAAAACATTCAAAAATTGCTAAAATATAATATCCTTAACCATTGGAGAAATGCAAATCAAAACAACTCTGAGACTCCATCTTATCTCTGTAACATGACCAAGATCAAAAACTCACAACTTATGTTTAAGAGAAACTCCTCCACTGCTGTTGAATTCTCAGAAAATTAGGCAACAAACCATTTTAAAACTCAGCTATCTCTTCTGGGCCTATATACAAAAGATGCTCAACCATACAACAAGGACACGTGCTTAACCATGTTCATAGCAGAATTACTTTATCATACACAGAATCTGAAAACAACTCAATGTATCTCCTCTACATATATCATAAACGAGAGTCATAAATATTATAAATATTTTTGAGTAACTCTAATCACACAAATTGAAAAACTTGTATAACAAGAACTTTAAATCTCTAAAGGAAGAAATTTAAGCCATCAGAAAATTGAAAGATTTCCTATTCTCTTGTAAAGATAGCACCAATCATAGCAAAATTGACAATGTTATTGAAAGCAATCTTCACAGACTTTGAAAAAACAATCCTTAACCTTGTGAGAAAAGACAAAAACTCAGGCTAGCCTGAACAATCTTAAAATCCTGTACAATCAAGGAACTTCTGAATGCATCACAATCTCTGACTTTAACCTTTACTAGAGGCACAGTACTGAAATCAATCCACCTTGGATACGAATTCACTTGCCTACAAACAGCAGACTTTTGACAAAAAGGCAAAATTGTGAAATGAAAAAGCATTTTAACCTGCTTATCTCAGAGGCTACTTTAATTTAAATCTGGCTTTTTTTCTTTCAGTTAAAGCTGCGCTGCACAGCAGGGGGTATTACACAGGCTCTCTTTGTTAGACTGCCTTCCTGAGCTCTGGCGGGCAGATTTTTAACTTTTTTTTTTATTTTAACTTGTAAATCATAAAATTAGGAGAATTTCTGAATCCTCTCCTCTGTTCTATAGACTGTGTGAGGTTAAATTTGCTCTCTAAACTTACTTTTGCTCCTCCTTGCCTTTTAATTACAGGTGGGTTAGATTAACTGGCTACCGTGAGCACGTGGCACCTCAATCTCTGCAGCAACTTGGTGATTCTTAGGCCAAAAGTCATTTTTCCTTCACCTTTTCTACCCATTTAGCAAGCAATAAAAGTTACAATTCTGGGTCTATCATGCTTGCAGATTCTCAATAACTCTGCCATTGTTCTGCTCCACTTTAACATAGCTACCAAAATATATAACTGAATAATTTTTCCTTATCCCACATCTAACTTATTTACAAATTTTTACTCCCGATTTAAATTTTGTCCCGCTTTTCTACATTTCTTTCTCTATTTTACATCTCTAGTTCTGAGCGCTCACTACTCACACATCCACCGATTTCTTCTCTCGTGGGTTTCTCAAGTCTGGTCACGTCTTCCTTGCTTTTTGGGGAGCGCCGATTAGCCTCACGTTCTCCTCCATCCATTCTCCAGTTTCTCTTGGGGTTCAGCAGACAGCATACACTGTCTCTCATGTTGTCTCTTCTCTGGGGTCATGGAGTAAGGCATTCAGCACTGTATTCCTTTTTCTTACTTCTTCCTCCGGCATTCGTCTCAGGGTTGAGTGGTCAGCTCCAGTCGTCTTTAATCTTGGGGTTCAGTGGTCAGCCCCATGTTGTTGGGCGCCAATTATGTAGGGGCCTGTGAGGATCAAACATAAATTCTCTGATTCCCTAACCCGGCTGGACCGGAGTCGCGAGGAAAAGAACCGACACAGCTTACACCGTCATCATGGAAAAGGCCAGATAGCCCCCGTTTATTGTCCAAACATTTTATATACCCACACCAAATTGAGTGGGGAGGGGGAAAAACACATTACGCCATCACCTAGGCAACCAGGTGCCTGGGCTCAAGTCACGTCTGCGGCTAACAGTCAGGTAGGCCCTGAATTAGCATCTCTATAAGACACCTTCCAAATTACAAAAGAAAGGAAGCACCAAACGTCTGAACTCTTAAGTCATTGGCTTCAGTCAAACATTTCTTCTCAGGTAATCCACATTTTAACAAAAGAAGCTCCTGCAGGCATCCTGGCTTTTGTTAGGGGCAGAGACAGCTTGTCTGCAGAGCTACGTGATCAGCTCAGACAGGGCTAATGGCTTTTGTGCCATATCGAAATATGGGCACACACTGAAAGAACCTGTAAACTTCCTACTACTGGGGCTCATTATTGCCACACAGAGTCCATCAATAGCTAGGACCACCTAGCTGGGATTCAAGACAATAGCAGTTACCACAATTCCATAATGGTAGTTAGTGTTACCTCTTCAGAGGAAGGTGGGATAAGAACTGGAGGTAGAAATCAACTATACAATTTAGGGAAGAAGAAAAACAACTCTCATGGCTCTTTATTGGCTACCTATTTGCTCACAATCTACTTCCCACTGGTGTTCTTGATTGTTAGGCTTGCCCAGAATCCCTCAATAGCTAGAATTGCCCAGCTGAGCCTCAAGACAGTAGCAGTTGCCCAACTAGATGAGCAGAAATCAAATGACTAAGCCAACACATCCCTTCCCAGCTCTGCCATTCCACCCTAGGGGAACACAGGGTTCTAGTCTGGAATATTGGCATTTTAGGAGAAACTCTTCCAGTCTCTGAGAGCACTTCCTATTCTTTTCCAAAATATGGTGTTACTTGTATGTGTTCCATTACAGAGTAATTACCAGTGTAATAAACCCTTTCCCTTATAGCTCAGATATTCTGAAGCCAAACCTAGGTCACATGCAAACAGCAACACTTGCTAAAGCAAAATTCATGATTTTGCTCATTTCTGGAAAGTTTAGAGGCAAGAAAGTGGTAACATAAATGATGTAATTAAAATCCACAAAAATTAATCTAAATAGGTGTGAAAGATCCCCAGAGAGGACCTTCCTCTCTGATGAAGACCCCAGAACCAGGACACTCCGAGACCAGGCCACAGGATGCAATTAACAGGAGGTTTATTGAGTAGCACAGGTACCTGTGGGCAGCAAGTCTTTCGTAGGGCTTGCGCGCCTGCAGACTGAGGGAAGGTCTTTTTATAGGAAAGAGGGTAGCAGAAGCGGATTACAGAAGCAAATGCATGGTTATTGGTCAGCTGGAATGGGCAAGGGGCACAGGTGGTTTTTCCTTTCCCAGAATAGATGTATGGGGTCAGATATCCTGTTTTTCTCTCGGTTCTTCCCTTCCCAGCCCAGATGTATGGCAACAGGCTTCCTGTTAATTGATTCTATATTCTGCCTTGCAGCCAGGAACCCTGACCTCACTCTGCATTTACATTGTTCATCAAAAGCCTTGTGGAATGACGTACAGCAGCTAAACTGGGATCTTCCGTAGGGGGAATTGTTTCTCCTGTGAATTGCTGATATATCCTAAGTTGGGCACATGTGCTGGCTATAGGCATCCTGTTTCCCCTAGGCAAACGGGATGTTCTCATGAGAGCCGGCTAGCTGCAGGTCCTGAGAGGGTCCTGAGGGTCTCAAGCGGACAGGATGTTTCTCATGAGAGCCGGCCAGCTGTGGGTTATGGGGGGGGCCTGGGCTCGTTATTGCTGCTAACTTAATGCTACTAGGTAGGGGTCTGCTAACTTAATGCTACTAGGTAGGGGTCTTTTATTCTTTCAGGTGAAACAGGTTTATGGTCATGTGCTTCAAAGTATAGTGATTTATAGAGGACATCAAGGATTAGTAACACATTTTATCTCTGGCTGTACATCTTAAATATGTAAAATAACAGTTCTTTTAGGCAGGGAAACAACATTTCATCCAGTTCTATTTTTGTAATAAGAATAGTGCAACTACTGAAATTTGGTTTCATAAATTTGGTTCTTTATTCTGATTCTTGATTCCTTAATCTGTGGATGCAGATTAAGACTGCAGACTGAAACTTCCCTCTTCTCAGAATTCTTGTTGTTTCACCTCTACTTCCTGCCTGGTTGCCCCGCCTATACTTCCTGCCTGGTTACTGGTCAAACAGCATTTATTTAAAATACAAGTGACAGGGTACAGACCATTGTCCCATGGCACAAACCACTAAACACTAATTGATAATTATTTCTGGATAACTTACTGTTTAGTACATGATACCACTCAACTTATCCTTTTCCTTGGAAATTGACATCTTTCCTTCTAAAAAATGAGGAGTACAAGGATTCTAAGATGCTGGAAAAATGGGAGGCCCTTACATCTTTCTTGCTACAGGCTAATTCACACATATAGTCCTCGTGTAAATCTTCAAGACCAATTCCAGGAGACCACAACATTCTGTTGCTGATATAACTGCAGCAGCACGAGGAGCTGGACATGCTCTACACCTCTAATCCTGCACACAAGGAGCTGGACATGCTGCATGCCTCTAATCCTGAACACAAAGAGCTGGACATGCTGCATGGCCCTAATCCTGCACATAAAGAGCTGGACATGCTGCACGCCCCTAATCCTGCACATAAAGAGCTGGACATGCTGCATGCCTCTAATCCTAGCACTTGGGAAGACAGTGGAGCCCAAGCTCAAGCTTGGCCTGTTCTATACGGCAAGTTCCAGACCGTATAGGACATCAGCAAACACCAGCAAAGATAGTCAACATGTAAACTCAAAGAAGGCAAGATGGTGAGCTGTGGGAAGCACCACCTACCTGCTTTCCATTCAGGGTACACAGCCTCTTGACCACGCCTGAATCAAGTTTAATGGTTTATTGAGAAGGATCCGCATGGCCTTCCTCGGCTTCACTCCACTTTGAATCAGTCACTAACTTGGGTTTGATGAAGCCCTTGCTTTCTTTCATTTCACTCTTCACAGAGGCTATGACCAAGGCTCAGGTTGTACCTCCCTTGATGTTCACAGACCAGTTTGGATTAACATTTTTGGTGTAATCAACTTTACGAAATGGTTCATTGGAGGCACACACGTAACTCTCTCCTAAAAAGCAAATAACAATTTTATTAGCACAATATCAGATCTCTGAGCATTGGCCATAGTAAGCCTGGATGCATTATGTCTAAACAATGGCTTCTGGAAACCTGTAACTCCTAAACTTGTGGTCACAGAAAGGGGGTGCAGTATAATACCCCTTTCCTTTAACATTCCCCCACCTCCCTTTCTTCCAAAGTACCTAGGTTGGTTTTCAGAAAATTACACATATAATGTGAAAAGCAATAGGCACAGAAATGAAGAGTGAGACCTGGGTTTACCCAAATGACTCACCTTTGATAAGTCATTACTCCACACTTTGATTCTCAGGATCATTAGCTGCAGAATTAAATAAATCAAGTAACTAAATTACAAAGTACTTCATGATTCCAAATGCAAACTAATTTATTCTTCATAAAAGCTCATCCTAGCCAGCCATGGTGATATGGTAGAATCCTGTAATCCTAGCTACTCTGAAGGCTAAAGTGGAAAGATCTGAGTTCAAGGCCAGCTTGAACTCAGCCTGAACTGTTACTACAAAGGGAGAGGGATTGTACTGGGTATTAGGTAGCTCAAGCTTGCAGTCCTAGGAGCAGAGGTTAAGGTGGAAAGATTGGCACCAAGTTTAAGGATACTCTAGGCTATGCAAGGAGTTTAAGGCCCATCTAGGCTACACAGTGAGACCCTGTCTCAGAAATAAACATAAATAGTTCATTCTGGTTGAAATAATTGAAAAAAATATATTCATAAAAATAAAAATCCTTCTAATTTTATTCAAACAGCAATCACTACATCCTTACACGGTGGACTTATCATATTCAGTTGTAGTATCATCCATTCAACTACTGAAGCACTGTGAAGTGAAAGGCTTGGCTCCTCAAAGCAGCATACTGCTGGCACTGTTTTCTCTAGAGGAATATAAATTTAAAACAAAACTAAAACTTCAAGTGGACAACTTTTTCTATATCTTCTTAAATGGGAGCAGATATTAAGCTAAAATTATACAGTCATTTCTCACAAAGCTTAATCAGGCTTTTGTTTAATTAAGAAGGACACAGAGGATATACTGCTTGCCTATCATTTATCGATATCTAAATTTTTTACATTCCAAAATTTCTAAAATTCCTACTGAAAAGATGGTACTTTTCCAAGAAATATATAACTTAATCAATTATTTTGGTACTGACTTTTTGACACAGAAGGTTACATGCTAAGATTTTCTCTGAGATATAATCACAAAGAACACATTATTTCATATACTTAGTACAAATAGATTCATTCTTGATATAGTAATTATATCAGATGAGTCATAAATGTTTTAACCAAAATAATAAAAAAGAAAGCCTGAGGATAAGTTAATAATGTCAAAATATACTATTGTCAAAATGTCCTCCAGGACCTGATTAGTAGAGAACCTCAGAGATGCCCAAAGGCTCCTGCACAAGTGACAGATCAGGGATGTGGAAAGGAATTCTGAGGACATGCCATGTCTTCTGTGTAGACAAATTGTTAGGGTTCTGCCTGGGAGACACAGGGAACCAATCCTAAACTATAATACCAATCCTACAGCAGCACCCTGAAGTCTTCCCCAACAATCACCACCCAAGTTGTCATCCCCATAGAACCATTTGATAGTATGGTCATAAGAAAATTTTACAGAATTTCAAAAAGTGATAAAATTAATAAATCCATGCAATGCACATGTATGTATTAGTGAGAAAAATATGATGGTGCTATCATTGAATTTTACAGAAAAAGTACAAGTCATATCAAAAAAATTCTTGCCATTTTTATTTTTGATGAAAACTTAATGAATGTTCTGACTCAAAATGTGTAATAGAAGACTATATAAAAATAACCTTAGCAAGAGAAGATAGTTGTTTCTTAGGACAGGGATATATTAAGTCAGTGGTAAAGTCTTCTTAAAAATAAAAAAAACAAGGTAAAAAGAAAGTGAGCAGATTTTCTATGTCCATCTCCTTTGATCAACCAGACCTTGCACAGCTGACAAACCACCCAGGACACACGCTTTTCACCTCATGTCTTAATTTCCTTCTCTGCATGGGCTTGGAAGAACAGAAACAAGCAGGAGAGCAAGCCCTTCATGTGATTGTGCAGTTAGAGGTGGTTAACTCCTTCCCTATCCCCCCTTTCCCTTCATAATGTTCCTACTAGAAACATGTAGACCAGTTCTATAATTTGGAAAGTTCTGAGTCAAGGTGTACACAGAATAGAGCTTCACACTTCCATGGTGTGCATGTGCACATACAGTTTTCTGCACACTGAGCTTACAAGCTATTGGTTTCTCATCATTCTCTAGTTTTAGGTGATCTTGTTCCTTCAGCAGATCCAAGCCTCACCCTGGTCCAGCTAAAACAGTCACTGGTAGACAGGTTATGAAAGCATACGTAAGGTTTTTACTTTCCCTAGTTGCTTTGAAAACAAACCCTGGTTATAATCTAGGACAAAGCCCAACTTTCCTAATGCTGTGACCCTTTAATATAGTTCCTCATGCTGTGTTGACTCACAACCATAAAATTATTTTCATTGCTACTTCATAACTGATTTTGCTAGTGTTATGAGTCATAAGTAAATTATTTGTGTTTTCCAGTGGTCTTAGACACTTAGACAACCCCTGCAAAAGAGTTGTCCAACTTCCAAAGGAATCACAACCCACTAGTTGAGAACTGCTGACCTAGACACTTCTTCCAACACCTTCGCCTTTCTAAAAATCTGTTCTTCCTGGGGCCCTCAGTTGCTTATGGGATGAGTGTGAGTATCTCCTCCTCCTCCTAAAATAGAAGATTTGAAGTTTTCCACTATTGAGAATGATGCTGGCTGTGGGAGAGCTACATATGATTTACCAAGTAGGAAATTCATACACCAGCAGTATTAGACTACTTGTGTGTAAGTCAATATCGTTCTCACATTTGCTATAATTTAATTATTTAGGTCACTAACTAATTTATAAATAATCCTGACATTCAAGTCAAATTCTGTGACATGAAATCTGGAGCCCATGGTTTTACTTCATTCTTGTAGAAGGAGCAAGCAGACAACCTTATGAGGAAAACAAAACCTGATTAAGCCTGAAACACAGGCTCTACACTTCTGGAGAAAATGACAGACATATTGATAGACATGCATTCATCACACTTAAACAAGGGAATGCAGAAGAAAACATGGAAAGGCACTTAATGCTTAATACTGGTAAATCTTAGGAATTTCAATGCTTTCCTAATTTCCAAATCTAAGGAAAATTTTCCCAAAAAGAATGCAACCGAGGAAAACTACATTCAGTTATATGTGCTCTTAGTGAAGCCTAACGTGGGTGAGCTTCTGAGTGCATTGTAGTCAAAAGTGCTTATTTCCATCAGAAGATGAGTACCCCACATAGCTGCAAGAAAAATACAGAGTAGGAAAAAGTAAGACTGTTTTATTAGTTTACTATGTCAAACGATTTAATTGGGTTTTCTAACCAAACTGTGCACTGGCTGAAGTAAAAATTATGGGAATCATCAAGGTAACACAAAATCCCCTGCTCCAGCTGGGGTACTATGTGCACTATACCCCTGTGTCAGGCCCAAGGAGCTTCCCTGTCACTTCCATCTGCGGTGGACACAAAATAAGGTGGGTGACCTCTATGACCACATTTTCAACACATCTGAAAGCTAAGCACAGTTCTCTCCTGAAGATACATCCAACTGTTGGGGTTTGTGATGCTTTCCACCAGGAAAAGTGCAGAGATGCTACTGTGGGCGCAGATATGAAGAAAGGTATGTCTACATATTGAGGTTTCCACATATAGATATAGGAGTGGGAGCATGATTAATAAAAACTCAGAGACAGGTATTAGGGTTCAACCTGAAGACCAGAAAAGCAAAGCAGTCAGTCACTGGCTCTGACCTTAACCTCAGTCCGAAAATGGTGATTCTGCCTCCAGGAAGTCTCAGAATGAGACTGTGACTAGGAGCTGTCTCCTCCCATTTTATAATCATCTCTAATTCTGGGATTAAGGGCATGCACCACTACTGTTTGGTTTCTATGGTAAACTAGTGTGGCTACTGGGATTAAAGGTGTATGCCATTGTAACTACTGGGATTTAAGGTGTATGTCATTGTAACTACTGGGATTAAAGTATGTATCATTTGCTGCATAGTCAGTAAGACTGGTCAGTGTGGCTGTTTTACTTTTCCAAGCTTTATTTTTAAAAATACAAAGAAAATGACACTACAGAAGTTTGTCTTAAGACCTAAGAAATTAGCTAAATGTGAAAACAGAAATTCTACTAATGAGACCAAAAATAGTTCTCATGCACTAGTGTAAACTAACAGATCCATGGCCTGCCTTCAGTTCCCCACACCTGGTCAAGGGTAAGATATCCTTAGAGTTCACAATGGGAATTTTAATTTTGTGTTGGTTTTTATGATAAAATGTATGCATCACCCCACTGTGAAATACATCTAAATAACTACTTCTAAATGAAGCACAGCCACACAAACTCCTGCCCAAAGCTCTAACTCTTTAGGTGCAAGGTATGTAACTTGGACAGGAATTAGTTGGGAAAATAAGATAATACCTAATTTAAAGATATGCTCACAGCAAGTTACGGGCAGAGCATATACACTTACTAGGAATAGAAGTCAGTTAGCTAAATAGCTGGCTCAGTGCATGGCATTCTGAAGGGCATTGCATCAATTCTGCACACCAACATAGCATTAAGCACTGAAGGGAACCATGAATAGCAGTTAAGTTAGCACAAACAGTACCTGCAGCTTTATCCTGCTAACTTACATTTTCTCAGGTCGTGAAGGTTGGCCAGTTCTTTCACAGCCACTGTGCTTGGATGGCATTGCAGTATGGAACCATTGCATATCATCTTTATATTTATAAATATCTTTAAATTGCAATGCAGTTAGCAATCTCTATCATTTGTATGCTAGATTTTTATGTAGATTGTTTTACCACTATTGGTGGTGGTGCTCTAGAGCAGTGGATCTCCACCTTCTTAAAGCTGTGACCCTTTAATGTAGTTCCTTACACTGTGGTGACCCCAAACCATATTTCACTGTGTACTGTTATTTTGTTTGTGTTTTAACAAACAAAGCTTGTCTGAAGATCGTAGTGCAAAGCTAAACCACTAGAACCCAGGGAGTGGGGGCTCACACCTTTAATCCCAGCACTAGGGAGGTAGATAGGACTAGACAGGACTATAAAGAGGGAGGAGTCAAGAGCACTGCAGTCTGAAGGTTTAGTGGAGACAGATACAGTCTAGAGATGCAGTCTGAGGACAGGATTGCCCCTCGGTTTGTGCACTGATAGAAGTAAAAACTCTCTAGTGGCTGGCACTCTGCTTCTCTGATCTTCAGCATTAACACCCAGTATCTGACTCTCAGTTTTTATTATTAATAAGAATTAGAATTCATGCTACATCATTGCTACTTCATAACTGCAATTTTGCTACTGTTATGAATTGTAAAGAAAATATCTGATATGCAGGATATCTGATATGTGTCCCCTGTGAAAGGGTCATTCAGCCCCAGGAGGTAATGACCCATGGGCTTAGAACCACGAGCTGGAATCTTGTAAAGCAGCCCTCTACCACTGAGCTACACCCACCTGCTGCACTTATTCTTATTTTCTTTCTTTCTTTCTTTTTTTTTTTTTTGGTTTTTTCGAGACACGGTTTCTCTGTGGCTTTGGAGCCTATCCTGGAACTAGCATTGTAGACCAGGCTGGTCTCGAACTCACAGAGATCCGCCTGCCTCTGCCTCCCGAGTGCTGGAATTAAAGGCATCGCCCGGCTTTCTTTTTTTTTTTTTTTTTTTGCCTGTCCTGGAACTTGCTCTGTAGACCAGGTTGGCCTCAAACTCACTGAGATCCACCTGCCTCTGCCTCCCAAGTGCTTGGATTAAAGGGATGCACTACCACTACCAGGCTCCTATTCTTATTTCCAGGGGCACAAACATTCAGGTTTTGTAATATCAGGGGATTATGAGGAACAACTTCTACTGTTCCACACAGTAGTACAATGACTACAGTTAACAAAAATTTAGTGAAATGTTTCCAAGTCAATAGCAGAGAGGATTTTGAAAGTTCCTGGCACAAACAAAAAAATATTGGAGGTGATAGATACACCAGTTACCGTGACATGATCATTAACACTGTGTACATGCATTGAGATAGCTCACAATACCCCATGCTATAACTCCTATGTAGCAAATAAAATCAAATATAGCCAAGAGTGGTCATATATATCTCAAACCGAATATTTGGGAGGCAGAAGAAGGTGTATCTTAGTTCCAGGTCAGCCAGAACTACAACAATGAGACTCTTGTCCAAATAAATAAACTGCAACTATAAGGCTAGTGGAATGGTTTCAAACTGAAAGACGGTTGACATCTGCAAACAAACTGGGGCACAATGAGTGTAGCATCCCATTAACAGGCTCATCCAAGCAGTGGTTCCCCAGCCTCTGGGGTCCTTCAATTCTCCTCTCCTGCATCCTTAATCTTCCATGGATCTAACAGCACAGTTTAGCCCTAAGTTTAGGCAAGCAATACCGACTGTGACTTAGATTCAGCACTCACACAAGTAACAAAAGTTCAGAAAACAAGTGTTCGTCCAAAAATGAAAGACAGACAGACAGGCCTTCCAAGAATGAGAAGACTTGAGGGAAATGGGTCATATCTGAAGGACAGATAAACAATAAGCAGGGCAGGCCTGAGATGTAACTCTGATGTCAAAGTGCCTGGGCACCTGGAAGAGGAGAAGGGAGTTAGGGGCTGGGGGAAGGAAGAGGAGAAAAAGGGGAAGAAGGAGAAAGAGGAGGAGGAGGAGGAAGACATAGCCTTATGAATCTCCACATGGTCTATTCAGAGTCAAAAAAACATAAAGTAGGCAAGGCATGGTGGTGTATGCCATTAATCCCAGCACTTGGAGGTGGCGGTGGGTGTCAGACATAATTTTGCTGGAAGATTCTGAAGACCACGACTCAAGTATCTCTAGGAGCCAGGCTACTAAGTATTTAAATGCACTATAAGATTCATGTGTAACTTCCCAGCTACTGACTTTGATCACTAAACTAAGGAGACACATATCCACTGGGCCACTTTTCAGGTTCTTTCAATCACATGAGCTTAATGAACATGCATAGAGCTAGCAATACATTTTGGTGACTTTCTTCAGGTGAGGCAAAATACTGTTAAGAGATGAAGATGATGAGCAAGGAAATGAGGGAGGAGACTATCGCTGACTGAGAAACAATTTTATCATTATTTCAAAATTGATCCTAAATTTGTAAAAGATATTCTAAGAAAGAGCTCAATGAACTAAATTGCTCTAAATGTATATTCTGATATGCATATTCCAATAGCAGACCATGGAGACAGCTCCTTCAGTCAAGTGGCTTTAGCACAAGCATTAGGATGTGCTGGCTGGTCTTACATCAAAGTTGACACACAAACTAGAAAAGATGGAACCTCCACAATATTCAGCTGTAGGGCATTTTCTCAATTAACTATTGATGGGGGAGGATCCAGTCCATTGTGAGTGGTGCCATCCCTGAGCTGCTGGTCCTGGGTTCTATAAGAAAGCAGGCTGAGCAAGCCATGATGAGCAAGCTATTAAGCAGCACCCTTCATGGCCTCTGCATCGGCTTTTGCCTCCAGGTTCCTTAGTGTGTTTGCTTAAAATGTTAATAAGTGTTACCCTGTAAGCAAAAGCATGTAAACTGATCTTACCAAACCAGTTTCTTCCCATTCCTTTTTCAAAATGGTATACACACTCACAGACATACATAGAAACAAATGTAATAAAACAAATTTTAAACACAAAAGAAATTTCTTCATGATTTACTTTCAGTAAATGCTATGTCATTTTATATACCTATAACCAGGTGATATAACATGTTAGGCAAAAGGGGATGACAAGTGGGAAAAAGTGCTAAAAGCCCTCATCTGGACATTCCAAATGGACCTTCAGAGATAATCCAAGCTCAGTGGACACAACCCAATTTTCCCACACTTACTTTTGGGAGAGAGAGTCCTACAAGAGTTTCCAAGAATAAACGGATTTACAAGAACCCACACAGCCCACTCTGCAATACTAATCCAGAAAGCTGAATAAACCAGTTAGCTGGTTTAGGAACCACGATGAAGGAAAACTGTCCTACACTAGACCAGCTTGATTCTCCAGAGACTTTCAAGGTCAAGGGTAGGAGAAAAAAACTGGGCTATGCACATTTCTTTTGTCATCTGAGCTCAAGGGGACAGGGTAGGGAGGAGCCTTGTAATCTTGAATCAAGTTCTCTAGTCTTAATTGAAGACAATTTTAGTTTTGTTATAATCACCTCTTAAAGTATGTTTGCTAGCATGGAAGAGGCAAAGAAAATGAAACATTGTTTAACAGCTGACTCACATGAAGTAGAGTGGTTTAACAGCATGGCCAACACTGTACTCACCAAGGTAAGTTACATCAGAAAGCACCCTGGTTCAGTGGGATAAATCTGAACATTTGAGCACATGATTTTAATTGAAACCTGAAACTTCATAAGTGTCTTCGCATGTTTGCATATGTGCAGGCACACATGTGGGGATATGCATGTACATGACTGTGTGCATGCACGTGGTAGGCTGGGGTTGATGCTGGGACTTGTCCTCAATCACTCTTTCACCTTAAGTAAGGTAGGGGTGTCTCTTCATTAACCCCAGAGCTTACGCCCAAGTCACACCCCAACCATGCACATCATAATATCTAAGGGGTGGGTGGGGCCAGCCACCTATACTTTTAAAAGTGGCCAGTATGGTGCAAGATGAAGCCAAGGTTGATACCTGCTATGCTGGATCGCCCCTCTTGATTTCGAGTGACTTCTGCCATAAGTGAAATCAGAAAAGCCAACCTGGAGCAAGTCAGAACCACAGCCATGCTCAGAAGGTACAGTGGGATCCCAAACACGGGGACAGCACAAGAACTGCGCTGAGCTCCAACAAGAGTTACCCGGAGCATCACTGGAGGACCATGCTTTCAAACAGCTTGCCCTTCCAGCGAAAATAAGTTGGTTAATTTTAAAGGTACCATTGTCTGTATTTGTCTCTACTCATTAGAATTTTCTTCAAAAAAAAAAAAGGCAAATCTCTTGAGAAGGACAGAGAATGTGTGCACCCCGGCCCAACAAAACTACAGAGGAGCTCTAATCCCCCTGGCTGCCTAGAAAGCACCTGCTCCACGCTAGGCGGGGAAGTGCCCAGCCCACAGTCACTGCACTGCCCATCCTTGCCTGCAACTGCAGAGCCTTGCCCGCACCTCCTACCTTCCAGCAGCTCGTCCAAGCTGGTGACCTTCCAGCTGCCGTCTAAGGTGTAGATTGTGCGGACTCCCTAAGGCAGGTTCACATTGTCAGACAGCAAGTGGGTCAGCTCTATGAGGAACACATCAAAGGAACGGAAGCTGTCGTTGGAGATGGCAAAGACCAGGCCTTTGAAGTAGCGGTCCCCATTCCGGTAGAAGTGTGCCTTCTTGGCCTTCTTCTAGCTTAAGGCCTGCAAGGTCCGTGGGCGGTAGAAGCTGCAATGAGCACTGTGCTCCAGGCTGGGGCTGAGCCCATTACCCTTGGGGCCAGAGATGCTGCTGCCCCCTGAGGAGCTGGGAGCCCCTCTCCGAGACCCCGGCCGCGGCAGCTCAATGCTCCTGGTGCTGGCCATCGCGGCTGCTCAGAGATAGCTCTCCACAAATAAATAAATTGCCAGGCAGTGGTGGTGCACGCCTTTAATCCCAGCACTCGGGAGGCAGAGGCAGGCGGATCTCCGTGAGTTCGAGGCCAGCCTGGTCTACAAAGGGAGTTCCAGGACAGGCTCCAAAGCTACAGAGAAACCCTGTCTCGAAAAACAAAAACAAAAACAAAAACAAAAAAAAAAAAGATTACCTCACAAATAAATAAATTAACGAAGGAACGTCCCCACCGCCCCAGTCGCAGCGCGCCCTGATCTGGGCGCTCCGGCCTTAAAGCATTGGGACACCTGGCTCAAGCACGCGGACCGTGCTTGCAGGTGGGCCCGCTAAGGCAGCTAAAGGCGGCAGGGGCTTGTAGCTGCCCAGCTCATTGTCCCGCGCTCCCTCTCCGTCACCGCCGCCAGCTGGGGAACCCCACGCCCCCCAAGCGCCTCCTTCGCCGGGCCACGCCTCACATATAGCGCGCGGGTAGCGGGCCAGGAACCACTAAATTGAAAGGCCCGAGGCTTGCCCTTGTTTGCGTCCAGCCTGCGCTCGCTCTCCGGCGAGCCGAACAGAGGAAGGAAGCGGAGGGGGTGGGGTGGGGGGCGAGCATGGGCGAGGCGCCTCGGGGCTGTGTCGCGCGGCCTGGGGTCCCGGGTTCCTCACGCAGCGCTGGGCCCCTGAGGGAAGAGCGCAGCCGCCTCCCACGGGCGCACGCTATTCGCACTCGCGGCTGCCTGGCAGGACACCTTCTGTCCCTCTTGGGATACCACAAACCACAGGGAGAGGGAGGTGGTGAGGAAGAGGGCTGCGCCGCACGACAAGCGGCTCCAGCGTTCTTAGAGGCCCCGCACGCCAGGCTGCGGGAGCTGCGCGCTCCCGGGCGTGGCTGCGGGGGGCTAGCGTAACCAAACTACCCAAAAAAACTACAAAGGAAGGAGAATCAAGGGCAGCAAGCACATCCTTAACCCGCCTCTCCGAGGGGAACCGAGGCCAACCTAGGGCAGAAATACAAAATCAAAGCACTAGGTTTAGACGTGATGCTTATTTTTTTATAAACGACCCATGCATTGTTTTATTTAGAGATCCTTTGGGGGGGGGGATCCTTCACACTTTCTATGAAGATTCGCTAACGCGCTAGTTAAAGTAACTTTGAATGAATAAACGGCTAGAAGTTATTGGTTTGGGGAAGGTCGATTTAATCAACTATTTGTTGAAAGCTTGCCATTTGACAGGCATTAATCAGTCCCACCATTGGGGATGTTCACGCAGACAATAGAACCCCTGGGCTCTTCCCCATGTGTTCAATCTGAACTCACAGAAATGGACTGACAAACATCTACCATGCAGAAATCTTTTCCTTAGCGGTGTGTGGTTCACAATAAAAAGTGTATTTAGTTATTTCACTTTGGCGATGAAGCTCAAAGACATTTGGCCCTAATCTGACATATGAAATTAATGATTCAGCACCTGGTTCTTCAGTGGTGATGGGGAAACTGTCCTTTAAGGTAGGATGTCAAAAGAGCTGGAGTCCTGGAACCACGTGAAACAGGAATGGGTGGGAACACAATCTTCAGTACCATCGAAGCAAATCACTTTTCATAAGGGATTTAATGAATATAATACAGATCAAGACCTTGCTGGCCACAACTTGAGAGCTCATGGAGGTAGAAGGAAAAATTGTTCCAGGGCATCCAAGATGACTCAGTAGGTAAGGGTACTTGCTGCCAAGTCTGATCACCTGGGTACGATGGCCAGAACCCACATGGTGGAAGGAAAGCATATATTCCTGCAAATTATCCTCTGCCTTCTGCATGCATGCCATGGCATACAGTGCAGTAAATAAATGTAAAAACTTTTGAGAGAAAAATTGTTCCTGCATTCCAGTTCTAACGCAAACAAACTGGGGGCAGGTGGGCTTTAAAAGAGGCAACGACTAATTAATCTGGATTGCTTTACGACTTAAAATTTATAGAACCATAACAGATTTTCCTCTTTCACAAAATTGTAGAATTTCTATAGTAAGATGTTTAAAACTAGCATTTCCATTGTTGGGATTTTCCCCTTCTCAGAAACACAGTCTGACGTGCTAATTGTTCACCTGCTGTAGACAGTCTGGCAATTAGGTCACTTTCTGAAAGCTGTCACGTTGACCTTATCTCGCTCTTGGTTGTGAATTTTCTCTATCCTGCTTTGTAACTCCCCTGAGTCTAGCATTTACTTGAATAAAAAAATTGAGGGAAATATTTCAAATACATTTCCATTTCTCAGTTACAGGTAATTCAAGAAATTAAATCTCAAAATATTCCCTCTCTCACATTAGATATGACTCCTTTCTGTTCTTAGTACATAATTTATAATCACAGACTATCTAGTGAGTACAAAAATTTCACTGACAATATGCAACAAGAATTTTCTAGAAACTTGTAGAAATATCTTGGCACAAAGCAAAGAACTATCATTTGTTCTCCACACTTCCCTTTTGGGCCACCCAGGCTAACAATGTAATTTAGAACAGTCTTTGGCACCCTACTCATTCTTATTCTCCTCAAGGCCACATTGCCCAGGAAAGAGTAATGCAAATGTTCATGTGGTATAATCTGTTTAAATAAAACTTCATTAACTATTCCACTAAGTGGCTTTATATTTTTAAAAAAAAACCAACAACCTTGCCTTGACCATTACCCAATTTCACCTCATGTTACTCTATTTCTCAAAGGCCTTGTCATGTCTTTATTTTTTTGGCCTCAAGCTTCCACTTTGAAAAACAGTTTTCCAGCTATTCCATTACTTATTACATAAAAGATGCCTACAGACCTTTTAGGCTACAAGCACTTTGGAGATCTGCTATCTCATGTTTTCATTTCTGTTCACTGTGTGCCAACCACTTCTCCCAGAAAGAAGTAAAAGTGATGAAGTAACTGTTTCTTAGTGGAAGGGCCTGGAAACCGTAGACTTGAGTTTTTGAAACAAAGCACAATTTTTAATTTCATAACTTTTAATGATTATAAATCCCAGTGTTTTCCACTAAATTTTAATGGGAAATGACATACAGAGTTCAGGAAGACTTTCCTGTCCCTGCCCCATAGCCAATATCCAGATTGGAACAGAGCGAGGAGAAGCAATTTTTTTGTTTGTTGCTTCCTCAAGGAGAACTTGCTGTCCTTCCATAATCAATCCTTACAGTACTCAACATATATAGTTACATAAATATAGATGTTATTTTCCAAAACTGTGGTTAATAATGCCAAAAGTGCAAGTCCATGGAAAAGTGCTATGGTACTCACTTTTGCTTCTAGAGACTCAAATTTCCCAGAGGTAGAAGGAATAGAGATAAGAAAGAAACACAGAGACACAGGATAGTACCAAGAGAGCAACTTAGTGGGTACTGAATGCTGAATCTCTGCAACTGAGTAACAGATGGTTGTGAACTACCATGTGGACACCAAGAATCAAACCCAGGTCTTCTGCAAGAACAAGTGCCCTTAACTGGTGAGCCATCTCTCTAGCCCAGAGAGAAATTCTTAAAATAACCTAGAATGATACAGGAAAGCACACAGAAAAAAATGCCTTGATATATTTCTATATACAATCACTTTATTTTAGACTTAATCCAAGCAGTTTATTTGACATTAGACTATTGCTTGAATAGGTAGATAACATTAGATAAGAGGATTGGTAACAACACAAGGGATCACACTCCACAGAGTGTGTACATTAGATGTAACTCTACATGGAATGTTAGTTAGATAGCAAATCTCAGTAATATTTTCTTGATAAAAAAGATTCTGTACAGATGTGAGACATCAGACCTTGGCTCCTAGAACACCTGCACACAGCAAAGAAGGACAGGCCCAAGATTGTTTTAACATCCAAATTAAATGATGCTAAATACCTCTCCTCTCCCAATCCAGAAGCTGCATGGGAAGGGCATTATGCTGACTTTCGGCTGATGAAACAGGTATAAAAGGGTGTGACAGTTGGTTGTGGGCTCATCACTCTGGAGACCAACTGTAGAAGTTAAACAGAAACCTCTAACAGATGGAAGCTATTGTGAGTCCATCAAGAATGTATTATGGACTTTGGATATGTTAGTGCTTCCCAGACAACAGTACATCTTCCCAGACAACTCTGTCTACATCTGAGAGTTTGGTCTTTACAAGAGGCTCTATGGAAGGGTATCTTAATACTACCACCTGCTGCCCCAAATTCAGCTGAAACAAACCAGATCAGTCATTGCCCTAATCCCATAATGGTAGTTAGTGTTACCTCTTCAGAGGAAGATGGGATAAGAACTGGAAGTAGAAATCAACTATACAATTTAGAGAAAAAAAAATCTCATGGCTCCCCCTTGGCTCCCTATTGGCTCCCTCATGGCTCAAATCTACTTCCCACTGGTGCTCCTGATTGTCAGGCTTGCCCAGAGTCCCTTAAGAGCTAGAATTGCCCAGCTGAGCCTCAAAACAGTAGCAGTTTCCTTCTAGAGAAGCAGAAATCAAATGACTAGGCCAGCAAGCCCTTCCCAGCTCTGCCATTCCACCCTAGGGGAACACAGGGCTCTAGTCTGGAAAATTGGTATTTTAGTAAAAACTCTTCCAGTCTCTCAGAGCACTGCCTGTTCCTCTTCCAAAATATGGTGTCACTTGTGTGTGTGTTCCATTACAGAGTCACTGACCAGTGTAATCAACCCTTTTCCTCATAGCTCAGATATTCTGAAGCCAAACCTAGGTCACATTCAAACAGCAACTCTTGATAAAGCGAAATTCATGATTTTTCTCATTTCTGGAAAGTCTTAGAAGCAAGAAAGTGATGATGTAAATGAAGTAATTATAATCCACAAATATTCATCTAAAAAGGTGAAACAGGTTTATGGTCATGTGCTCCATAGTTTGCTGATTTATATTAGAGCACACGAAGGATGAGTAACACATTTTATCTCAGGCTGTACATCTTAAATATGTAAAGTAACAGTCTTTTAGGCAGTGCCACACCATTTTGTCCAGTTCTATTTTGGTCAGACTAGTACCACTACTGTAATTTGGTTTCATAAGTTTGGTTCTTTATCCTACTTCTTGATTACTTACTCTGTGGATGCAAGAAATGGTCAGTAAGAACATTTAGCAATCATCTAAAGTTGATTGAATCACTACCTATTTTTTATGTGAGCTAAGGTCTAAGGGGAAAAGCTTTCATGCCCGTACATTCTATACTGATGCCAATAAATCAGGGAAGGCAGGTTACAAATCAGAAGACTTGGGTAAGGTGGAACAAAGTCCTTATAATTCTGTCCAGAAGGCGGAATTATATGCCATTCTTATGGTGCTAAGGGATTTTAAAGAACCTATTAATATAGTTACAGATTCACAATGCGCAGAAAGAGTTATTTTACATATTGAAACTGCTGAATTTATACCTGATGATACAGAACTAACCTCATTGTTTCTCCAGGTTCAAGATTTGATCAGGAACAGGCTTTGCCCTATGTACATAACACACATCCGATCCCATACGGGTCTGCCAGGTCCTCTAGCACAAGGTAATGCAGAAATTGATCAATTATTGATTGGTAGTGTGCTACAATCCTCTGAATTTCATAAAAAAATCATGTTAATAGCAAAGGTTTGAAGAAAGAGTTTTCAATTATATGGCAACAAGCTAAGGAGATTGTAAAGAAATGCCCTACTTGCTCTTTCTATAACCAAACGCCACTGCCTGCAGGGACTAATCCAAAGGGCACCCAAAGGAATGAAATCTGGCAGATGGATATGTTCCACTTTGCAGAATTTGTCAAATTAAAATATTTTCATCACACCATTGACACTTGGAAAGTATGTTCCAGAGGCATGACAATCCATCAACCTCCATTACAGAGATACAGTATTAGAAAAAACAGCTTGGTATTGGCATTAAAACAGAGTTGACCATTGAAATCAAATCAAAGACCCAGATAGTAATCCACACAGTTCATCTGACTTTTGACCAAGAAGGTAAAATTATACAATGAAATAAAGATAGCATCTTCAAAAAAAGGTACTGGCATAACTGTATGTCAACATGTAGAGGAATGAAACTAGATACATATCTATCAACATGCAAAAAACTCCAAAATATATAAAGAGCTCAAGAAATTAGACATCAACAGATGAAAATGACTTACCCCCTCTGAGGACTGAATGGATATGGTAGGAAGGCTGTTTGTTTGTTCCCGGATGCTCAGACCTTCAAAATAAAACAGAAACTGTTTTACTTGGAATACTCATTGGACAGTAGCTTAAGCGTATTTATGGCTAACTCATACCGTAATCTGTATATTGTCTTCCCTTGTAAAGTTACATCATCTGTCTCCAGAATAGCTACATTGCTTTTCTCTGACTCTGCCTTCTTTCTATCAACATTGACTTTAAATTTCCTGACTGGCTCGAACAATACAATGTCACTATCTGAAACAGATTTGTTATTAACCAACAGTATTCACAGCACAGATAGATGGGACTCTCACATCACCGTAAGCTGAAGAGAAAGCTGATAACATTCTGCTTTCTTTCTCCTAGGGTTACAACCATATATTTATTTATTTTTACTTTTCCATTTTTGGAACCTACATTTTTATATTCTCATTCAAGTGAGGAAATAAGAACTCCATAATACAAAATGCAAGGGGACTGGGGCATAGGGGACAAAGAAGTGAGGGCAACTGTTGCAGTAGTTTCTTAATCACACCGAGCATGCACCCAAGCAAGCACGCCCTTTTGTCTGCGATGTCCCTGGCCAGCAAGTGGCCTTATCCCATCCAAGCTTTCCACCAAGGACTCCTATCTCTCTGCAGGGTGTTGAGGTCCACCATCACAGCCTACTCCAGGGTTGAGTGGATAAAGGAGACTCCAGAGCTAAGAGAACTAAGAGAAGGCAGACCAAGAAAAAACCACAAGCACACAGTTAGCCACAGCAAGGAACTTACCAAGCAGCCTAGACTCTCCTAACAAGATTTGTACAGATGTGCATGCTGTTATGTCAGAATACCTCCAAAAATATGAAAGACAGCAGCATGATAGTATGAGAATCCAGCGAATATACTACAGGACAATTTGAACACCCTAATCCCGAGGAAGAAGTAATAGACCTTAAACGTAAAATTTGAAAAGAGATAGGGTACATCAAACAGAATGTGAAAAACAACTTTAAACAAATGGATGAGAAGAATAACAAGAACTTTGAAGAAATGAAAAATCCAAAGATACCCTAGGAAAGGAAACCAAGAAGAAGCTAATCAAACCGGTAATGGATAGAGTTGAAGACTTGATAACTGAACTGGAGGAAATAGTTTAAACAAAATTATACAATAAGTCTTTCACAACATAAAAAAATAATATTCCTATTAAGGCACAAGAAGCATAGGGAACACCAAATAGACTGAAAAAAGAAACCCTCAACACATAATAAAACACAAAAGATACAGTATTAAGAAAGAATATTAAGAGCAGCAAAGGGAAAAGGTCTAATACTAATTAGTAATAACAAAAATGACTTCTAACTTAAACCAATCAAAAGAGAATAAGATGGAAACTTTAAACTCATAGCAGGAATATTTCGAGGGATGAAGTATGAATACCAATTATAAATATCAGTAATATAAAAGCACCCACATTACCAGAAATAAATTTATGCCTGAAACCACACTAATAGTAGGAGACTGAAGCACTCATCAACAATGGACAGGTCAACCAGACAGAAACATAACAGAGAAGTAAGAGGAATAATGGAGATAATTAAATGAATGTACTTAACAGACATCTGTAGAACACTCAACCCAAATATTAAAGAATACATCCTCTCAACTTCTCATGGAACATTCTCGATAATTGACCACATACTTGATAACAAAGTAAACCTAATATGCCACAAAAAAATTTTGCGGAGGCAGAATGATCTCTGTGAGTTCGAGGCAGGCCTGGTCTACAAGAGCTACTTCCAGGACAGGAACCAAAAGCTACAGAGAAACCCTGTCTCAAAAATCAAAAAAAAAATTAAGAAAAGGGGGGGGGTGTTTAGATGGCTTAGTGGTTTAAAACATTGCCTGCTCTTCCAAAGATCATGAGTTCAATTCCCAGAAACAATATGGTAGCTCACAACCATCTGTAATGATGTCTGGTGCCCTCTTCTGGCCAGCAGACACACATAAAAACAGAATACTGTATGCCTAGTAAGTAAGCAAATAAATTTTTTAAAAAATTTTGCAAGCACATGAGCCTTAGAAGATCAACATGGATTAAAGTTAGAGTATAACAACAATTATAACATCGGAAAGCAGACAAACTCATGGAAACTGAACAGTCAAATACCAAACCACCCCTGGGTCAGGGAAGAAATAAAGAAAGATATTAAAGTCTTCCTTGAATTCAAGGAAAATAAAGACACAACATAACCAAACTGAAAGCGGCGCTAAGAGGAAAATTCATCGTAGTAAGTGCACACATTACAAAAATGGAGAAAGCACATTAGACAACTAACAGCACAGCTGAAAGCTATAGAAAAAAAAGCATTATGACCCAGGAGTAAAGGCTGGAAATTATCTAATGAAGGAATGAAACAAACAAAATATAAACTCAGAAAACAATCTAAAGAAATCAATGAAACAAAGAACTGGTTATTTGAGTAAAAATAAGATTGACAAGCAGATATCCAATGAAGTAAAAAAGTACAGAAAGAGAACACGCAAAATAACAGGATAAGAAATGAAATGGGGGACATACAAGACACTGAGGATATTCAGAAATAATTAGGTATTACTACAAAGACCTATATGCCACAAAGTTGGAGAATGTAAAATAAATGGACTTGTTTTTAGATAAATAACATATACCAAAATCCAATAAGACCAGGGGAACTATGTATATAGACCATGAGGCGGTTAGGAAATATAAGCAGTCACAAAAAACCTCCAAACAAAGAAAAGCAAGTATTTTATTGTCAGTTTCCATCCTGATTATTTTTGTACTTTACCCCCATTTTATGGAGTTTTTGTGCCCCTAACCATAACCTCTGAAAGTAGCTTGCTGTCATACAGAGAGAACCAAGAGGTGAGTGACCAGCCACCAGGTATGAAACCAGACTTTCGAGGCCTTTCATAGTGAGGCAAAAAACTGGACCTCTAACCTGACTGCCTCAGTTTCTCTAGCCAATCAAAAGGAGAGATTCCTGCAGGTAGGCTGGATCAATACCCACTCCAATCCACTGGACCCCCACAAGCAACAAACACCATCCTGCACCAAAATTCACCTATCCTGCAACCTCAGTGGTACTCTGAAATACAATACTGAGAGGACCAAGAGGTGAGTGAACACCAACCCAGCCAGGGGTATGACCAACCTGACTCCAGTTATCTAGACAGCCAGCAGAAGAGGTTCCTGCTGAGAGGACCAAGAGGGGAACTATAAAACACAAGCTGTGAGAGCAACCCTGGAGAACAGAGCAAGGGAGGATGCTAAAGGAGACCTCAGTGGATGCCTGAGACACAGAGCAGACCAAGAAGAGTTCCCAAAGACCCAGACAGCCACTGTAAGAAGTAGACGAGCAGAACAGAAAAGATGGGAGAGAGAATCTCAGGGGTTGAAAATAGCTATATGAAATAAATTCATGAGCCAAAGAAAACATTAAATCTAACAAATTCTTAACACAAAACATCCAGGAAATCTGGGAAACCATCAAAAGACAAAACCTAAGAATGATAGGGATAGAAGGAGAAGAAATCCAGCTCAACGACACAAAAAACACATTCACCAAAATCATACAAACTTAAAGAAGGATATTTCTACAGAGATAGAAGAAGCTTAAAGAACACAAGGTAAACTGGATCAAAGTTAAGTACCCAATAGCACAAAACATATAGACTAAAGACAAAATATTGTGAGCCACAAAGGGAAAAGGTAAAGTACCATATAAAGGTAGATCTATCAGAATTACACCTGACTTCTCAATGGAAACTAAGAACGCCAGAAGTTCCTGGTCAGATGTGCTAAGAGACCACAGATGCAAGCACAGATATCTATACCCAGCAAACCTTTCAATCACCATCGATGGAGGAAAAAAGATAGTGCATGACAAAACCAGATTTACACAATATATATCCTCAAACCCAGCTTTACAGAAAGTACAAGAAGCAAACAACAACCCAAGGAAGCTAACTTCACCCACAAAATAAAATCAAGTAACAGATAACCTCAGATCAGCAAAACCCAAGGAAGAGAAACACACAACCACTCCCACTGAAAAAGAACAGGAATTATTTATACTTATACTTATACATTTATACATTTGTATATTTATACGTTTATATATTTATACATATATATTTATATATTCATATTTATACATTTATACATTTATATATTTATATTTGATCTTTCCCTGATTTTTTGACATGTATGTTCGTATTGTATACCTGTTACATGCTTAATATTATTATTATATTTTTTAAATATCTATCTATTTATTTATTATGTATACAATATTCTAATTTTATATTTATTTATTATGCATACAATATTCTAATTTTATATTTATTTATTAGGAATACAATATTCTAATTCTTCTTATATTTATTTATTATGTATACAATATTCTAATTTTTATATCTATTCATTGTGTATACAGTATTCTAATTTTATAATTATTTATTATGTATGCAATATTCCATTTTTATATTTATTTATTATGTATACAATATTCTAAATTTTATATTTATTTATTATGGACACAATATTCTAATTTTATATTTATTCATTATGTATACACTATTCTAATTTTTATATTTATTTATTTATCATGTATACAATATTCTACTTATTTTTATATTTATTTATTATGTATACAATATTCTGCTGTATCCCTGCAGACCAGCAGAGGGTGCCAGACCCCATGACAGACGGTTCTGAGCCACCATGGGGTGGCTGGGACTCGAACTCAGCTCCTCGGGAAGAGCAGGCCGTGCTCTAACCACTGAGCCACCTCTCCAACACCGCTCACTCCTAGCAGGGCACACACCATAGACGTGCCGCACCCCTGGCCCCGCCCCAACCCTAGCCACGCCCACTCCTAGCAGTCTTTTATTTCATCAATATTGAAATATAAATATAATAATCCCTGCTGGGTCTCTACCTGCTCGTTGACGAAGTCTCCATTTACCTTTCATAATTAATCCAGAGATCTTTTCTCTATGAGTTTTCATTTCTTTGATCCAGTTTGAACCAGTTTGATCTGGTCTGATCAGGTTTGATCCGGTTTTGAACCTGTCTACACTGGTTTGATCCAGTTTGATGCAGTTTGATCCGGTCTGATCCATTTTGAATCTGGCTTTGAACCTGTCTACACTGGTTTGATCCAGTTTTGAACCTGTCTACGCTGGTTTGATCCGATTTGATCCAGTTGGATCCAGTCTGATCCAGTTTTTTTTTTACCTGGTTTGTGTGTTAAGAAGATTCATTCTAAAATAGCATCTTCCCTCTGTATTAAATTTAAATTTAAAAATTAAAATTATTAAAATTAAAATTCCTGTAGGAAAAATTCAGGAAAGCGATACAAATAGAAGACCACGAAGATTTGGATCCACCCTATTTACATGTTTTTCCTATAATTTTTTCCTAAACCGTCGTCCTTTCCATTTCCGCTTCCGCTGATAACTCTCTGGGACTCTGCAAATCTTTGTCGCTATTTAAATTTTTGTTTAAATAAATTTTTTTGGAAATCGTTAAGCGTCCCTACCCTGTCTCTCCTAATTCTTTCCCTTCTGTGCCCCTAATTTTCTTCAAACCCATTCTGTCACCCGGGTAATGTTGGATTAATTAATTAAATTAATTAATTTCAGGAGCCGTTTAGGCAGAAAATATCTTTGCTGACTCAAACAATCTTTCTAAAGTAAAATCTACAAACTCTAGCACTCGGGTTCACGTGTCAATAAAGTTTCATGAGAAATAAATAAAACCTGTTTGGCGTATTTTTTTTCCGTCATCATTATTTTTTTTATTATGAAATAAATATTAAAACGTTTTTTTTGAGTCAGATAGCAAAATGCCATCTGTGGAATGGTATTTTATAGATTTATGGAATCGCTTGCGTGTGATTTCCAAGGCTTCATTTACAAAGTATCGACCCGTGCTCGTGCAGTTGAGCGTTCCCTGTGGGAGTGCAGTCGACTTTTACCTCCCAGTTTGCTGAGCGTTAATATGTGTAGGCACTGGAAAGGCAAATTTTTCTCCATCCTTTTCTTTTTTTTTAAATATTTATTTATTTATTATGTACACAATATTCTAATTTTATATTTATTAATTATGCATACAATATTCTAATTTTATATTTATTTATTATGTATACAATGTTCTACTTTTTATATTTATTTATTATGCATACAATATTCTACTTTTTATATTTATCTATTATGTATACAATATTCTAATTTATATATTTATTTAGAATGTACACAATATTCTAATTTTCTCTCTTTTCTTCAGGCTGCCGGGAAGATGGCGGACATTCAGACCGAACGTGCGTACCAAAAGCAGCCCACGATCTTCCAAAACAAGAAGCGTGTTCTGCTTGGAGAAACCGGCAAGGAAAAACTCCCTCGGTACTACAAGAACATCGGTCTAGGCTTCAAGACGCCCAAGGAGGCCATGGAGGGCACCTACATTGACAAGAAATGCCCGTTCACTGGCAACGTCTCCATCCGAGGTCGGATCCTGTCCGGTGTCGTGACCAAGATGAAGATGCAGAGGACCATTGTCATCCGCCGGGACTATCTTCATTACATCCGAAAGTACAATCGCTTTGAGAAACGCCACAAGAACATGTCCGTGCACCTGTCCCCCTGTTTCAGGGATGTACAGATCGGCGACATTGTCACTGTGGGAGAGTGCAGGCCCCTGAGCAAGACCGTGCGTTTCAACGTGCTCAAGGTCACCAAGGCCGCTGGCACCAAGAAGCAGTTCCAGAAGTTCTGACCTGGAACAAATAAAGTTATTTTCTGGCTACAAAAAAACCCCAATATTCTAATTCTCATATTTATTTATTATGTATACAATATTCTAATTTTTATATTTATTATGCACACAATATTCTAATTTTATATTTGTTATGTATACAATATTCTAATTTTTATATTTATTTATTATGTATACAATATTCTGTCTGCGTGTATGCCCTCACGCCAGCAGAGGGCACCAGACCCCATCACAGATGGCTGTGAGCCACCATGGGGTGGCCTGGACTCGAACCCGGGACCTCGGGGAAAGCAGGCTGTGCTCTTAACCTCTGAGCCATCTCTCCAACACCAAGAAAAATTATAAAATGCTTTACAGTGTGTTAAAAATATGGACAGGCTATAAGTTTAAGTTCTTAAAGTAAAAATCGAAAAATAAGGAATAAAGAGAGTTGCTGGGAGTGGTAGCACATGCCTTTAATCCCAGTGCTTGGAGGGCAGAGACAGACAGATCTCCGTGAGTCAATTAAAATTAAATTAAGTACAAAATCAAGTACAAAAATCCAGATACACGGAGAATCGTGACACTCTATGCTATCATGTTATCTTTTCATTGTTTGAGTCGTGAGGAGTGGCAACCGCGGCGAGAAAGGATATTTGTTTATTAATGAATTACTTAATTCAAGATAAATTTTGAAATACCTTGAATGAAATTCAAAAGCAATGTTACTCTGGAGAAGAGACTTTGCTTCTGAAAACGAGAGGCTGTGGGTTCATCCTGAGTTTCAAAGGAAATAATTCTAAATTTTCTTCGGGTCCATATAAGATGATCCGTGCCCCCAACCAGTAGGAATTATCCAGGAATACGACGCACACATTCCCAAAAAAAAAAATTCACTGTGTGTATTTTCCCCTGTTTATCAAAAAAAAAAGAATTTTTTTGTTTTTTTTTTTTTATAAAGTTGAATATTGTTTTCTCAAGGTCTGTAAAAAATTGTTTTACATTTTCATGGGTAATGTATCAAATTTATAGATCGCCATTGCTGTAGCTCCCATATTTGTTGATCCTATTCCTCCAAGACCTTGGGAGATTTTTCAATATTTTTGGGTCCTTTTCAGGTTTTCTTCAAAGCCTTAAAGTCTTATCAAATGGATTTTTCATTATTGGTTATGGTGACCCTAATATACTTTATGCTGTTTGTCGCTGTTGTGAAATACGAAGTTTCTCTTATTTCTCCCTCTGCTTCTCTATTCTTTGTGTATAGAAGAGGTGTTTATTTTTTATTTTTATTTATTTTTTAAAAATATTTATTTATGATGTATACAATATTCTAATTTTTATATTTATTTATTATGCACACAATATTCTAATTTTATATTTATTTATTATGCATACAATAGTCTAATTTTATATTTATTATGCATGCAATATTCTAATTTTATATTTATTTATTATGTATGCAATATTCTAATTTTATATTTATTTATGATGTATCAATATTCTAATTATTATATTTATTTATTTATTTATTAGGTATACAATATTCTAATTTTTACATTTATTTATTATGCATACAATATTCTAATTTTTATATTTATTTATGATGTATACAATATTCTAATTTTTATATTTATTTATTGTGTATACAAAATTCTAATTTTATATTTATTTATGATGTACACAATATTCTAATTTTATATGTATTTATTATGTATGCAATAGTCTAATTTTATATTTATTTATTATGTATGCAATAGTCTAATTTTTATATTTATGTATGTATGCATTTATGTATGTATGTATGTATGTATGTATGTATGTATTTATTTATTAATTATGTGTGCAATATTCTAATTTTCCTGGCGGGAAGCAGATGCGGAGCCTTGGGGACACAGAGCTCCGCCCCCTCCCCCCTTCCATGCACTGATTGAATAGAAACGATCTATTTATTATTCAACATAATTAATCGTCCATGATATTAACTAGTATTAAATATGAATCTAATGAACATCGATGAAATAGGCGGATGATTGAATACGGAAGCCATTTACGATAAAGAGCGACGTTTAATTAAATCTTATCCAAACCCTGCAGGTGGCTCCACAAGCCATGGAGGTGGATGCAGAGCAGCGGGGGGGGGGCGGAATTGGCCGCCACGGGGAATCATGGGAGACGTAGTCCCGCAGAGCAGCGGGCAGGCAGGAAGGAAGGAGCCCGGCCTTTGAGGCCAGGGATATCCTGGTAGACCGAGTCCATACCTGACTACAGGCAAAATGGCCGCCACGGGGAATCATGGGAGATGTAGTCCCGCGGAGCAGCGGGCAGGCAGGAAGGAAGGAGCCCGGCCTTTGAGGCCCGGGATATCCTGCTAGACCGAGTCCATCCCTGACTGTTTTTAATGATTTGGATTTGTAAAACAAATGGAGAGGTTATTTTCTTAAAATGATATTCAGAGCTCTGTATTCATACTAATCCTCAGAGAAATTGTTAACAATTCTGTGATCTTCAAATGAATCTTCTCTAGACCACAGAATAAACTTTAAGTTTTATCACTCAAAACTTCCCTCCCTGATAAGATTTAACAACTACTTTCCAAATTCACTATGCGAGCTACAATTTCTCCACATCCCCCATCCAAGGTAGTAAGGCTAATTTAAGGCCATACATTGGAGCAAGGATTCATGATTCAAATTCTCTTGTACCAATAATATTTTCTCCTGTTTTTTGGTCCTAATATTGTCTTACTACTCATTAATACATTTGTATTTTTCCTACTCTGGCAACTTTAATGCAAATTTTTTTCCTAACTCCTTTCTTGTTAGTAAATTCAAGGATGATTCATTCAATATTGCTATAGTCTAAACAGTGTAAATTAGATGTATTAAAGTCTCTGGAATGGTTTTGACTAGCTGCAGAGGGGAAATTTCAGGTGATAATGCTACAAATAACATCAATGTTCTGTAACAGTATGTGCTAATATAGTCCCTCAGGAGAGCAGAAAAATATTTTTTTCAAGAATCCTGTGGGTTGGGTGCTATTAAAAGGTGTTGGGCAGGTGAGACTTATGTAGCTAGTCCTTTAACAGGTGAGAGAGATTACTTCCACATTGTGAGTCCAGACATACATTACTACAGATTTGGTAAATATACATTTTTAATATGTTTCAATACACTGTGTGAATATATGTTTACTCCACTATGCTTTGGAAAAGAAACTTAACTTTTCTCACTTTTTTTTTTTTTGCATTTCAAGGTGCTTTTAAACTATAAAAAAATGATAGAGTGCAAATTGTGGGCAGACTGCTATGTTTAATGTAGTCATGGGCCTTTGATTTGTAACTGTTCTTGACAGAGTTACAAAATTCTGGTGTTTAGAGTTCTCATCTTTAGTATAGAACACATAGAAAGCACAATGCAGATATTCAAGAATGAAGAGAACATGTGGAACAAATAGGACATTTTGTAAGTGTCAAATATGTAACGACTGTTAGAATACAAACTCCCTCTTTAATTCTTTCCTCTTCCTTTTATCATTCCATCATTCTTTCCTTCCTTCCTTATTACTTTCTTCCTTCTCTTCCTTCCCTCCCTCACTCCTACATTACTTTTTCCTTTCTTCTATATTCCTTTCTTTCATTTCTTAATTATGAACATATGTTTCAAAAGCTCTTCATCTGTTACAAAATTAAACTTTTAGCTTGAAACCAAGCAAACTAAAAATTCATTAAATGGACATTTTTCTTAATTCTATCTCTAAATAGGACTTTGGTTTTAGCAATCACAGTATCATTGGTCTAGTATACTAATGTTCTCATCATTCTTCTGATTTTTAATAAATATAGTATAGTTTGAGACTTTATAAAGTATACTGACACTGTGTCAGAGATTGAAGTGATATTCCACCTCATATAGTTATTGTGAGAGAAGATAAAGTGTATAGTTTCTACAAATACATATTAACACACAGCACAGAGAAGAACATTAAATATCAGAGTGACTCCACCTATTGAGTCAATTGTGTTCATTTAATTTTCTCTCATTGTGCTGGCTCTGTAGACATCATCAGGTTTTCATCCCATTTAGGAAAATCTAAAGTACAAGGGTAAGAAGAGAGAGTGACTGTTAGTAACTGAAAGAAACAAAAACATAACATCTTATATTTGAGGTTAGATAAATACTTTACTTGATTTAGCTTCACCAAGTCAGTTTCCATAGAGGAATACTATCTTCTGAAGAAAAAGAACTAAACATGTTCCCAAACAGTGTTATGGGTAAAGGTAAATGAGTACCAACTTTGATACCAGTACTCAGGAGGCAGAGACAGAAACAACTCTGAGTTTAAGGCCAGACTGGTCTGATGTGGGATGCCTCTCTGTATGATGTGAATGTTTTATTAATATTGGTTAATAAAGAAGGTACTTTGGTCAATGGCAGGAAGAATATAGCAAGGAAGAAATCAAACAGTGATAGAGGGAGAAAGAATACAAAGTTGGGGAGACGCCAGCAGCTGCCAGAAAAGATGTGAGGTAACAAGCCATGTGTCTTTGGTAAAATATAGAATAATAGAAATTAATTTAAGTTATAAGAGCAAGTTGATAATAAACCTGAGCTAATAGGCCAGTTTATAATTAATATTAAACCTCAGAGTGGTTCTTTGGAAACTGGTGGATGGGAGAGAAACCTCCATCTGGCATGGATTCACATAAGATCTAAAAAAAAAAAAGCTTAAAAATATTCTAAGGAAAAAGAAACAAGCCACACTGGGCTTCCTAGTCTCTCTTGTTGGCCATGGTACAGAGACCCATCTCTGGACAACAACCCAAGAAATGGAGCCAGCTGCCAACTGCCATAGGCTGAGTTGCGTGGTGCGTCCCCACAATTTCTTACATGGGCTATGGTAAAGAGGTTCCCAGCAGCTGCCTGCTGGCTTTAAAGCACAGCTGTGGGCCTAAGGGCACAGTTGCACACTACTTAGTACTGTTTCTCAGAGCATGGCTCCCAAAGCTGCTGGTAAACATACCTCCACCATGTTAAAAAGCCTAGAGAGGAGTAAAGTTGTGGTTTCAATTCTAGCCACACCTACTTTGCATTTTAAAAAACTCTCCTAGGGCTGGAGAGATGGCTCAGAGGTTAAGAGCACTGCCTGCTCTTCCAAAGGTCCTGAGTTCAATTCCCAGCAACCACATGGTGGCTCACAACCATCTGTAATGGGGTCTGGTGCCCTCTTCTGGCCTGCAGGCATACACACAGACAGAATATTGTATACATAATAAATAAATATTAAAAAAATAAACTCTCCTAGTCAGAAAATGATTAGAGCTACACAATAAAGAGATTAAGACAAAAAGCCCTCTCAACACTTCACAATGAGTTTGATAAATATGCATAGGCTTGGAAGAGAAGAGAATAAAGGGTAGCCAGAGTCTCACAGATTAGAATAATTTAAAGATAATAAACTGAAGTCCTTAAAAAGGAAATAAAGAAATAGAGTAATAAAAATTATAATAAGCATGTAAATGTGAATAATAGAGTCTGGATTATGTTTACTATCATGCTTTTTTTGAATTTTTTAACTGCTAATGAACTAACTTCAGAGATAAATTTGATTGGGGGGGCTACTAAGCTAAACCCACATACAGGTATATTGACTTCAAAATTTGTATCGAAGGATATGTTGCTTTGGAAAAGAGATTCTATTTTTGTTTCCACAGAAGATGAGAAGCTGTGGATTCCTTCCAGGCTAATATGGTTAGATCAAGTAAGACCCCTGAGTGGTTTCTGATGGGAACAATGGCCCAGGTAATCCAACATCAAAAACAGCTTCAAGGCAACCGGCTGAATGCAGCTTCAGACTACTACACCCAAGATTTAACCATAATTCTAAATTTTCTCAGAATGTCCATATGATTACTAGTGCCCCCAATCAATAGGAAATAATAAAGAAAACTAAACTCAAGTTCCCAAAATATTGTTTATTAAATATTTGTTTTCATTTAGAGGGTTGGTTGTAAATGACTGGAGCTGGCCCCAAACTCATGATCACCCTAACTCAGCATCCTAAATTCTGGGGTATGTATAATCATACCTGTCTCCTTTGCTCAAATACCTATATTATAGTATTTGTTTTGCATTTTATATTTTTGCTTTATAGAAACCAAGGTGTAAAATATTTTGTTGCAATTGTTTTGATAAGCAAAAATCACTTTTAAAAATGTATTTATTTTTATTTAATGTATATGAGTGTCTATCTTCATGTACCTCTGTGTACTATGTGTGTAGCACTTGCAGAGACTAGGTAAGGGCATTAGATCCCTGGAACTGGAGCTACAAAGTGCTGTGAGCAAACATGTGTTGGGAATTGAACCTGGATATTCTGGAAGAGTGGTCAGTGCTCTTAATCATGGGACCATCTCTCCAGCACACATTTACTTTTAAAAATCTTTTTACTAATTACATTTTTTCACTTATTTTACATTTCAACCCATTTCCCCTCCCTCCTCTTTTCCCATTGCATCACCCCTCATGCCTCTCTCCTGACCCCCAATCCACTCTTCCTCTGTTTCTGTTCAGAAAGGGTCTTCCATGGATGTTAAAATGGCCTATCAAGTTGAGGTAAGACTAAGCTCTTACCCCACTTATTTTTGACACTAATCCCCACTCCAATTTAGAATAATTGTTTCTTTCCCACTCCCACACAAGAAATTATTAATTATCCTACTATTCCAAAAAGACAGGAAAATGTCATTTCAGTAAGTTTTCTTCTAAAGAAATTCAAATATCTTACATACACACACCAAATGCTTGCACTCCAACGTGAAAATCAGCTCAGTTCTGACCAGCTCACGTGTCCAAAGTAGTCGTCTATGTAGAGGCATAACAAGATTGTCTTAGTCAGGATTATCAGTATTGTGATGAAATACAGCCAACACAATTCTTGCAAAAACATTTAATCAGAGGCTTTCTTACAGCTTCACAAGACATCATCACCATCATCATCATCATGGGGAGCATGGTGGCAGGCAGACATGATGCTAGAAAAGCACCTGAGAGCTACATCCAGACCCACAGGCAGCTTTGGAAACCTCAAAACCTACCTCCAGTGACATACCTGCATTTAACTCTGCCTAAATCATACAGAAATCTAAGTAAGATATTCACACATATTAATAACCTTACTGACAAGTTACACCTTCTTATGTAACATTTTCATCTAAAAAGTAGAAAAGCCAGAGAATTTTCACAGGTAACTAAACCTAAATACTTAGTTTTAATTTCAATATTAAAATATTTTCTATCACTATATAAAATGATAGAATTCAAAAATTGCAGAAAATTAGCTAAGAAAATTTAAAAATACCAGGAATTCAAATTGCAGTAAATTTTTTTCCCTCTATCAATGACAGAATTCTAAATGAAGTGATAAGTCAACTAAATTTAAACAATAAATGTCAGTCAGTTAATGAGCTATGTGCCAGACACAGGTACTTCATAATCTAGATAAGTGGCATTATCCTCAAATCGCATGTAATTCAGAAGTGGGAGAAGTTAATTGGCTTTCCTGATTTCACTAGGGTAGAGTAAGAAAAAGAAAAATGGAGTTAAGACCACAGTCCCATAAAATTGGAGCCCCCCATAGCTCAGTAGGCTATCTCTGCTTATAACCTGCAAATCAGTGCCAACTCCTATTTTGGGCTCACTGTTTATTCTTATTCCACTGCCCCATAGCCATATGGCAAATTTCTGAAAAATACATATTGTGTAAAAATTATGCAATCGTGTTTTTAATTAATTTATTTTAGAAAAAGAAAAGTTTGCAATTGATGACATAAGGCATATTATCACAATTCAACAAGTTAGTAGTAATACAGACTTTCAAAAACCTTTATAGCTTAGTCCAAACTAGAAAATTACTATTATTATTTTGCTCATTCTTGGGACTCAGAAACATTCAGAAAAAAATATATATATTTGTAAAAAATAAAATGACAAATTCAGTCCCTCCACTTAAATCTTAACATCTTATACTGGCTTAACAATTTCTGCATAAGAATAGCTGAGTGATTTTTTTTCCCTGTCCATTTCATCAGAAAACACTGATAAAAATATTTTAAAACCAAGAGCTACCAAGTCAAAATCTCAGAAACATCACAGGCAATAAGAAACAACAGACGCAATTGCTTCAGCTCTTAAGAGTCCTTTCATCATCTTTACTTATTTGGCATTTCTAAACCAGGTCCAAATGTCCTTTAAAGAGAGGAGGAAAACAAAACCTATATATCTAATAAATCTCAAAGAAGTTTCAAACAATAGAAGGTACAAACCTATTGACATACACAATAAAGGATTTCAGAAAGAGATGCTGGACTAAGCATGAACACTCTCTGGAATATTCTTGAATGTTGTTTGAGCACACAAAGAGCTAAATTTTTGAATTTCAAAAATCAGAACTTTACACATGAAAGAAAAGGTGGAATTCCAATTCCTGAAAGGACTCTTTTGTTGGTATTTAACCATGAAATTTATCACTGAATTAGAGGATCAATCTTTTCCTAGATTATGAAGAAGTTGCCTTGATTCTGTAGTATGTTCTCCTGGTAAGCAAACAGTATTTAAGAATAACACATCAATGAGAAAAACACATGCGTGAACAAACTTTAAATTTTGTTATGTGAGCAACCTGACAATGCAGATAAAAATATCCTCAAGAATAAGCAAAAAGTATAAGTTTAATACAAGAAGAAATGAAACTATTCACTTATAAACCACTTACACATTGGGTTTTTTTCCTCAATGAAAACATTTTGAAAGTACAAATACTCTGAGGATCAGTATGAAGTTGTTTCACAATATAGAACCAAAATACTCATTCAAGAAAAGTATTGCCAAAAACAAAAACGAAACAAAATTCCCCAAAACTACCTCTGTATTTCTGTTTACTGATACAAAGCTGTGCCTTATCTTTTTTCCTACTGAGAACTTATTTACAAGTTATGATTGATAAGACAAAATACACATAACTTTTGATAGTGATGAAAATAATAAAATTTATTAGTGGTACTCCCTATTTCCTCATGTCTCTCTAATGATGCCATAGAGTATCATAAATGAATCATCTTGTATAAACTTCAGGTCTTTCCTCCATTCGGACAACTATCATGAAGTCTTCCCAAGGAGTCTTTATTCTTTGGAGGAGTTTACTTTTCACAGCAATTATGAACAGTGTTCACCTCCAGCTTCCATTTGAAAATATTTTCTATTTTCTGAAATTTCCTGTAACTTTATATTTATACCATTATCAATAAAGTTAATTATGGCTGATTAAATATTAAAAATAGATGTTTTTTAAAACATGAAAAGAATACCTGGATACAAACTATGACTAGCAATTTCCTGGCTCTACAGACAGTTTCAGTTCAGTGTTGATTAATATTGCATCAGAAGGCAGAAACTCCCCTGGTTACCAAAAAAGCCCTAAGTAACAACAGTGTTAGAACTGCAAACCATGTTTGCAAATGTTCAGCAGATCCTTTCAATAAATCCTAAACTACTCAAAGAACAGCCACCTAAATATTATCTAATAAAAATTCTAAGATGAGCTAAAATGAAGGCTTCAAAATTAACAAATTAATGTTTAGTAAACATGTCCTCACAAAATACCCACTCTTAGACAGTCTTAGACTGCATTCTGATCAAAGATGAGAGGTCATGAATGTCACGGAGGCAAAGTTGAGAGGCTAGAGAAGGGAACATGGATCTCTTTGTTCCTGACATCCAAGTTTAATATGCTGATTGTATCACTGACATGTCATGGCCTCCCACAACAGAGATGTGGCAGTAATTTTTAAATTATTAGTTTATATATCATAAAAACATGATTTATTACTTCTTCTTCTTCTTTTTTTTTTTTTTTTTGGTTTTTCGAGACAGGGTTTCTCTGTGGTTTTGGAGCCTGTCCTGGAACTAGCTCTTGTAGACCAGGCTGATCTCGAACTCATAGAGATCCGCCTGCCTCTGCCTCCCAAGTGCTGATGATTTATTACTTCTGAAAACATTCTTAAATAATAGAAATTTTAGAAGTAATGTCACGCTATAAAATAAAAATAAAAGAACAAAATACTACGTTGCTTTGGTTAAAAGCAAGGTGTACTCAGAGGGCTTCTACTTCTTGCAGTGACGGACAGTGCACCCTGCTGAGCAGCACAGGGCAGGGCTAAAGCCACCACTCCCCACATACCCTGGTCATTCTGTAAAGGTCAAAGATTCTTTCCCCACTTCATTGGACCATAAGCCAGTATTATAATAATGCAACTGAGTATAAGTAAAAAAGTAACATTTCTCCTTTAAAAACAACTAATAAAATAAAATCACTATGCTATATAAAATCCTCACTATTTTTAAACTCAGAATCTTAAATTTTATACATGGAAAAAGTTAGTAGTTTCTCTTAAAACATCTAAATTTTAAAGACTTAATTTGTTTATATAAATTTTATCCAAAATATAAGAGACTTGACATAGTAGGTGAAACACTATTTCTCTCCGTAAAACCACATATCTTCCACCCCAATTGTCAAGATAATATTCTGTCCAAGTTTTTTTAACTTTGTCATAGAACATGCACAAAAAGGAGTGTGAACAGAATGGGCATCTTTAAGGTAAACTGACACAATGATCTGGTTTTGTTTTAAACAAACTCTTCATCTCTGTGCTCCAAATAAGTTCCCACTTATGGAAGGATTACTTTAATTCATGCAGTTGTTATTAGCAAAATACAAGTAACATGTTCTCTTCTGTAAATAGATCATGATTAAATTTCTAAATTCAATAAATACTCTTTAATAATTTGAAATCCTATCAATTTTTTTCCGGTGAAGTCTCAATCTTTCTTCTTTTCTAATACATCCTTGGGCTCTTGCATAGTAGGCACTAGAGATTTTCCACTGATGAACTCCTGCTCTTTTCTCTCTTCTATTTGTTCCTGATTTTCCATTTCGCTTTTGGACACTTCATATCGCTCTTCTATATAGCCTCCTTCTGTATCAGCTGTGTAGATTCCATAGCACATAATGCTGATGACACCAAGTGGCAGGCCAAAGAGAAAGCAGCCCAAAAGTGGAGAACTCTTGAATATGGACTGTGGGGAGAGAATTCAGTTGCACTTGAACAGAATTCTGACATAAAAAGCACGATGTAGGGCCTCTGTAAAACACTTAATACTAATTAAATACCAAATTTCAGAGCTATCATCGACATATACATAGAAAAGAGAAGCAAAGTGTGTTTTAAACAAAAATTGTAATCACACTGACTTTTATTACTTTTAAGATAATTTAAAACTTAAAAGCTTCACTTGTCTCATTATGTACATTGATGATAAAAGATTAAAAACTGAGAAAAATGCCAAGAGCTCTGAGGATAGCTTAGTAAAAACCTGTCTATTCTTTTTCTTTTTTTAATTAATTAATTACAAATTTCCCCCTCCTCCCATTCCCTCCCACTGTCCCCCTCCCCCTCCACTCCTAAGAGAAGTTTTACAGAGGCCCTCCATCAAGAGAGCCAAATGTAATTCCACCAGAAAGTCTAATGGTGGGAGACAATTCTGTATTCTGTCAATTATGTTTTAAGTAAATACTGTTGGCCAGTAGCCAGGCAAGAAGTATAAGCGGGATAACCAGACAGGAAGTATGGGGGGGCAATGAGAACAGGAGTATTCTGGGAAGAAGGAAGCTGTTTCTGCAGTTTTGTCCAGACACCAAAGAAGCAGGATGTAACCTGCCCTGCTGAAAAAGGTACTGAGCCATGTGGCTAACATATATTAGAATAATAGGCTAATATAAGTTATAAGAGCTAATAGGAAGCACGAGCTAATGGGCCACTCAGTTTATAACTTAAAAAAAAGCACGATGTAAATTTAAGGCCACTTACTTAAATTTCAACTCACTGCTACTGAACTTAGTTTCAACAAATACATACGTAGGGCAATACATACCATGTTAAAGACTCCAAGATAAAAACTATGCTCATAGATGCACATGTGAGTGTACATGTGTGCAGAACTGGCTATTGGCAACAGGAAAAGGAACCAAATAGCCTGAATATTTAATAAAGATCCTTCTTTTGCTCGCATTACTCATGAAGATCTCTTAGATGGTTATTGTCTATATGAACTCTTAATAATAAAGAATGCTAGCTACATTTTCATGGAGGTCTAGGACTCAACAAATGAAAAGTGACATGGAACAGCTAGCATGACATCTGGGGTGAACAAATAAAGAAAGACATTCTTAGAGATTTACTGCCACATTTTCAGTCTATAATTTAAGTCTGCCTCTAAAGAAAGGTAGGTATGTGGAAAGAGAGAGGTGACTGAGAACCTCAAGTTTTTCAGTTATCAAGAATATTAAATTAATTGTCAGAACTTACCACAATTGTAGATTTGGCATCAAACATTATTCTTTTCAATCTCTGCAAAATGCTATCACCTCCTTGGGCCTTCAATATAAGAAGAATAAAATATGTTATGCATATTCTAGTACTCTATTTTATGATACATAATCATGTAACTGGAAGCCATAAAATTGACTTACAAAATATTACACATATCACCCCTAAATTCATGATAAATATTTATACCCCCTCATGTCCTACATTCCTAGTGTATCATGCTAATGCACCCTAAAAACTCATTCTGCCCTTTCTCATGATCCTTGTGGTTTGCTGGAAGTGGGTTCACCCTCTCTAGGCTTGTACAAGCTTTACATTTCTCTGGGCTGTGTAAACACACTGTGGCTGAAGACTTTCCTACTAAGTAGCAGCATCTTCCTGCAGATGGAACTCAACAGAGAGTGCTGAGAAATAGAAAAGTTCTTGAGGAAATCAACTCTGGCATCTAGCCATCCCAGAATTCTGGCCCATTCTTTGAATTCTTAAGCTACAGGACCAATGTAATCTTTATTATAAAGATCTGATGAGGTTTCACTAAGAGAAGGGCTCACACTACTACAAATGAATTTGTTATAATAATAAAAATATCATCTCTCTATATATCATATTGCTACTATGTGACTAAGAGAGTTTCCCCCAATTTATTGGTTTTAAACCAACGTAGGTAAGCAAGTTGGCTTTTCAATGTTTGTGTAAAACTGAAACAAAAATATAGGAAAACAGTAAATACTATTGAAGTAACAAAGACCCTTCCTGATTTTTTCACTGAATTAAGATGTGTGCTAGTACACTTGAGCAGGACTTCATGACTTTTAATATAACTTGCAACCTAGTTTGAGAAATACTGCAATAAGAATTACAGTAACAAAGGGAAAAAAGAAAATTAAGATCATGTAGTCTTTATGACAATTTTTCCATATGATTATTTTTAGAATTCTTTGTTGGAGCCATGATTCTGAATATATTTCTTGATTGCTTAGTAAACTGGTGTTTTTCACAACTTAAAAAAAAATAGTTATTTATGGTAACTTAATTCAGTTAGCCTTAATTAAATTTACCAAAAAGGGTGTTATGTGCCATGAAAATTCTCTAAAAAACATTATTCTGCATCACAAACCTCTTATTATCTCTAATCCAACCCTAGAGCCCAAGAGCACTTTTCCCATCACCATGACAAGCAAAGGTATTCCAAGTCACTCTTTGAAGGACATTTGTACCTATGAGCCTCTGCTACAGAAGAGTATGAGACTGAGTGAATGAGACACGAAAATGCAGTGGGTGAAGTTGATTCCCTCTTCCCTCCAGGCAATGAATACCTATTTTTTTTCATAATCAGAGGTAAAAATCTGCTAATTTATCTTCTGCCTCCTTCTCTTCATCCCTCTGAAATGAATGTCAATTACTTACTGGTACTGTACCATCCAAAATGCTGTTAATGAACTGGACCATATCACTGGTATCCTTAATATGTCTATCTAGCAAAAAGTACTGTTGATTTGAAGTATTCAGTACAACTATGGTTGGGACTGTCAATTCACTAAAAACAAGTAAAAAGAAAAAAATTGTATTAAGCACAATAATAATACCCTAATGCTCATGCATCTCTAAGTAGCTATAATTAGGGAAGAAAACAGATTTTTAATACTTTTACCTCTGTGGTCTACAGGAAACTTTTTTTTTTTAAAGGATTTATTCATTTATTATGTATACAACATTCTGCCTCCATGTATGCCCACACACCAGAGGAGGGCGCCAGATCTCATTACAGATGGTTGTGAGCCACCATGTGGTTGCTGGGAATTGAACTCAGGACCTCTAGAAGAGCAGACAGTGCTCTTAACCACTGAGCCATCTCTCCAGCCCTACAGGAAACTTTCAAATTTTGCATCAAATTTACCATTACCCCATTAACCAAGAATGTATGAAAATATTCCAACAACACCTGAGCAACATGATTAAATATAAGAATAAAAGTTGTGCTATACAAAGTATAAATTTCTGCACAGTATTACATAGAATACTAGTAACATTTAGCCCTACCTCAGATGGCACTCTAAAACCAACACATGCAAGAGGACAGTATCTGGAGTCACACTGTGTTTGCATCTGGAGTTTTCTCTTAACATTACAGGATGTCAGTTAAGTAATTAGCTTCTTACAAGCAATTTTTTTTCTGATATAATAAGGATACCAACAGTACCTAACTTGCTAGACAATTACATGAGAAAATTCAGCATGTACCTTGTATAGTTAACATATAGAAAACATGTTGAATAAACAGTATTGTGAATTCTCTGTAGTCTCTTGTTATTCTACTTAAGATATATATATATATATATATATATATATATTTAAATATTCATCAAAGCAGATCATATCTTAGCACATAAAGCCCTGTTATCATAGCTTGAATTATGAAATGGCCTGGACAAATTCATGTGTGGAAGGCTTGATCCTCAACTGGTGATATTATCTTGGTATGTAGGGGAATCTTCAACCATTAAATCTAGTTGGATGTATCAAGTCACTGGAAATGTGCTCTTGATGGTCTGTCTCCTTTTTTTCTTCTTCTTTTATTTCTTAGACATCTAAGGTGAGAAGTATCAGCCACACACTCATGCTGCCATGATGCTTCATTTAGATTGAAAGCAATGGTGACCACCAACACTGACGGAAACCTATAAATTATAGCCAAAATAAATCTAACCTCCTTTAAAATCTTTCCCTCAGATATTTGTCAGAGACAAAAAACTAACATAATCTTCAAACTTAGCAACTTAAGCTAATTATGTTCTGATTCTAATTGGCGCTTAGATTTTCTACTATACCACAATGTATTAAAAAATGTTTATCTACTGTTGATACTATAACCCTGAATTATGATACTAGTCATTGGAATAAAATTGCTGTGGAATGTTGCAAATTTTTTTAATCAATCATATATATTCACTGCAAAGGACTTAAAATGATCTTATTAAGTCCTCTGATGTATATACACTACAATATAAGATTATACAGAATATATTTTCTCTTAGGTTTAAAAAAGATCAACCTTAAAACTTCTATAAACATTAATTGTTCTATTGGATATAGTTAATATATAAACAATTGCTTTTCAATTTTTTTTGTAAAATTTTAAAATTTATTTTATGTATGCATGCTCTATCTGCAAGTACAACTTTATACCAGAAGAGGGCATCAGATTCCATTATAGATGGCTGTGAGCCATTATGTGGTTGCTGGGAATTGAACTCGGGACCTCTAGAAGATCAACCAGTGCTCTTAACTTCTAAGCCAGCTCTCTATCTCTCTATTTTGCTTTTGATATTAAAACATTAGTGTCATCTTGGGAACAACATGGTCCTGTCAGCATTTCATCAGCATGAATGAGGGAGACGCCTATGAGCCCCTATCCCTTCTTGTGTGATTATTTGAAGTAAATGGCTTTCGTGTCAGGAGGTTATCATTTTCTTCAGCAATATTACCAATGCTCCAGTCAACAACCTACCACATACTCATTCACACAACTCTAATTAAATTCAGTTGGGTCACACATAAAAAGAAGATATAAAAGAGAGAGAGGGACAGAATGAGGTGGATATAAATAAAATTTATTCTACAAACATATGAATCTACCAATGAACTTTTAAAACTGAAAAAAAAATACTAGTGTCAAATACTTCATGTACCTTCAATAATTGCATGTAGATGTCAGCCACCAACTCAGAGATGGGGGTCTCTCCTGCTACCTTGTGGTACACTGGGATCAAACTCAAGTTCTCAGGCTTGTATGCCAGTGCCTCTACCCAGTGAATAACTTTACCAACCCATAATTACCTATTAAAATTATTAAGGTATATATTATAAAAACCCACAAATATACATATTGTAGAATAATCTGACAATGCTACAAGTTATAATGTTGAAGTGGGAAATAATCTTTCATAGTAAAGATTAAAACTGAATCTCAATAAATTCAAAATAAGGGATTTATAAACAAAAATAAGACATTTAATGGGAGAATGTCAGCATAAGAAAATGATGTGGATTTTTTTTGGTGGTGGGGCATGTTTTTCCCATTAAGTCTTTCCCATTCTCTCAAAATTAGAAATACAAAAGTGGAAAAACTGCTAGTAAAACCATTAACACTTTAACTTACTCCATCAGCAAAGTGTTTATATAGTCATTTCCATCCATATGGCCAAACTGAAAATTTCTATAAGATATCAGCAACAATAGAGAGAAGAGAAAGAACACAATATTAGATTTTAAAAAAAGGTACACAACACAATAAGAATTTGGTAAACATATAAACTTTAAATACTGAACAGGGAAATCTCTATGATATGTACATAAAGTTTATGTTACTGTGGTTTGATAAGTACATGAGCAGTAGCAACAAACTCTAAGATATTTCATCTCATGCATGTTTAAAAGGCAGGGAAAGAAAATGTGCTCTCAGTAAAATGTAGTTAAGGAAAGCTGATTTACCATGAAATAGGATCACTCAGATGAGGTCACATGTACCATTAGAACTATACAATGAACTTTCAGTAGGTTTGAAATACAAAGAAAATAATGAATTGTACAAGTATCTATTTCTGTTACTAGAGACAGCAAGAAACACAAAAATCTGGAACACAGAAAAATTTCTCATTTCTAAGTAAATTTTTACATTTCGTTAATTTGAATATTTGTTTTAATCATCTACCTGGCATGTGACTGCTCATTTGATTTGTTTCATATTTTCAAGTCTATGGGCATATTTTCCTTCCATGTCAAACACTCACAGGAAGCAGAAATGGAATTAATTATAAATGACTGGGAACAGCTTCTCTAACTTGTAAGATGTGATATAGATTGTAGCGAGCTGCGTGGAATCACAACTGATGGAGATGTATAATCAACTCCTATAGCTAAAGTCTGACCTATGCTATGATCATGCAATGATCATCAGCTGCCTGCATATGTGTGGGCCTATGGGTAGTGCCCACCTAGCAATCCGGGATTGGCAGCCCATGCCTACTTAAGGGCTGGGAGAGGTTTGCCCGGAGGAGAAAGGGGAGAGAAGAAGGAAAGAGAGAGGTTTGCCCAGAGAGAGAGAGGAGAGTGAGGGAGAGAGGAAGGGAGAGAGGAAAAAAGGAGAGAGGAGAGAGGTCAACGGAGAGAGAGGGGAAGAGAGGGGAAGAGAGAGAGAGAAGTGTAAAAAGTCCTGGAATAAAACTGCAATGAGAAGAGCTCCGGTGGTCGCGTCATCCTTGCGGGACGAGGGTGGACGTGACAGTTGGTGGCCTGTATGGGGACAAGCATACGGGGAACCTCCAAACCTCTCTCCGTGGAGCCCAGAACTTGCTGCAGTCAGGGGGTACACCAAATAATCCTCAAGGTAAAGATTGGGGATCCGCAACAAAAAGCGGGTTTTCTGCTTTCGCCAGTAGAAGGGAGAGTGGGGGTAATAGGGCCGTGACCAAAGCGGACGGTTTAAAGTCAGAGCCACGATCAAAGTGGACGGTTTAAAGTGAGGGCCACGACCAAAGTGGACGGTTTAAGAATGGGATTTTAGAATGGGCGCTTCATTTTTTGGGTCTGGCTTACCTCACTCAGGATAGTGTTTTCTATTTCCATCCATTTGTATGCAAAATTCAAGAAGTCCTTGTTTTTTACTGCTGAGTAATACTCTAATATGTATATATTCCATACTTTCTTCATCCATTCTTCCATTGAAGGGCATCTAGGTTGTTTCCAGGTTCTGGCTATTACAAACAATGCTGCTATGAACATAGTTGAGCATATACTTTTGTTGTATGATAAGGCCTCTCTTGGGTATATTCCCAAGAGTGGTATTGCTGGGTCCAGGGGTAAGTTGATCCCAAATTTCCTGAGAAACCGCCACACTGCTTTCCAAAGTGGTTGCACAAGATTGCATTTCCACCAGCAATGAGTGAGTGTACCCCTTTCTCTACAACCTCTCCAACAAAGGCTATCATTGGTGTTTTTGATTTTAGCCATTCTGACAGGTGTAAGATGGTATCTTAAAGTTGTCTTGATTTGCATTTCCCTGATCGCTAAGGAAGTTGAGCATGACCCAAAAAGAGGAACATGGGATGTACTCACTCATATTTGGTTTCTAGCCATAATTAAAGGACATTGAGCTTATAATTCGCTATCCTAGAGAAGCTAAATAAGAAGGTGAATCCAAAGACAAACATATAGGCATCCTCCTGAATATTAACCTTCATCAGGCGATGAAAGGAGACAGAGACAGAGACCCACATTGGAGCACCGGACAGAAATCTCAAGGTCCAAATCAGGAGCAGGAGAAAGAGCACGAGCAAGGAACTCAGGACCGCAAGGGATGCACCCACACACTGAGGCAATGGGGATGTTCTATTGGGAACACACCAAGGCCAGCTGGCCTAGGGCTGAAAAAGCCTGGGAAAAAAACCGGACTCTCTGAATATAGCTGACAAGGAGCACTACTGAGAACTCAAGAACAATGGCAATGGGTTTCTGATCCTACTGCACGTACTGGCTCTGTGGGAGCCTAGGCAGTTTGGATGCTCAGCTTACTAGACCTGGATGGAGGTGGGGGTTCCTTGGACTTCCCACAGGGCAGGGAACCCTGATTGCTCTTTGGGCTGATGAGGGGGGGAGACCTAATTGGGGGAGGGGGAGGGAAATGGGAGGCGGTGGGGGGGAAGAGACAGAAATCTTTAATAAAGAAATAAATTTAAAAAAAAGAAAAAAAATAGAATGGGTGCTTCAACATCACACCTGATTTTTCTGGCTCTTAACGAGCTGTTACAGAGCGCTTTGGAGAATTTTTTGACAGAATGTGACACAATTGCTTCTTGGTTTGCCGTCTCTGGCAATCTTAATGTGTCATCCTGGGATAAGCCTGGTAGAGATCTGAATTTTGCCACTGAACAAGGTACGCTAAGGAAGGGAGTGATATTCATGTGGTTTGAATTACCAAGACCTCCAGAGTTTGCGGTGGAGTGTGAGCAGCTAGAGGCTCCAAGGCCAAGGAGCTCCAGGTGGCTCCAAGGCCAAGCAGCACTGAGGATCTACCTCGAGGACCCACAAGCCAGAAGCTAGGCCACTCCCAGCATGGATGCCTCAGGGCGTAGAAGGGCTGTAAGATCTGTTGGCCTGAACCTCTGTCCCAGCCCAGGGCAATGGGCCAGATGGTAGGGGCGGCTGCTCCGCCCTGCCATGCCTCCACCTTCCAGCTCGGTGGGGAGGAGCCTTTGCCTCTCCCCTGCTGTTGCTGCAACCTGAGTCCGAGTGCGACTGGAAAATGGCAGTAGATTGTAGTAAATACTTTAAGACTGCAATGTCCCCCGCTCAGCAGGAAGTAGCCAGAGAGATTGACAATGCCAAATTCCCTGTAAGATAATTTAAGCAGGGTCCTTTCAGAGCAGAAGCAGGATCAGCTGGGTTGCTAGGGAAGCTAAAGAGGTGCACGAGGGAGAAGGTGTCTTCCATGCACTCAGCTGACAAGAATGAATGTGCCAGGGGGTATGGCAGCTGGGGTATGTTATTTAGGGGACTGCTGAAGGAACAGTGGTTTCTGACTGCTTCTGGGGTCATGGCAAAGCCACTGCTAATGACAGGAGCAGGCAGAGGAAAGCCAGGGAGGGGAAAGCAAGATTGCCTCCCCTTCCTCTCCTCTGTGCTGGCCCCCCTGCTACCAGTTCTGACTGCCCTTGCTGCTGCCGCAAGTATAGCCGCAGCTGTGGCAATTGGCTCAGCTTGGCTGTGAATGGAAGTATCTGGGGATGTGTGTGATATGAAAAATTTAAAGAATTGTCTAGCTATCTTTTAGGTAATTGGTCTGGTGAATTCGAACAACAACTGGAAAAGCTGCAAGTGACGACTGTGACTGCAGATTCCACACGCATGGATACCAGCCTGGCAGAAGAACTATCTTCCTGGAGCACTCCATGGATCATCTGAAGGAGTGGGCGGGAATAAGAGCCCTAACAAGGCTTAATGGTGCTTGCCTCCCTGGTATGCCTATGGTGCATCTGTCACATAAAAGTTTCACAGCATTGCAATGCAGTTATGAACATTCAAGCCTTCACGGCTATTGAAGCAGGACAGTCCCCTCAAGCTTGGTTATCAGACTGGGATTGTGCACTGCACTTGAGGTAAGCATACATCAGCCTCAAGAAGAGCAAGTCTGATTGCATGTGGGTTGGTGTCTAACTCCCACCTCTGTAAAAAGGCACCGGACAGGTCTAGTGTTCTCTGAGTGGATGACACTTGGACAAACACTAGTACATGTTTCATTTTTAACAGAGATCAGACTTCTACTCTTACCTGTTGCTTTACAAAACAGAAGGGGGAACTGTAGCGAGCTGCGTGGAATCACAACTGATGGAGATGTATAATCAACTCCTATGGCTAAAGTCTGACCTATGCTATGATCACGCAATGATCATTAGCTGCCTGCATATGCGTGGGCCTATGGGCAATGCCCACCTAGCAATCCGGGATTGGCAGCCCATGCCTACTTAAGGGCTGGGAGAGGTTTGCACGGAGGAGAAAGAAAGGGGAGAGAAGAAGAAAAGAGAGAGGTTTGCCCAGAGAGAGAGAGGGAAAGAGAGAGGTTTGCCCAGGGAGAGAGGTCAAAGAGAGAGGAGAGAGGAGAGAAAGAGAAGGAGAAGGAGATGAATTGCTGTGAATAAAGTCCTGAAAAAGCAAGAAGAGCTCCGGTGGTCACGTCATCCTTGCGGGCCAAGGGTGGCCGTGACAATACATTTATCCTCATGTTGATCTGAAGCTCCTAGTCATTTACTGCAATTCTTGATTCACCTTTCTAAGTGTGAGATGAACTCTCTTTTCTGGAAAGCTTGGGGCTAGAAGTGCTTCACATTTCTGAAAGTTTTCATGGTTTGGAACATTTGCACATAAACAATGAGCTCCCTAGGGCAGGGACCAAAATGTTAATTACAGAATTAATTTTTTTTCTCCTATATATACCTTATATATGTATCCTGAAGTAGTTTCATACAATCCTTTAAAGGTGACTCTGTGTTCTGATCATACCATGTGAAGGTAGCTGTAAAATTTTCTATTTAATGTCATATCAAAGCTCATGTATGTAGACCTCAGAGCATCTCAGATTTCAGATTTAAATTTCGGAGATTATGGTTACTCAATTTATCTTACTGTTTTAGATTTATTTTACTGTAACACCAAGTTACACAAAGACAACATTTCTAACAAAGACAACTTTCAGAACACATGCACATACCTGTGGAAGTGGTCTCTGAAGTCTCTAGCAACTTCCTGAACAACTGACTTTAATCTGTAAGAGAACAAATATATAAATATTTTACCTCCCAGTTAAAAAGTTTAATTATTCCATTATAATATCTGTCATTTTATCTAAATGATTACAGGCAAAGCAAGACATGAATGACATTTGAAGGTTAAATCTGTTTCAAAGCAACTATACCTGGTATGTTCAAGTGATGTGTTTTTCTCATCAATAACTGCAATGGCCACAAGCTTTCCTAAAATTAAAAATAATATCTTTCATCTCCTGGAATTGAGAATGACATAACACATTCACACTCTTGTCAAATATTACTTCTGTTGTAAGTGAGAACTATCAGAATATGTTTCTAGATTTTAATTCCAATCATCCTTTACATGTTACAAAAAGTTAAGCCACCATATTATTATATAGTGTTTGTAGCCTGGACCAATAGATTAGTCAACTGCAAATGATAAATTTCCTCTACGAAGTAAATCATAATAAATTTGTAGTAATTTCTCTATTAAAATGTGTTATGCAACACACAGACTGGCACAGTATTTTGTCAAAAGCTATACCATAAAGAAGATATTGATTTAAAAAAATTAGTAAAAATAAGCCAGGTGGTGGTAGTGCATGCTTTTAATCCCGGCACTCAGGAGGAAGAGGTAGGCAGATCTTTGTAGGTTTAAAGCCACCCTGGTCTACAAGAGCTAGTTCTAGGAAAGGTAGGGCTGTTACACAGAGAAACCATCTTGAAAAACCAAAAAAACAAAAAAAAAAATGAAAAAAAAATTGTTGGTGCTAAAGATGCAATAGTTTATAACATGAAGGAAATGCTTTTTACATGGCCACTTGCTAGTACAATAAATCACCATTTACCAGAAATGGTACACAGCATCAAACTGAGCGATATACTACAGATCCTGAAGTATAAGTAAAACATACATTATATGCATACTGATATATTCAGAAGGGTAGAACAGTGGTGCTCTGGTGGTGCTGGTGTGAGTTGAAGTGTTATGTTCTTAGCACTATACCTAGGACTGGGAGAACAAAAATAAGGTACCACTGTTTACTAGCTAAATACCTTAGCTTCAAGAAACTCCCATTCATTTTAGGAAAACAATAGTTTTTCAGAGTTATAAGGGAAGTTAAATGAATGTTTATACCTAAATATACTGGAGTATTATTTGACAAGGGCAGGAACACAAATGTAAGATTAAGTATAAAACAAAACAAAGCACATAATTCTACATTATTTTGCTGCTTTTTCTAATCTTGCCCAGCATAATACATCTTTAAGCAATACAATCTCAACTCACTGTTATCTTTTTGTTTTTTTTGTTTTTTTTTTGAGACAGGGTTTCTCTGTGGTTTTGGAGCCTGTCCTGGAACCAGCTCTGTAGACCAGGCTGGTCTCAAACTCACAGAGATCCGCCTGCCTCTGCCTCCCAAGTGCTGGGATTAAAGGCGTGCGCCACCACCGCCCGGCCTATCTTTTTGTTGAAAACATCAGTCTATAAGGATTATTTCATTTCTTGAAATATTTCACATTTAGTTTTTATTCTGTGTTAATTTAATTTTCAAATGTCTCTTCTCTATAGCTGCACTTCCAACCCATGACCATGAAATTGTGAGAGGAAACACATGTGGTACCAACAAATAGATATTCCACTTAAAATTAGTCTAAGTATGCACAACACTTTCTCCTAAAAATGTAGGTGTCCTGTAAGTTCTGAACTTTCTATTTATGTGTAGTTAACTTCTATTTATTTCCTTGCTTTATTTGTAATTTTCTATCATGACCTTAAGAAATAAACAATATGACTGATTCCTACTCACAAGTAAAAGCAGACTTTAGAAAATTGTAAGAAAGCTTCTTCTTCTGTTTTTTTCTTCTTCAAAAAAGAGTTTCTCTGTAGTTTTGGAACCTGTCCTGGAACTAGCTCTCATAGACCAAACTGGCCTAGAATTCAGAGAGGCCTCTGCCTCCCAAGTGCTGGTAAAGCTTCATTTTAATGCAAAGCTTTATGTTTTGTTTTGTTTTTTTCCCCCTCATTACTAAACATCCATGCTCCTTGTTTTGCTCATCACCATTAGGTGTTAGAAAAACCCTCAGCAGGGCAGTGGTAGCACATGCTTTTAATTCCAGCACTCAGGAAGCAGAGACAGGAGGATCTCTATGTGTTCTAGGCCACCCTAGTCTACATAGTGAGTTCTAGGACAGGTTCCAAAGCTACAGAGAAACTGTGTCTTGAAAAACCAAAAAGAAAAGAAAAGAGAATAAACTGATCCTCATATGAAAGTACATTTAAGAACATATATTTATAAATGTGGTATGGATATCTAAGTTTCAATTCTTAAAAAGCAGACCTAGTAAACATAAGTCTACTTTAGTTAGGAAATGCAGCTTTAAAAGAACCAGTAATTAAGTATTCAATCAAAGAAAAATTCTGTAATGAAAAAGGAATGGCCATATGCTTGTTACCTGTGTCTCCAAGTTCATACAAAAGGAAGCCATCCATAGTAAGATAGTTCTGAAACCTCTCCCTGCTGATCCATGAGGACAGATCACCATCTTCATACTCTTGAAAACAAAGCAAATGAAATATACTGGAGTACAAGATAGCTGTACTATCTCAATCTGGCAATGTGAATAAAGTATTTAATACAGTATTATTATTTTAAAATCTTAAGATGGTTCTAAGGTAGTTTATTCTATTAATCAGATGTAGGAAAGGACTAATGAACAATGCAATTATTTACTACAGCACCAACTAAAATTAACAAAGAATTCAAATAAGAGAAATAATTAAAATCCCCTAAAACAAAACTGAATATATTTTGTAAAAAGCTGAAAATTCCATTTATAAATTTAAAAGTAAGTTACATAAGTTAAATGCAGTTATTATAATCTCAATATTCATTTAAAAATGAAGTTGGAAAGACAGTTACAGACTGATCAAAGAAAACATACGCTCCTAAAATGACAGCCTGGTGAAGGTTTTACCTGGCAATCTGTACTGTTTATTAGATTTTATCTTAGTTTATAATTCTTTCTCATATATACAACTTCAACACAAACATAAAACATAGTTCATGAGCTTTATTTCAACATCAAGTACTTCCTTTCCTAGACTGACAGGAACTATAGTATTTAGGGGGAAATTTACATCCTTATTGGATTTAGTTCCAGGACAGGCTCTAAAGCTACAGAGAAACCCTGTCTTGGAAAAAAAAAAAATAGAGTTCTGAAATACTTTTGGAAACATGATAATGACATGAAAAAACCATTAAAAGTATGGGTCTTTAAATGCCTATCAGTGTGTTTTGACTATTTTATACCCACTGACTGAAAGGTGTGCTTTTCCTGTCTCTTATATAGCTAATTATATAGCCAAGTAAACTTTTTTTTTTTTTTTGGTTTTTTCGAGACAGGGTTTCTCTGTGGTTTTGGAGCCTGTCCTGGAATTAGCTCTTGTAGACCAAGCTGGTCTCGAACTCACAGAGATCCGCCTGCCTCTGCCTCCCGAGTGCTGGGATTAAAGGCGTGCGCCATCACTGCCCGGCTCAAGTAAACTATTTTTAAGCAATCAAACCTACAGAATAAATGTCAAATTAAAAGTATTTGTGGAGCTGAATTTAGAAGTTAGAAAACTGTACCTATGTTGTAGGGAGGGGCCTGCTTGTTCATCCCAGCTGCCCATCTTCCTTTTTTTCTGTTTAAACAGGAGGTCCTTCTTTCTATCTGTTGCTTGTATTGGTTAATGGATAAAGAAACTACCTTGGCCTGATAGGGGCAGAACTTAGGTAGGTGAACTGAATTCTGGGAGGAAGAAAGCAGAGTCAGGGAGAAGCCATGGATCCTCCGCCTGAGATGGACGCTGGTTAGAATCTTTCACGGTAAGCCACTGCTTTATGTATATGTGGCGATATACATATTAATAGAAATGGGTTAAATCAAGATGTGAGAGTTAGCCATTAAGAGATAAAACTAATGGGCCAAGCAAGTGATTTAATTGATACAATTTCTGTGTGGTTATTTCAGGGCTAACCTAGCCGGATGGCTGGGATGAACAAGCAGCCTCTCCCTTGCAACAAACCTAAAACTACAAAGTGATTACTGGGCAAGAATCTTAATTCCATGTCCAGAGCAAATTTGCTAAAGACTGCATATGATAAACTTAAAACTCTTCAGATAAACTGTCCCTGAAGCATCCTAATGCTTCCAGATTCACAAATAATCAGCAGCAGAGTAAACATCTGAGGCATTATGGAACCTATTGTCCACCTGAAGACTTCAAAATACTGTCTGTGAAACAGCAACAAAGCTGGACATGTACAACACCTGCAGAAACTGCACCTACTACTTCTATCTCAAGCACAAAAGACATCTGAAGCAGGAAGCAAGACAAAAGGAAGGGAACTTTCTTAGGCAGGTACAAAGAATATGTAAAATATAAACAGATATAACTTTTTTTTTTTAAATTTCTAAGAAAGTAAAAAAGGAAGGTATCTGTGTTAAGGACCTCTTAGCAGGACTAGAGTAATGAAATGAGAAGGTTGAATTTAGATACTGTTAATAAGCATTTTAACTTTGGAGAAAAAAGAAAATATTCTACTTTAAAAATACATAAAATATTAACAATAGCGAGCACCTCTAGTAGCTGTTCTGTCATCAAAAAGAAGGAAGGTAAAGACACAGATATGGGTTATGTCTTTTCTCTCATTTTTATGTATGAATAATTCCTCTCAAGTTCCTTTGACAGCAAACATTTGACTGTTTGGTGATAACTGTAAACATTAAATAACTAACCCCTGAATGAATGAGCCTATGAACTACTTTCTGTTTCATTGTATAAATCTCTTTATTTAATGTTCTAGTGATGTAGGACCTTCATTAAGTAGGTTAACACTGTATACCTCTTATATACTAACAGCATATACAGTAATGATGATTGTATATCAAGAAATTAAAGTTAGTTCAATTAAACCCAGCAAAAAAAAAAAAAAAGAGATGCTTAGTTTTTTTCTGCACAATTATCAAAATAACATGTTCCTTTACTGAAACAAAGAAAAAACTTTGTCTTTAGTGGTCCAATAACCAAGTGGTTACCTAAATATATGGCCCACATTTTTTTAATAATAAAAAAAAAGAAAAATGAAACAGTAACAAAATGCCTTTAGGATTTGCTTTGAAATGCTTCAAAAGAGAAACAACAAAACTAAAGCAAATACAGCAAGGTCCAGTTAACCATTTAATATTACTGTGAGTATTAGGGTTGTATTATAACATTCTTTTTATGATGCATGGGTGGTATCAAAATAAAATTTAGCTGAAATTAAGTATTCACTTTAAGGAAGTGTTTTCAGACAGAGGGGGAGAAATACTTAAAGACGGTATAGGGTTCTATTTTCTGAGGATGTTTTATTTTATCTGTGTGTGGTGAAATGTTAATTACCCTCTTAAAAATCAAGTCTGAAAATTTTAATGCATAGAAATTGCATACATATTATTCTTAAACTGGCAAATAATTTCACACACACACACACCCCCACACACGCATGCACGCACACGCACACGCATACAAAATCACTGAAACTAAGGATGAAAGTGCACTAATGTAAAAGCTATTGAAGGGTTAAAAAGATCATCTACCATTGGGAACTGTGATACTGGCGGCACATAAAATCTTCTATAAACACCTCCTTTGTAACAATGTTGCAATTATGAAAGGCTTTATATGAGTTAAAGCTCTGGGACTTACCATCATAAACAAAGTAAGTGTTATCTTTGAAAACAAGCACAGCAGGCATCTCTTTCAGTGTCACATACTGCAGAAAAATATCAGAAGTTTAAGTATCAACACTAACAATCCAATTAGTACCTACAATTTCAAAAGCACTAGGAAAGAAAAGAACAAGGAAACATATATACAACAACAAAAGACTAAAAAGAGTATAATCTTAAATTCAGCCAATTTTTCTGTCTGAATGTTTTCAGGTACATCCCAGAAATGTGAGAAAAATCAGACTACTCATAAAGAGTTTAAAAAAGAACACAGATAGCATCCTGGTTTGGAAAAGATGGAGGGTTCTGGAGCACAGAACAGGAGGACCAACACTTCAATCGCCTACCTAAGGGTGTCATTCCCACCACTCACCAGCTATGTGATATGCAGCCACTTTATATAGGGAGGTGACTGCCTCATTCTAGAAACACCAAGTGTGTGGATAGCATGATAGCATTCTAGAATCACAAAGCTTATGATAATTATGAATGACATTAGGAAAGAAGAACTCTATAAAGTGCTTTTGAAACACAATTGTCATTCATAATATTTCACCTAAAGGTACATTTTCTATTTTGCATTTATTTAAGGTAAAATTATGACTATCAGAAGACAAATAATTTGGCTAAGCAATTGCCCATGAACACATGAAATATAAAAATAACAACAAATAAAAGGATCCAGGTTCATCTCAGCACAGAGGCCATATAATAAAGGGTCTTGAAACATTATGACTAAGATTTAAACATCATAAAAAGAACCACCTTAGGTAGTGAAAAAGCTCTTAAACATGACTAGATCCATTTGCTCTTGGCAACTCATCCACAAAAATGATATAAACATTCTATTTTCAACACAAAGCAATATTCCCTTACAAAGCAACAAAGCAGTCCTTCCTGAAGAACTTGTTGCAGATAATCCAGCTGTATATTCATCTGTCTCCTACATTCCTTGACGTTCACTAACACATTGCATGGGGTAGTCGGTCTGTTCTCTATATTTTTAGTTTTTTGTTTCTTTGTTTTTTAAATACAAAGTTTAACGTAGCCCAGGTTGGCCTTGAGCTGCTGCTTCTATCTCCAGGTGTACAATAACCTGCCCAGCTAATTCTACATCTTCAAAGATGTAGTGGTTATACAACTAGTTGTGTTTGCTAAAAATCATATGCCTGAATAACAAAATGGGAGGGTCTCACTGTAAAATATAAACATCAATACTTAGAGCTACAAAGGAGAAATCTCAAATTAAGGATATGAACATGATCTGCTCTGAAAAACAACATGTCTTAAAACAAACTAGGAAAACTGGAATGGATTTAGATTAAAAAAAAAAAAAATAGAGGTTCTTCAACAAACTCAAATGATTCCAGAATTCCCATTATAATATAAGAATCGAGATATGTACTAGACCAGTGGTTTTCAGCCTATAGGTTGAAACCCCTTTGTGGTTGAACTACCCTTTGACAGGGGTAGCATATCAGATATTCTGCATTTCTGATATATACATTACAATTCATAACAGTAGTAAAATTAGTCATGAAGTAGCAATGAAAATAATTTTATGGTTGGGTGTTACTATAACATGAGAGTTGCAGCATTAGGAAGCTTGAGAAGCACTGTATCAGTGAACATTCTTAAATTATTTCATATTTCCCTGCTTTCTTATTGACTCTCAAGCTCAAAGGTCAACTGATCTCTGGACCTACTTTCACACTTGTTCAATTCACTGTGATCTTGGTATTTTCAAATGAAGTTCAACTTCATTATACACACTATGCTGCCCAAGACAGGATCTGTTTTCTGCTTGCTTCTATTTCCTTCTCACAGTACTGGCTACTGCACTGTTCCTCAGAAAGGCAAGGCATGTTCTTGTTTCTGATATATTCTGTTCATAGACCTGTGTGAGGCTCTTTCACATCAGGCAGTTTTCAGTTCAAATATTTTCTACTCAGAGACCTCCCTCTCTTCTTTTCTTCCTGCCTTTAGTTTTTGGACAAAGAAATGCAGAAAAGTTGTCCATCCTTACCTATTCCAACTCTCAAACTACCTATTTACTTTGGTAGTATCAATGAAAATTTGTTTCTGTAATATTTATTTACTATAGTGTTTGAAAGGCCAAGAGAAGACTGTATTTGCAGCATACTTACAAGCATCTTTGGAGTTTGATGTATATCACTGCTCACCAGTTATTTCATAGAGAAAAAAGTTACTAAACACGACAGTCTTTATATGCCATGATTGTGGATGTACTGGCTCATGAATTATAAATAATCTGACACCAAAAGTAAAAATTTCTCAGATACATAAAATCAAATATTAATTCTTATGAGTAATTTTTTGTCATTAAACCAGATATTAAATATTACCTCAGGAATCACATCTTCTGAGGCAGAAAAGAAGTATGTATATACAATTAATTCTGATGCAGCATCTATGTATTTCTCCTATGATAATACAAACAGAAAAAAGATATCTTGAATATCAAAAATTAAAATTTGGTTCTCATTTAACAATCAAAGCTATTTATAAGCAGTATAAGAAGTTTTTACCATGTCACCTTTCAGTGAAAGGAGAAAATATAACCAAACAAAATACACTGTTATGACCACAAACAATCACAGCAATTAAGTGCTCCTACCCTCTCCATCAAAGAGAACTCATAAATTATAACACAAAGTAGATTCAGGTTATTAACGGATTAACAATGATGGATAATGATGATGGTGATCATAGTACGCAAGGTATGCAGAAACACATGTACATTAAGGAAACTTAGGCACAGTGTTTTGTTTTACAAAGTTACCATTTCACTGCAGTTTCCAGTCTTTCACTTAAAGTGTTTAAAAATGTTAAAATTAAATAATGAAGTTAGTTACATAAAAATTACTATGGCAGGGAATATTTTCTCAAATTTTTCACTTACCTCAATTTCATAATGGCAAATTTAGTAAGGGGGATTAAAGAAAGTATTTTCATTGTGAAAAATATTTAGATAAGCTAAAATATTTTGCTTTCAAGTTTTCATAAAATCATAACTGTACAGTAAAAAGAATTACAATATGTATGCTTATGTGGAAAAAAAGATAACTTCATACTTTCAAGGGTGATTCTCCACCAATATAAACAAAAAATACCCGATGCCTCTTCTGTACATGGTCGAACATTTGTTGACTTGGAAGTGGCCGAATCAGAGCTCTATTTGAAAAGAAAACAAATGGGTATGAACTCAAGACAGTGCACAATTCATTCCAATTATGTGATAGCTGATAATGTTTATAGTGCTAGCAATGTTTTATCTGCTCTTAAGTATATCTCAAATCTACTCAAGTAAAATTTCAGTCTATGGTGCTTGTGTAATACATAGTCATGCTTTATGTAGTACCCAGAATTAAATCTGGCAGTTTCAAATATATTTCTTTAGAAAAACATCAATAATATTTCTGATTAGTAAGACACAATGAGTATTCATTTACAGACCTTGACTAAAAGCAAGACAATTCACATGAAAAAATTTCCTTTTCAAAAGCATATTTTAAAGAAACAGATTATGAAACAGTATCCCAGGAGTCAACAAGAGCTAAAATTAGCCAGGTGGTGGTAGTGCAAGTCTTTAATCCCAAAATTTGGGAGGCAGAGGTAGGTGGATCTATGTGAGTTCAAGGCCAATCTGATCTCCAGAGAGAGAGAGAGTTTTAGGACAGGCTCCAAAGTTACACAGAGAAACCTTGTCTCAAAAAACAAAACAAAATAAAAACAATTAAAATTTATATAATATGATTCAATCTTAATGTTATATACTTCTTAAATACCCTATGGAGGTCAAAGACCCAAGCTTTCAATTTATATTATTATTAGTTATTTTCAGAAAAATAAAATGTAGCAATAGTTACACAATAATACAAAGAGAAAATATTTCTATGGAATTTATCAAAGACATTTAAAAAAAGGAATACATCAATACTAAAGAGTATTATAAAACATATCACTTATAAAATACAGTTAAGAAATGAGTAAATGCTTTTTTCTTTTAAATATGGTATAGATTATCATACTTTCAGTACTCAAAACTTACAAAATGAACAGAACCTATTTTGCAAAGGCAAACACTTTCCAAACACACAGCTCTTAAGGTCATTGCATAACTCTCCCTAGCTTCTGCTTCAATCCTTCATAATTAACCAGTAAGTGATGCAACATTAGAACTGAGTCACGAAATCTCCCCTACTCCAGAGGCACCCTCACATCAGGAGCATTCCTTTTTAGAGTTAAAGAAAAATTAACATAACTGCAAAACATAAAGCTACCTGAAGTCATGGGGGTTAAGTGCATCTCGCTAGTACTCATCTCCAACCAAACCATTTCAAAATTTATTCACAAAGTAAACGAAGAGAAATATGCAATCACAACGAGAAAATACAACGGAAATTACACATATAAGCATCACAAACTTTAACATAAATTATTCTTAGTTCTGTGCATTTATACAGATATTTTAAGGCATCATTTTATACAACAAACTATCATGTTTTAACTTAAAGCTATTTATAATTTATCTTGCCAAGCTAAAATGAAAGTGCCTAGAACTTTACAGGCAATATAGATTAATCTTGACAAATGTTCTTCAAAAGAGAAACACATAAATATAATTATAAACACTGATATTCTCTATACCTTAGCAAGATATAGACTGTTTTTTTTTTTAAGAATCACATTTAAATTAGTAAGAATTGCTTGTGAAAGGATCTACTTCCTGACCAGCAATAGGTCAAATATTTGTCATTCAATGCAAATGGCTCACTGGGTTCTAACTATATCATCTGATAAACACATACTGTCAGATCACTTTGCAGATGGCATAAAAAATGTGATGGTAAAAAAAATTAATTTAGGTGAATCTAAAAAATATTTTCAGAACCACAAACTCGGGATAGAATCCCAAGACTATCAGAATAAGAACATTCTGGGCTTCTCTTAAGATTCTGAAATTAGAGAAAAAGAAATAAAATTTGATATAAGGCATTACTACATAAGAAAAATATATTTAAAAGTTAAGATTCAAAATATTGTTAGAGTAATCCTCCCAATTTCATTTCCCATGTTTCCAATTACCCTTAGCAACTATGGTCTGATAGTACTAAATACAAGCTTTCACAGGAAACAGTCCATAAATTAAATTGTGCACTGCTCTGAGTATTATGAAACCCTACTCTATACTATTTTCCCTCAAAGGTACACAGATAGAAAGCCAGTGAATCATCTCTTTGATCAGCGTATGCATGGTGTATACAAGACCTGCCCATTAGCAATTTTACAGCCTTTTGAGTCACCAGACTGACTTATGAAGGAACTGCACGAGTTTAGTGTAAGTAATTCTTACTTTGTTTAACGAAGGACCCAAAGTACAGAAGTTAGTGATACGGGAAATACAGATACTAAAGAAAGGAATTCAAGTGCTTCTTTACAAGATATTTTGAGAGAAAGAAATAGAGCACGTTCCATACGGTCTGGTACTAGGCACAACTTCAAGCATCCCTTGAGGGTGGTGTTGGGGTTAGCTTAGGATGTCTTTTATAAATAAAAAAGACTGTTATAATAAAAAATTAGAAAATGTATTAAAATTCACTGGAGGAAAAAAACGATTCTTTTAAACATAAAATAAAATGGCCTTAAACACAAAATTAACATATATTACAAAATATGATACATCTTTACAGAATTTCACTGCATATGCTATAAAACCTTAGGTTGTTTCATACATGTATACAACACATTTTATATCTAAAATATGTATTCCAATGTGGTCTACTAAAATAAATTTTCTTTCAAATAGTAAATTCACATATTAAAGGTTTTTCAACTTACCCAGACACTCTGTGAGCAAACTCAATTATATCATCTTTAGTCCGTGGTCCTCTGTAATTATATGCCAAGTCCCCCTTCAATCTTAAAAATAAAAATTGGAAATTAACTTTCTTCATTTTTAATCTCAATCATAATTTACTGAAATATAAACTTAAAATGCACAAAATGCCAAATAAAGGGAAACTTTACAAGAAGCACACTTGTGTAAAACAGTATGCAACTGTCTTCTGATAAACAGCACCTTAAGATGCATACGAATATACTTCACTCACACAAGAGGAATACATTTTACTCTGTGGTATTGAGTTTTAGTATGCACTGTCTAAAAAAAGTGAGTAATTTGCACATTTACAGTAAAGGGCTTAAGTCAGAGTAGTTTTAATTAGACTCTCCATCAAGCGGTAAAAAAGGACTAGGAACTAGAGTAGTAGCCCTAAAACATACATTATCTTCCAAGAAATCTGTTAATAAATAAATTTATATCTAATCAACTGTACAGGAAAAAAACAACTAATGAGCAAAACAGAACTCCTAATAACAGAGAAAGGATCATTAACACACACTGTAACATTTTCAAAAACAAAGGAAAAATATCAATAAAAAAACCCAGAATAATATACTTACTTAAACTTGTAAAATCTGAGGTTTTAAAGTATTGGGGGAAGCTAGCTTACTTATAAATATAACTTTGAAAAGAAAGCTTAGCTACTCATAATGCCAAAATAAGGTCAATGAAAATAGCAAAAGGTAGCAAAATCATTATAAAACAATTCCCTTTAGAATCACCATATCATTTTTTCAGCTTAAATTCTCTACGAGACTTGATAAATACTCATCTGTTAAAATTAACATCTATCAATTTTCCTTTTCTTGATTTCTTTTTTCTCTGATGAAGTAAGTCTCTTTAAATATACCAGAATGAAATCTGTTTCATGTGATTAGCGGATGCAAAGCAGAATATATAATGTGGTCCTTCAGGAGACCTTTCATAATTTATGAATGTATACCTCGTTGTGTAAATGTATAATATACAGCAAGCACTCAGAATACAGTTACTCACTTAGCTGTTCACCTCACACACATATACAGCCTCTCACCTTTGATCACACACTTGGTTTAAAAACACAAACCTACAACCTCCAAAGAAAGTACTAGAATAAATAAATTGTAAAAAGAGTAAACTATTTAAAATATACACATAAATATACAACACTCAACTTACAGCTTAATTGTTGGATAACCTCGAACTCCAAATTCTGAAGCAATGCCTTGATAAGGAAAAGAATAAATATTTCTAAGTTCTTTTTAAACAGAGAAAACTAGGTAACATGAGCATTTTACTTAAAAAAAAAAGTGCATTTACATAAACCCAAGTAAATGTTTTTAAGTATTAAAATCTTAGAAAAAAACCATGAAAATTTATTATAATTAGTTAATAATCTCACATATGAACTTCAGAAAATACTTTGAAAAGATAAAAAGTGACTATCAAAACAATGATTACATTGGAGAGCTGGCTCAGAGGTTTGGAGCGCCGCCTGCAGTGCCCGAGGTTCGCGTCCCAGGTAAGTCTGTGAGTGTGTGAATGTGTCTGTCTCTGTCTGTGCTATGTATGAATGTCTGTGTGTGTGTGTGGATGACGTGTGCATGCATAATTAATCAGAAAAAAAACAATGATTACTCTTTGCCCTTCTCCCTCTTCTCTTATCTTCTTTCCCTCTCATGGTCCCTCTCCTAGTTTCATGATCTATACTTCCCATAAACACACACACACACACACACACACACACACACACACACACACAATTCTAAAGACTCATGAGATGAAGTGTGCAGAAGGATTTTTAAATGAAGACAAACACAGGAAAATTTCTAGCACACAGTCTAGCACACAAAACTCCACAACTGAAGATCTAGTTCCTGACCCCTGATCTTGAACTCATTACTAAGTGATATCTAATTGTATATCACAGTATACATGCTAATATATACTGAGGTGGAATATTGTAACTGGCTTTAAAATCCTTTAAATGTAGCTCAGAATAATTCTGTGTGAGGAAAAACTTGTCCAATCTCAGATAAAACATAACTTTTGAACATTTGGAATATTGTTTGAGTGAAATCAATTAGGAGGCAAGAGTGAAATAGAAACTCAGTCTGATAAACTTGCTTTTCTTCTAACATTAAAGAAAAATGATTCACATACAAACTTGTTATTAATCCCTTCATAGAAGATTCTGGGCTGAACTTGGCCCCTAATTTTGACATGTGAGATTATTTTTTTCACTTTGTTTATTTACCTTCTGTTAATATCTATGAACTGAAAAGGGAGGTAGAGTTAGCTAAAAAAATACTATTTTTTCATACTTCCTGTCACCATATGACCAACATGAAAAGGGCATAAATAATGACTCTTAGGAAAGTAAAGCTTTTAATTTACATATGGGCAGAGGAGGAAGAACCGGAATGTGTAGGAACCTTTCTTTAATCTAGAGAAGTCAGAGATATGGTGCTGCTAAAAATTTAAAAAATACATGGAAAACAACTTGTATAGCACAAACAACAACAACAAAACCAAACCAAAAAAAAAAAAAAAAACCAAACAGAAATAGCTGGTCTAAAATGTCAAAAATACAAGTTTGAAAAACCATCAATTACAGTCACAGATTAAAAAGAATTTGTGATCTAGAAAGAAAATTTTCAAAACTAATCCTTTAACAAGAACAAAAAATTGGAATGGTGCTGGTCAAATACCAATGAAAGCTTATTCATGCAAGTGATGCAGAGGACCCTGACCGTATAACAAGGCTATATAGTAAGCAGAGTTTTAGGGGCTCCAGAATAGAAATAAACTCACTATGATAGGGGAAACTATATGATTTAACTTCCAAATGAAAAATATTCTTAGTATTCATCCCTGGAAGAAAGGATATTAATTAGTAATTGGTTGACTAATTACTAATTAAAATGGAATCAAAAATATTTGGTGCAATTTCAACACAGAAAAATAAACCACACTATTTCAAAATTCCTGTTCAAAAGTCCTATCCATTGGGATTTGTTTTATTGAGCCTGATGACATTTGTTTCTGCCACAATTACACAGCTGAGAGTAAGCTACTGTCAAAACAATCTTAGACAATTTTTCTATACTTGACTGTTTGGAATGGTCCTCTCTGAAATCAAACCCAAACTATGTAACTACATATCAAAATATTCTACTTTATAGTTCCTCAAATTAAACATTTTTTTTTACCTGAACTATAACTAAACTTTTTGGCTTTATATATCCCAAGGAAGTGCTTTACCATTGAGGAACATTTGTAGCCCTTATTTTGGTAATTTTTTTAATCTCAGAATTCGTTTAATAGAGTCACTTAATGAATACAAAATTTAAATATCAAGGGATCAGATACTGCAAGCTTTGAGTTAATGTAAATATCACGGAGGCACCAGTTTATCTTTACGATATTTCCAGTTTAAATGCATTGTATAAATTATATGTATGTGTTTTCCCAGTAACTTCTTAATATAGCTATTCTATTTTCCACTAAATGATTCAAGTGATCAATGAATCTGCCATTTCTCCAGACTTTTTTGCACTTAATAATTTACTTCTCCTTCTCTCTCTAATAGGCTATAAGTATTTCCTGGCCAAGTGAAACTTGTGAGCTTTTCAATAGTCTCTAAAGAATGGAATGTGAGTTCATAAATAGATGTGATGAGTAAATATGCATGGCTGCGGACATAATCAAGATTTAACTAGTCACAGTTGGTAATCACTGGATGTAAAAACTTCTTTAACATTATTTTCATTTTAGATTTATTTGTTTTATTTTATTTTTTAAAGTGTTTTGTCTTCACGTATGAATGTGCACAATATATCACAACATGGATGCTTTCATGTACCATATGTGTACAATGCTTTCAGGGATAGAAGGATGCTGTCAGAGTCCCTGAAGCTGGAGTTCAGGATGGTTGTAAGTCACATACGAGTGCTGGAAACAAAATCCAGGTCCTTTGCAACTGTAGCAAGCATTCTCAACCAGAGCCATCTCTACAATTCCTTCTTCTAATACAGGTAATAACTAATTCAAATATACTAGCCCAAACATCCTCCCTCTCCTCGACAGTGGTCTGTCAGTCCTCTTATCTCATTTAGGAATTTCAGCTCTAACAACTCAACTACATTCTTGATCACTGATTCATTAACATCAGTAATCTGAAAAATTGCAAACTTAGGCTAGCTGACATTGTGAACATAAACAAAAAACTAAACAATATGCTTTCCCATATAGCAGTGGAGATATACAGCTCAGCAAGTACTGGTGTGGGAGGTCTTTCTGTTTATGTGTTGCTTTTATTGGTTAATGAATAAAGAAACTGGCTCGGCCTGATAGGGCTGAATTTAGGTAGGCTGGGAAAACTAAACTGAATGCTGGGATAAAGGAGGCAGAGTCAGGGAGAAGCCATGTAGCCCCTGAAGGAGATAAGCACCGGGAAGTTTACCTGGTAAGCCACAGCCACATGGCAATACACAGATTACTAGAAATGGGTTAAATTAAGATGTAAGAGTTAGCCAACAAGAAGCTAGAGCTAATGGACCAAGCAGTGATTTAAATAATATAGTTTCTGTGTGATTATTTCGGGACTGAGCAACCAGGAACCAACAAGTGGCCTCATTTTTAACAAAGTATACTAAGGATTACAATGGCAATCTATCCCATCTGTAACTTCAGCCTTGCAAATGACTATCAGCATTTTTCTACCATATTTTACTACCATATATTTACTACCATAAATATTACCAGCATTTACTACCATATTTTCACAGTTCTGCTGTTTTCACTCAATTCTGAGCTCCTAGCATCCTACACAGAATAAATATGAAAGCTCACATAGATAATCTTCATGTATGTATTGTTATTCTTTTTGATCTTATAAGTTTCAGCCCAAAACATTTTTATCAAGTCATTTGCTTTCCCTCTATTGTAATCTCTCCCAATTGACAAATGATAAAATGTATAACACTTTCTCACCTGGGAAACTCTTAACAATATGGTGCCTTCTGTATGTACTAGCCATTGCACCAAGGGGGTTTAAGTATGAAGCATTATACAATTGTCTCCACCTTTAAGATTATTAGTCCCTTACAGATTCAATAACTAAAACTTGGTTAAGTAGCCTACCTAAAGCTACAAAGTAGGGAATAAGAGTTGAAATTAAAAAACATGGGTCTGTCTTGTAGTAAAGTACAACCTAGAACATATACTTAGCTTCCCGAAAAAAGAAAAAAAGCACAGTAAGTAGCAGGATATGTTGATTCATATTTGTAATCCTAGTACTTGGGAAACTGAGAAGGAATACTGATATGAGTCTAAGGATTTCATAGAAAGTTCTAAGCCAGTCTTTAGACAGGGAAAGATCTTGTCCCATTTTTGTAAGACTATATTGTGCTATATTGCCACACAGCATACTTCTACTTTCAGAAGTAAAAGACAAGGAAACCAATCTTATTGAATATGAAGGATTTAGCATATGCCACATCATTCAAACTTCAAAACAGCCAGTAAAAGAAATAACACAACTAAATGTTTACCAATAAAGCCAAAGTTTAGGGCCTTTAGAAGAATTCCCACTACCGCAAACAAAAGCATTATTATTTTCTCTGAAGCTATACTCTTTCCAAATTGATAGGACATCCCATACTTCCATAAACTTAACTTCTTCTTTTATTATTTTCCTTAAGACACTTGCTAGTAAAGATTTTCTGAAATGGTAGATAGCAAACATTTTAGGTTATGGGGATATGTAGTTCTGTCACAATTCAGTTTTGATAATGGAGCATGAAAATAGTCTAGATAACAATACACAAATGACTGTAGCAATAGTTCAATAATTCTATTTACAAAACTAAGCAGCAGAGCAAAGTTGGCCTATGAGGTGCCATGTACTCGTCTCAGCATCATTCAGTTCTCTGTACCAACTCATTAATTTCACTTTCAACTTTCAGTACCTTTCTAATCTTCATTTATATTTTTTCTAACTCAACTCATCTTGTAAGTACCTAGTTTTTTCCATATTATGCTTCCTCAGCTTATACTTACAAATTCAACTTTTCTGTAGTTGCCTCCTATAAGATTATCAATGTAGACTCAACTAGGAGCAAACAATGACTTGCATATCTATGCTATGCTTAAGATTAGCACATACAGTATATTAAATTTTTAATGGTAATTTTGTTTAACTCTAAGTATATAGTCTTAACTTATTAAGATAACTTTCCATGATAAAGCATCTCCTCTACTTACCCTGAATGCTATAATTAAAATATTTCCATTAATAGAATAACAGAATAATTAACTATGAGCTTACTAGAGTAGGAAGTAGCATCCATTTTTCCAACTTTAACTGGAGAACCAATGCTTTTCATTTCAAGTCCAACTTCATTCCAAATTGGTTCCAGTTTTTTACAATGGCCACACCAGGGTGCATAAAACTACACAAAAAGAAAAAAAAATACACTAAAACCTTGTACCACTATGAAGCTCAACCTTAATATTCAAAGAATTTATTTAAGCAATCTAATTACTAATCTGTTTCAGACAAGATAGTTTTTTATTACAAAATAAAAAAACGCATGAATCTAGATCGCTTACCTCTTAGGGCATACCTCAAAACTAATATTTTAATTTCATTTTAATTGACTATCGATACCTATTTAGAATAGAATCATAATTGATTCAAAATCTTTAATTCTGTGCAAACGTGTTTATGTTCTACATAAGATAAAACTACTAAATAAACATGCAAGCACCATACCACATTCAACCTGTGTTCATGGAAAACATGTTTCTAGTACAAAAAATTAACACAGAGGTAGATACATTTGCTGAGTTCTACTGTTTTCACTGGCAGGATTTTGCATGATCATTGAGAGATATGATACAGGGACAAGTCAGTTTGATTGCAACCACTGCCCTTCACATTTCAGAATCAAACAATTTAATTAGGTATTCTATTTATATGGTATTAACACAATATTTGTGTATTTTCATTAAATGAGACTTATTTTTCAAGGTGATTCCATGGAAATGTTTAAACATAAATAAAAGGAGGAAGACTTAAGCAGCAGATTCTCAGGCTCTATTTTCCACTCATAACAATCATTAACTCTGCTCTCTTGTTCCACTTTGTGGACTATACTTTTTTCCCACTGATACATGTTAAAGCAAACACTCAAACTTAATTTTGCTCAGTATTGGGATGAAGCATGTTTGGCATTACTGTATATTATTATAACTCAATCTCTTAAAAAATGAAGAAACAAGGGTAAAGTCTATACAGAAATCATAAAGTAATCTCCTTAAGATATAATCTACAATTTCATTGTAAGAAATGGCCTCAACTTCTTCAAAAAATGTGACCTTACTCCCAGAATTTGATCAAAAATAAATTCCTTTGCCAGAATCTTGAAAGTAGGGGTAGAAATATAGCGGAGAGGGTAAAGAGCTGCCATGCATGTCGTTGTCGTCATTGTCTTCTTTTTTTTTGGGGGGGGGGACAGGGTTTCTCTATAGTTTTGGAGCCTGTCCTGGAACTAGCTCTTGTAGACCTGGCTGGCCTTGAACTCACATAGATCTAGCTGCCTCTGCCTCCCGAGTGCTGGGATTAAAAGCATGTGCCACCACCGCCCAGCTTTTGCCATGCATTTCTAAGGACCATAATTTGGAGCACCAAAACACAAGTACAATCCAGGTGGGTACATGCAACTAAGAACATATCATGGTCCATAAGAGGTCCATAAGAGAAAGAGATGGGGAATCCCCAGAGCAAGACACTTAACCAAAACAGAGAAAATTTTGATTTCCATCTGGGATCAGTGAGAGAGCCTGCTTCACATTATACAAGGTGTTCAGCAACTGAAGAAGACACAGTGTCAACTTCCAGCCTTCACAGGCATAGATATACACCATAAACACTTGCATGCATACGTGAATGCACACATTTAGAAATACCCACGCATACATGCACAACACCACACACACAAACATACGAGGGAAATGAAAGTAGCAATATCTGAGAAAACAAATTGGTCTCTCTGCATAAAAGAGATCAAAAATGATACTTAAATTTACATACTTACATCAACAAGCCAAATGTCATCTTTTCGATTATCTTTAAATCTAAAAACAAAAGGAAAAATAAATCTGATTTTATATTTATGTTCACAAACAATATCCCTACAACAGTATTTATTACAATAACTAGTATAATTTACAAATGTGCAACTTAATATTGAACTGATCAATAAAAGAACACAGAACAAATTTTCTAAGTTTCATATAAAAATTTTACTCAGTAACTACTAAATCTTTTCCTACCCAGCAAGCACTTTAAGAATTAAAATTGAAAACTGTCTAAAGAACTGAAACACTTCAACAAAAGAAAGGAGAATATGGGTAAGAACCACAAATGTAGTCTGTTTCCTTTGATATTCCACTTGAGGAACGGGCTTCTCTATTCTGAACAAGTACTGCTTTTCATTTTCTTGTCTTTATTACATTAACAATACAGCAAAAGTATTTACATTATGCTTTGTTAGGTGTTACCAAAAAAAAAACCTAGGGATGAACTAAAATACACAGATGTGTACAGATATATGCAAATAAGCTATTATATATATAATGTACTTAAGCACCCAGACTTTGCTATCTACAGAAAAACCTGGAACTAATCTCCATGAGTACTGAGGGATGACGATGTGTTTCCTAAGCTCTTCTTTTCTGTATTCCATATTAAATTCATGCAAGAAATTTAATGCAGTGGCCTAAGGATATTCATAGGAAACTCTGTTAACAAGATAGGTCTCTGGATTGTATTAAGAGTGTGGATTTTAGGAGTTCCATCATTTCCTGGTAAAGAATGTTGTTCTCGTAAAATATTCGTGAAATGCAGCAAATCCAGAATTGCTGTAATGGGATCAAAGGTCTGAGATTCATATTTCAGGCTATAATAAACTTGTAAATGCCATCAGCTAAGTTAGGATTGTCCTTTAACTGTGAACCTTAACACTCACCTAGTCCTGTGGGTTAGTGTGACACAGCATAGGACTTAATTTTATACTCCCGAATAAGTCAACTGAGTATAGGCTAATTCAAAACTCCAGGACCAGCCACCATGAGATGCATTGCTCCTAGACAACCTCAACAGGAAGCAAATATGGCACCCATGACCTAGACAGAGAAGTCAGCACAAAGCATGGGGATGACTAAGCAAACTCAGTGACATCACTGGAAGTCAGGTCCCAAGGAATATTACAGACAACACAAAGGGTGCAGCATATTCCATCTAGCAAGAATGTTATGAATTTGGGCTTCAGCAATCTCCTTCTGGGGTATCTTTAGCTTTCACTGGAATATGAGAAATGAGACTTCTTTCTTTCATATGGTTTTGGTGCTTTTTCACAATAAATTCCATGCTCAGTCTGGGATCATGTCTGAATTTTGTGGATCTGAGTGGTAACATCTGCTGGCACTACTACAAGATATAATTTACTTTTCTCATTTAGCCAACAAGCAAGGTTCTCTATCATTAACATTTCCCAATGGAAGAGTCTTTCAGGTTAGCATTCACATAAGCAGCAAAATGATTACTAGAAGTGAGACTCTTCTCAGGCAGTTACTATTTATTATTAAAAGAGAGTGAAAAGGTGGTTGATAGTGACATGCCCCACAAGGCACCATTGAGTTAAAAAACGCTACTTTCTTGATATCAAAGAGTTTTCCTCAAAAACCATTTTCTATAAACAATCTTCAAACATACCCACGAGGCCCATTGCTATGACTAGGACCCATGAGATGTTCATACGTCTTGCCAATCCATTAGAGTATCTTTTTTTCCTACTATATGAAATGTAGTACCATTAGAGTACCTTTATTCAAATGATCACATTACTCTCACTAAAGCAATTCAATCATACAGTCAGGTGCCAAGGTGGTTGATGGAGACAAAGAACAAAATTGAAATTAACCGTCTGCCAAAATTGTTCAGTTGGTAAGAGGGTTTGTTGTGTAAAGAGGACCTGGGTTTAGATTATAGCACACACAAAAAAGCCTTTACCATGCCTGTAATTTCAGTACACCGAGGTTGAAACAGGAAGAGTTTCTGGGGCTTGCTAGATATTGGCTAGCACCAGGTTCAGTGAGAAAGATCCTGTCTCGAAGGAGTAAGACGTAAAGCAGTAAAGCAGGACTTCCAGTGATTGTCTGTCCTTTATACACGCATGCAAAGGTTGTACTCACACATGTGCACACACACCACAAACTACAAACACCTACACAAATTCATGCCCCCCCCCACCACACACACAAACCTGGAAGTAACAACAAGTCCTGATTGATTTACTGTTAACAGTGAAAGATATGAGGGATTAAAAAAAAAAGGTAACTCCTTGAATGGGTGTCGTTTGTTCCTGTTATGAAACAGTACCATACAAACATCAGGCAGATGTAGCACAAACAGAGATATCCATCTCACTGATGAGAAGCACAGAATGCTAAGTGGGAAAGCGACCAAGCTAAAGACCTCAGCAAAAACATTTTAGTAGTAAAGTATATAAAAAAGGTGAAGATGCCAATAATGACCCAACAAATAGGCTGGGAGTGCTGATATATTTATGAGCTTGGTTGGCATGGGAGGCCTGAGTCCTTGACTACAAGTCCCTCCAGAGACTGGTTATACATCAAATTTGGTGTGAGGAAAGGCACCCATGTGGCCTGCCAGGGAAAAGATTATTATCCCCTGCAGTCAAGGCAGAAAGACTGACCTTGAATTTTGCAATAAAGTTAGACTTCTCACCTCCTGTGTGAGCAAGATCTTGCGAATAAACCTGTTATACTACAGATTAAACTATGAATTCCAGCTCTCACTCTGTATGATTAAATTAAAAGAAAGAAGCAATATAGAAATATTGGTTGGATTGTCACTTTATAACTTAGCAAAACTTGCTGGTGCACTCCTCAATTTTGCATGTAAATGGAACTTAAAACAAAATTGGCAATATGTTAACATCAGTCACCACTGCACCTATTATTTAAAAAAATGAGATTCCTGTGCAGAAATATGCACGGCCATCTGAGTTAAATGATGTTAAATAGTATATAATAGTATTTTACACATATATGTATACTCACGATTCATTTAGATCTTCTACAAATCCTTTACAGACAGCCAGGTCAAGTAAAATAACTGGAAAGGACAAAATATAGAAGATAAATGATTTATCACTTTGTTTTTACCTTAAGTGTAAATTGCCTATAAAATGTTAGTTTTATTTAATTTATTTATTTATTACTATTTACCAAAGAGCTCACCATTACAAGGTATTAAGTGACACAAAAGCAAAAGTAGTTCATTCACTCAGATTTACAATGCATTCACTCATATTGCAAAGGGCAAGCACTATGTAGGTAAGTACACATAATACATAGTTGCATATTTCCACTCTCGCTTTATTTTTTCTTCTCGCTAACCTAATTTTCTGGCCTAGAGATAAAAATAATTTTCTTTTTCTCTAGTAGCATTTATCCCCTTGGTACAAAGTCCAACTGCAATTCCCTAAAATAGGTAGAACATGACAAAACTGGGCTCCAGTTATAGCACTTATTACAGGGCAATACCTAGCTCACACGGGGATCGAAATTGGTAGCTAAGTAGGGTGAACCACAGAGAACCCAAATATTCCATGCTGACACCTTAAAAGACACTGGGTCTCTCTTCACAACACAATCTTCTTGGCTATCTGCCCAAAATCTGTCCTTAGGCATCATCCCGTTTTTAGACTCAGAACCTATGCCAAGTTGGGGCTCAACATCCTCAGTCTTATCAGTGGAGTCAAGGAAACTTCCTGTTTGCACAGTAGGTAGTGCTGTACCCTCTGGGCATCTGAAGGCAGAGAGTTCCGCTGAGGAAGCCAGGGCCCACGGTAGTCCTAGGTTCCCCGCGGCGCAGCCCCAACCCAGCTCGGCCCCAACCCAGCTCGGCTCCATCCCCAGCACAACCTCCCACCGCTAGCTCCTCTCGCTCCTCACCGGCAGCGAAGAGCAAGGAGGTCGCCCAGCTCCTCAGCCCCGTAGGCCCGGCCATGGATTGCGGCGTGGATCCCGCGACGTGTGCGAGCAGAGACTCAGCGCAAGGGAGAGGCGACAGACTGTGGGGAAAGAGAAGTGAGGACGACCCGGGAGGAAGGAGCGCTTTGAGCCGGCAGGGACGGGGCGGGACGGGCGGGGCGGGGCGGGGCGGGGTAGCCTTCCTCAGGCCCCCAGTAGCCGGGCGGTGGGAGCATCTGAGCATGCGCGGGTTGCGACGCATGCGCCGGAGCACTACGCATGCGCATTCGGATTCCCACGGTGCCTTCGAGCGCTCAGATCTCTCAAGAGGGTGGAAATACGTGCGCGGTTCTTCCTGGACCGAGCGAGTGTGCCGTAGGACTCTTATAGAAGTGCACGTGTGGCATTGTGAACTTAGTGGAGGTGAGGTCGGATCCGACATGCACTGCGAGCTTGAGTTTTGTCACACGTTTTAAACTTGCCACTAAAGTCCGGTGAACGCGCCTGTACTCTGTGATAGTACACAAATAGGTAGGAGATCGTGCTTTAAAATAAGGCTGGATTGCTGAGCTCTGACACCTTCTCTGTAAAAAACTATTTAGAATATTATAAATTGGCTCATTACTATTCCATTATGGATGGGAGAACTATCAACAGTTAGTTAATGGGTGCTTGGATGGGGTGTGTGACATTTTTTTAAGTAGTAGGTTGCTGTGCTGAAACTCAGTGGAACACACATACACACGAAAGGACACGCAGGTCTTCAAGAAGAGTTTCAGGGGGGCGATGGAAGTTGTCAGAGTTACCCAAGTTCATCATAAACACATAAACAATAAAAATAAGAGAATTGCATCTTCTGAAACTTGGAAAAAGGGAAGTTAATCATAACATCTTGGTTATGTTTTTTTACTGTTTCCCGATTATTTATGGACTGAATTTTTAGCATAAAATGTTTGTGTTGCAGCCTGCATACAACTCAATGATTTTTTAAAAAGTACACTTTTTTTTAATAAGTCGGTGCCTGTGGCAGTCATTACATCTGAGTTAAATGAGATTTTTAAAATGGGAATGAGGTACCAGAGGATTTGGATTAAATCAGCTCTTAGAATTTATGTCATGGAAACAGAGCATGTAAAGTCAGAGGAGTAGAAGTATAAATTATTGAGACAGGCAGGGTAATCCCTTGCTTGTAATTCAGTGCCCAAGAGGCTGAGCAAGGAAGACTACTATGAATTCAAAGTCATGAATACATGAGCTGCACTGTAAGACCCTGTTACAAAAACTAAGCAACAAATACACACAACCCCCCCAAAACAATGAGTCAATTTTTTATGAATTTATAGGATGTATATCATAAATGTTGAGCAAGGGAAATCAAATAAAAGATAGTACTTGGTCTATTATTTTCACAATCTCAGAAATAACCAAGACCTTAACTTAATGATTTCTGCACTATAACAAGGACCAGAGTTGAGATACCACCATCCACAAAGTAACAAGCTCTGTGTTCCCTATAACCACACCCCCCCACACACACACAAAAGCTCATTTTTAAGAAAGTTAATCAAGAGTGTTCAGGGGTACAGATAAATATTATGTTGGTCTGGTCTTGCTTACAAAGATGTGTTTACCTTGTAAAAATTAATTAAAATTTCAGTGTTGGATTTTAAAATGTTTGAAACTAAAAATTAAACAAAAACCTATGTTTAGTTATAGTGGAAAGATAAAATATTAAGCATTGCTTCTCAAATTTAATAAACACTAGTTACCTTTGTTCAATTTATGTGAGAAATGTCCCTCACAGGCTTTTGTTTGAACAATTATTCCTTAACTGAGAGTGCTCTTTAGGGAAGTTCTAACACTTAGACATGTAGCCTAGCTGGCTGAAACAGAGCCTTAGGATAAGTATTTCCATGTTTCCCTCCACCTGAGCTCTCTGCTTTCTCACTGCCAGTGTAATTAGTTGCCTGATACCTGCTTCTGCTCAGGACCTTCCCCAGGCATGTGCTATATTCTCTCTGACAATTAAAAAAATAAATTCAATTGCTTCTTTCAAGTATTTTATCCCAGCTATGAGAAAAGTAACTAATACAACTACATCTGTAGCAGAAATTAATAGGTTGAACAACTTTACAAATTGATATAAAAAAGAAAAAATTCAAAACTGAAATTGATTTTAGAATTAGCCCTTAGAAAAATTGATTCAGATTTGAAATCATTCTATAGAGAAAGCAGTAGACTGACTTTCTAAAATATGCTTATCTATTGTCTATTTTTTATTTAAAAATCAGTTGTTACTGATAATTTTTCAGCAGATAAAAATCAGTAAGAAAATATTTATTGGGGGTGCTTCACAAGAAAAAGAGTCCCATGATCTGGAGGTGTAAACCAATGGTATAATTTTGAAACCTAAGAACTCAGGGCAGGCAGAAAAATATGAATGTCCCAGCACATTCTGGATTGCATTCCCATTATCTTTTTTTTCTATTAAAAATATTGTGAGTAATTTCCACCCACACTGAAGAAGACTGCCTACTTTCCTAAATTTCTCATTCAGTCAATAAATTATTAGAAACATTTTCAAAGACACACTCAGAATAACATTTTAACACCTGTCTGAAAATGCTTTAATGTAGTAATGTGGCACATAAATGTAGCTATCAAATTATTGTTTCAAACTTCCCAAGAATAGGAGCAATAGAGAACATTCAGCAATTCATATAACAAGGCCAGTAGAAAGTTAATACAAAGCCCAAAAGAGGCAAATGTGAGAAAGAAATTATACAAATAATTCACTTAAGAGAAGAATAGAAAAGATGTTTTTAAGAAAAGACCATAGGCTCATATATTTGAACATTTGGTTCCAATTGGTGGAATTGTTTGGGAAGGATTGGGAGCTATGACATGTTGGAGGATGGGTGTCACTAGGGGGCATTTCAGAAACCCATACCATTTCTACTTAGATTTCTTTCTGCCTCATGCCTCATGCATGTGGTTCAGATGTCAGCTCTCAGCTACTGCTCTAGCATCATGTCTGCCTACCTGTTGCCATGCTCCCCACTGTTGTGGCCATGGATTCACCCTCTGAAACTGTAAATTCCCATTAACATTCTCTGCTTTAAATTGTTTAGGTCATGGTGTCTCTTCATAGTGCCATAAAAATAACTAAGACACACAGAGACCTACAACTGATCAAGGTACAGAGAATGAGAGACCATGCAATCCTCATCCCTAAATGGGAGATTTATATTCTACGTCTTCTTTGATTCCTCAGGTGTATTACAGAAGTGGGGGAGGAAAGATTGTAAGATCAAAAGATTGTGGATAAGCACAAGGAAACAATGTTTCTCAAACAGAAACTGGACAGTTTCACTGCAAAGTCACAGATGTTGTGACAGCATGCACAACACCTCTACAAACTTATTCTTAAGAAAATTCCAACATGGAGAGGAGAAGTAAGCATGATGTCCTACCCCTGGCTGAGAAGTTGGAAACTGTTAGCTACTTGTAGAGGGAGAATCTATTTTCTTTAAGGGTGTGACTCCTTGTAGGCCAATCATGCTCTAATAGATGGCCACATACTTTAGAGTATATGTGCAACACAAACTGAACTTGATGGGTTTTAAATAAATGAGGACATCAAGTTATGAGGGTAGGAGATGGTGTGTATCTTGGAGGAGTTTAAACGACTGTGCTGTGTCCTGTGTTACTTGGGTTCTCTAACTTTGCTAAGGACAGCAGAGGGATGTAAAGAAGGAGAGACACAAAGACACATGTACAATGAAACTTGGATTAGGTGAGGGTTCTCTAATCTTTACAGAGAGAACCTGGAACCTCAACATGTTTATTAAGTACAGCTCAAGGGGAGGGTTTAGCTAATCTTTATGTGACATTTTGTATAATGGCCGTCATAGGTTATAAGCATCCAGGGGAAGATTCAGTTGCTAGTCTTTGCACACACTGATCAAAAGTTCTTATCACTTCTGAGGAAAGCGTTGCCAACTCTCTTGAGCTTGACCCATATGGTTAACAGCTTTGACAATTTACCAAGAGCCTATTGGTCTTGGAGCCCTCAACAGGCTAGCCTCATGTCAAATCACACATTTCTTCAGTACTTTACTCATTCAGAGCATCCTCTGCTCCCTAAAGAAGGGGCTGAATATGATAAAATATACATTGTATGAAATTATTAAAAGTTAATATAAACAGAAAGGATAATGTTAATAAACTAGACAACAGTAAAATGCTGGTGTAGTGGTAGTTGCCAAGCTATGTTATGTGCTTTGGAATAGCACATATTTTGAAGTCAGCTACAGATAAAAACTTTTTACTTCAATTAAAAACTCCAAGAGCTAGAGGATAGTGTAAGCTTATGTCAGGTTTATGAAAAATGCAGTTGCTCCTTTCAACACTTGACATAAGTTAAATTCCATTCAAACTCTCCTTCAGTTGAGCTTAATTTAGTAGTGTTAAAATTGAAGGCAAGTTCATTCAGTTTTAAATTGCTGCTTACAGAATTAGTAAGGGTCAAAGAACGTTCATTCTGTCTTTTGGTTGAGCCTTGAATTCTCTAACTCTCAAATGGAACCCCAACCAAAGAGACCTGGATATCAGCTTTTGAAGAGGCAGCTAACACTGCAATGCAGACCATCCAAAGTAAAATGTTGCCAATGAAAGACCTGAAAGGATTATTCTATTGAAGGTATTTTGCAAAAATGCTATAGACATTGTGTTCATAAAGTTCTGCTAAAATAACTCCTGAGAAGTTTACATAAGTAATTTATATCTAAGTTGAGCCCTAATAGGTTAGTGAATGTGTAACTGTACACAAACTTGTGTCCTTCATTGGTTGCTATCTTTGTGGATGATTCAATGAGAAGTCCACTATTGAAGGGTGATTGACCCATGTGGCTTTCCTTGTTATTCAAATTGTCTATTGAATAATCAAAAAATTTCTCTCCTGCAGAATGTATTCATTGACAGTATGACAATGAAGTAAATCTCTGTGGCATGCCCTCAGGGCAATGATGGATTTTGTATAAAAGAACCCACCAATCCTCATCCTGTGCATACTTTTGTTCTTTTGATTAGAAGAGGACACAGAAAATAGTTTTGAATTTTATTCCAGATTCTATATTAGATTTCAAAATTTTGAAAAAGGGATAATTGCAGAAGGAAGAGGAAGATCAAAAAGAAAAGCAAAAGGAGGAGGAAGAGTTAGGAAGAATTAAAGTGCAAGAATTTAGGATGGAATGGTGCAGAAGTTTTTCTTCAAATAGCACACAAAAGAAGTAATTGGCAGATTGTCCACAAGAACCCTGAAGCAATCTTATATGAAGTCTGTGGAAGGATGATTAAAAAAAATCCCACACTAGCTCAGAATTGAGAAATAGATGGTTGTTTATTTAGGGGTAAGCTCACAAATTAGAATCCTCTCCTTGAATGGAGAATAGAAACCAAATGCAGTACCAGAAAAAAGAGTGGACACATGCTCTACATCAGCTTATATAGTATAAGAGGCCATGCCACAATGGGCGGGTAACCACTGGCTGTAAGACGTCCTACAGCACCTCCCTCTTTTGTTTAAATAAGAGAGTTCTAAGCTTAATTCAAAATTATATACAATAAGAACAAATATATTTAATAATTATCTATCCTAACTAGTATAATAAATAACTTGGCCAAGTCATGGGAGAAAAGTAACTACAACTATCTAGTCTTTAACCCCATTGAAGATCTGAGAAGGGAAATAATATTACTTGAGTAAGCAGGAAGTGCAATCAAGCAACTTCCAAAATGTGCAACAAATGACAGAGGCAACTGGCTACCTGGGCAATCACCCAAAGTCTCATTTTCAACGTTGAAAACGTTCAAAGTTTCAGCTTTCGCTAAGGTCTAGAATAACTGATAGACCAATTTTAGAGGCAGGAAAATTTTCAAAACTGTCTTACTTTGTCTTTGCAAGATTTGACAACTGGAAATAGCAAATGTATGCTCTACATCAGCTTATACAGTACAAGATGCCACGCCCCAATAGGTGGGTAACCACTGGCTGTAAGACTTCCTATAGCAGAAGTCAGTGAAACATGGCTTCCCTTCAACTTCCCAGTATGTTAAATATACCTAAATAGAGATCTTGACTTGCCCAATATTAGAAGAATTTCAGAAAGAGTAAAGTTTGTAATGAACTTCTATCGTGGAATTCTTAATTTAGTACTAAGGCAGTGTATTTATTTTCTGTTGGTGAAATTTAAACAGCCCATGTCTGTGATTTCCAAGTTCTACAGACTAGAAAGCCAAAGAAACAAACCAGGTCTGTGAGTTCACAGAAACAAAATAGGGTATAAGAAACCTTGCTTCTTCCAGGAGGCTCCACAGAATAATGTGCATCCAGACTTATCCCGGTTGCCAGTGAAGTTCTCTTCTCTGGGGTGTAGGACTGAGAGCATTTCTTCTTTAATGGCTGTTAGAGGATACTCAGCTTCTAGAGAAACATTCACCAACTTCCTCTGCCTCCCTAAGCCAAGTTCTACTTTACCCTTCTCTGCCCCCTTTAGCAGCAATGTTTTGATGCTTCTTCCTGTCTATTACAATTCTTTTTTTAAATTTATTTATTTATTAAGGATTTCTGCCTCCTCCCCGCAACCACCTCCCATTTCCCTCCCCCTCCCCCGATCAAGTCACCCTCCCTCATCTGCTCAAAGAGCAATCAGGGTTCCCTGACCTGTGGGAAGCCCAAGGACCGCCCACCTCTATCCAGGTCTCCTAAGGTGAGCATCCAAACTGCCTAGGCTCCTCCAAAGCCAGTACGTGCAGTAGGATCAAAAACCCACTGCGATTGTTCTTGAGTTCTCAGTATTCCTCATTGTCCTCTATGTTCAGCTAGTCCGGATTTATCCCATGCTTTTTCAGACCCAGGCCAGCTGGCCTTGGTGAGAAAACACTGTCTATTACAATTCTAAGGGCTTATATCTAAAATATAAATGCAGTCAGACAAAGAGCCTTTTTAGACATTTAATACTGAATTCTAAGTAGGATCTTGAGTGCATGTTTCAGAAAAGATTCTAAGCTATTATTACAATAGTAAAGATTCTTATACATTCCTATACATTGTAATTTAACAAATAAAAGATTTGAAAATATTGTCACTATTTTTCTTTTCAGTAATTTTTAAATACTTATTTCTAGGTCACTCTGTACTTAAAGATGTTCATAAAAATCTGAGAGGAATTCCTAGTTCATATCCATAGTTCTGAAGAATCACATTAAGCCTTATTTCTTGTAGTTTTTTCATAATTTCTATAGTAGGCTGTCCCACTCATGTCTTTGTTCTCTCTCTCAGTAGTTTACAAGTTTATGCAAATCAAGTAGCTGGTTAGCATGTTACTGATCAATAGTGCTAAACATCTATGATCTTTTCTTCTGAATGTTAAGAACTAATACAGTATATCATTTGTATTTTTCAAAGTTTAAGTTAATACTGGTTTTAAAATGATAGTTGATTTGTAACTGTCTTACATATTTCATATGGATGAGTGGCACAGTGATAGGGTTATTCTTTTGAGCCAGAGGAAGCTCAATATATTTATATTATCCACAAAATCCATTGCATTTATGATGTCCATATTATCACAGTCCAAGCCCTATAATTTGTTTTCCATGTTCTCTTAATCTAGTTTCATTAACCTTTTATAGAAAACCTTGGCTTTTTATATAAAAACCAATACATTTTCTTAGAGTATCTTTTTCACTGATCTGGACTCTCCCATCTTTCTAAAAAATATTGAGCTCCTTTTCTTAGAAAATTGACTCTAGGAGCTATGCATGTGTGTTCCATTTGTAAATTAGGTTGGTCCATTTAAAATGTCATTGCCTCTAGATTACTGCAGTGGACATGGAGATGAACAGTTACATTATTTACATTAGTAACTACTCATTCCTATATTGATTACATATTACTTAGTGGGTATATAATCTGCTACAGAATAATGTTAATTCAGGTATCTGCTAATTGTAAAATGGGTTTGGAGAGATACTTTTCAAATTCTCTTCCAAGTTTGAAATCTCAGTTCACTCAATAAAGGCACAGAGTTTATAAAAATCAGTACAGCTCAAAACCCTTTCCTAGAAAACTTTTATACTATTAAACTGTGATTATATATAATGTGAAGGAAAAATAAACACTTTCAGATACCTTAAAACCCATTAAATACTTCACAAAATATAAAAGTAACTTTTAGTTTCTCAGTTACCTAATTTTACTATTCTAAGATATTTCTGAGAAACATTTTCCTTTAGTCATCGAAGTTTTCTATTTTCACTTTCCTAGGCACAATGAAATATTTCATTCCTTATGATTTCTCTAAAGGTGTGTGTATCTTTGGGATGAACTTTTTTGTCAATAATTGTAAACAAGACACAACAATCAGGTGTGATAATCAAGAATCAATGTGTGTTTCCTATAAACACACCTTTGTTTTCAAGGAGAAATTTGAGGGTCAAGTTGCAAATGTTGAAGGTACAAAAGGAGTTACCCTTTATGTCCTTCCTTTGCCACCTGGGGAACAATCCATAAAAAAACCTACCTGAGCCTTTTAGTATTGAATTATTCCTCTTTATACTTTGGCATTGTTTTCAACATGGCTTTATGTAAAGAATGAGATTCATAATTTCTCTCCAGGGAAGTCCGACATGTATTCAGAGGCCAGGTTCTTTTCTGGGCTCATTCTCCTGACAAAGCTAGGCCTTCTCCATTCTGAGAACAGATAGGTTCCAGTTTCCAGGGTCTCCCATGGCTGTGAAAGGCAGCCCACTGAAGAGGTTCACATGGAGCTTGGTGATAAAAATAGAGCAGACCTTGGATTTGTAGGGTCTACCCAGGAATGCTGCTTCATCCTAAGCCATGCTCTGTCTGAGGCTATACTTCAGACAGCACTGCAGATGCTTACCAGAGCCCAGGCCTGGACTCTGTGCTGGCAACAGTAGGCAATAGTGGGATCAGTGAAACCTCACTTAGGTCTACAAAACACACAGTCTAAGGCCTCGATTATTTCCCAGATTCAAGAAAGCTGCAAACAGCCACCCAAGGGAATATTTGTTTTATTCCCCGAGTTTTAGCTAGCTTCTTCTCTTCCCCACCAGAATATAGTGTCATGTCACTTCCCAGCAGCACATATGAATAATTAAAATATACAAATCCTTCCATTTATAATGCTGAGGATATTAAGACAATTAAAGTTACTAGAAAAGTGTTTTCTGAATCCTGTCTCAAGCAGAGAGCTCTGTTCACCCTGCTCCCTCTACCCAAACCAGAGAATCCTAGAACCTAGATGCAACCTGCTTGGATTCCAGGGTTTATGTTGGACAGAAGTTGTAGGCCCTAAGGCTAAGGCATGAGACCTGAGAAACTTTTTATCTTTGATACTATCTTAGTTATGCAAATGTGACCATTCTTAAAATGGAATAACTAATTTCAGTGAAATATACTGATTCCTAGAAGATATTTTATTATCTATATGTGTGCCAAACCACAATAGCAGGATATTGTGAGTATCCGGTGTTTTGGTTATTTTTAGTATTTCTATGGAGGCCCCACAAATGGGCCAGGTAATAGTAACTATATCTTGAAATCTTCTTCTACAGTAGTATTTGGCATTTCTCAAAGGCTTTTTGCCAAGTGACATTCAAAGTATGTCTGTTATAACCCTCACTTGTTGTCTAAGTTTTCTGTCCTGCCCTGTTCCAACAGTTGTTAAGTTCCAAAGAAATCACACAGAAGTCTACATTAACTATAAACTAATTGGCACATTAGCTCAGGCTTCTTATTAACTCTTATAACATATATAGTCTATTATTTGCCCATTATTCTTATCTGTGCTAGCCATGTGGCTCAGTACCTTATTCAGTGGGGAAATCACATCTTGCTTCTTCTGTGATCGGGTCAGGACTGCTGAGAAAGCTTTCCTCTTCCCAGAATTCCCCTGTTCTTGTTGCCCTGCCTCTACTTCCTGCCCTCCTGTCCCGCCTATATTCCCTGCCTGGCTACTGACCAATCAGCATTTATTTAAAATATATTTGACAGAATACAGACCACTGTCCCACACCACTGGCTTCCTGATATGAGACAGAAACTCTGAATGTTCCCCCATGACAGCATGAAGCAATTCTAGAAGACAACACCCCCATCCCAAAAAACTTTGTCCATAGGGTTGGGAACCTGTTTAGGGGTTGTTGATTATCACTTGTATTAGATAGAGGGTTGGGGTTAAAACTGTTTGATTTTAAAAAAAGGGGGGGGTGGGATAGTAATAGTCAGTAATAGAGTGAATACTTGTGAGCTATTATTCATGGGTAATTTACATTGGTATGGTTGTTGTATATTGATACATGTTCAAATTATATTTCTTCTTTTTGTTTACATTATTTGTATACCTATACAAAGTTATTCTGTCTGATTGTATATATGTATCTTCTTATCTCTGTTTAGGACATTTTGTATATTGATACAACTTTTAGGATATATTTTCATATTGCATTATATATTACTCCTGCCTCTGATCAAGATACTTATAGGTTGTTTACATTTTGAGGTCATTGCCCTCAGTTTTTGCACAGTTGTTTACAGATTATTTAATATTCTGACATGAAGTTTTACTCTCTAAGTTATATAGGTATTAATTATTATAAGTCAACAGTTGTTCATGTTTGTTGTACATACAGTCAGATCAATTAGATTCTTTAGATACATAGAGATTGTACTCTATCTAGATAAGTAATCTTCAGCCACTTCAAGGATCTGTGGAACATGGCATTTAAGTAACTTAGGGTTCTGTTGACATGAAAAATAACTGCTTCTGACAACACCAATCTATTCCCTAGAGAATGTTGAGCACCAAAGACACTACACTCGGATCTTGTTTTCTTCTTGGAAAAACTGGTCTTTGGGCAAGGAACTGACATTGCCTCAACCACTGACAAGTTACATGATATCTGGAAATGAATAAGCAGGACTGTCAAATCTTGCCAAGACAGGGTAAAATGGTTTTGAAAATTTTTCTGCCTCTGAAAATGGTCTGTCAATTACTCTAGACCATAGTCAAAGTTGGTTGCTTCAATGTTGCAAAATGAGCCTTTGGGTGATTGCTCAGGTAGCTAATTGACTCTGTCATATATTGCTCCCTTCGGAAGCTACTTGATTGTACTTCTTGCCTGTTCAAGTAATATTATCTCCCTTCTCAGGCCTTCTATAGGGCTGAAGATTAGATAGTCATAGTTACTGTCCTTTTATGATATAGCCAAGCCATTTCCAATATAAGACTTAGACTCCTTAGGATAGAATGTTTATTAAAACATTTAACACATGTTCCTTGCTTAATATTGTTTATGCTGATTGTAATTCTAATCTTATACTTGATATCTGTTCCTAGTGAATATTGTTTTGTATTGGGTTTGGAACTTTCTTAAACAAAACTGGGAGGTGATGCAGGAGCTCCTTCCACTCCTTCAGCGAATAGCCTTTAAGATACCAGCCCACTTGGGCATGGTCTCTTTTGTTTTATAGAGTAGCAGTAGCCCTGCTCTTGCTCTCTTGCTTCTGGCTGCACTTCCGGCTGCTACACTCTGTTTCTGGTCGCTCAGAGGGCTGTTGTCTAGGACAGTGATTTGTAAGTTTTCCCCTTAAATAAATAACCCTTTTATTAACCATAATTCCAAACTGGTGTGGGATTGTTTTGTGACTTACACCTTCTCTCACTGACCACAGTTAATATGGTATCATCTCCATCTAATTTTTTCTCTTAAATTTCAGGGTATACTGTATGGTAATTTGAATAGGCTTGGTCCCCATAGACTTATGTGTTTGAATGTTTGATCCATAGGGAGTAGCACTATTAGAAGGTATGATCTTGTTGGAGTAGATGTGGCCTTGTTGAAGAAAGTGTGTCACTATGTGGGCAGACATAGATGTCTTATATTTTCATGCTATGCCCAGTGTGGTACACAGTCTCCTGCTGCCTGCAGACCAAGATATAGAACTCTCAGCTTCTTCTCCAACACTATGTTTTCCTGCATACTGCCATGTTTCCTGCCATGATGATAGTGGATTAAGTCTCTGAGCTGTAAGCCAGCTCCAATTAATTGTTCTCCTTTATAAGAGTTGCTTTGGTCAATATGTCTCTTCACAGCAACAGAAACCCTAAGACATCATGGTTCTCATAACTATAGATATAATTCTGTATTTTGAGTCATATTTGTCATGTCTTTACAAGGTTTTAGATCAGGCCATGCCAATTGAACAACACATGATGGCATGGGTTTTCCTTTTAATTATTTGACCATAGCCTTCTTACAGATTTAATAAAGAATGTAGGGAAAAAACCAAAACATGAAATTTATAAAAAGAGCTATAAAGGAAAGATTTAAGAATTGAGGGAAAGGTGTACAGGGTCAGAGAGAATCACAGGCTCAAGATACCTTGTTTACAATTCTTATGTGAATTCCCAAGTGTTCTTACACTTAAGTAACTCAACATGGCATTAAAGCCAGCAGGTGACCTCACACAAGGCAAGAGACTAGGAGAGATACAAACACTATCTTTGTGCTGGAGTTTCAGAACACAGCTGTGAATTTACAGTAAGTGTGGTTTACTAAGAATCATAAAAAAAGAAAAAGAAGAGGGGAAAATATGAATCACATCTTGCTTTTTAGCATATCAAAAATACAATTCTTTTAAAAACACCTGTAACAATTTTCTTGTGGTCATTGGGAGCTGATGGGGTATTTAGCAAAAGAAAGGAAGGGCAATTTTAGTTGCAGGAGTTTGAAAATGTTAAAAAGAACTCTTTAAAAACAGGCATGAAAAAAAGTGATTTTGATGGAATAGAGTGTAAGAGTGCCTCTCTAATGAAACATTGAAGATGCTTTGTTGTGGAAATTATCCTATTTAAAACACCACCACCAAATTTAGAGTCTGTGATCATGATAGTTTGCCTTGACCAAAATCCCTATGCATTGGAATCAAAACACATTTGAATTGAACACATGTTTACAAAAAGAACTCAATGGGTTGGCAGCTCTTGTATACTGGCTGGTTTGGTGTTTGAACTTGTCAGGAGCTAGAATCATCAAAAAGGAATGAGCCTCAGTTGAGGAAATGCCTCCATGAGATCCAGCTGTAAGGCATTTTCCCAGTTAGTGATCAATGAGGGAGGGTCCAGTCCATGGTGGGTGATACCATCTCAGGGCTGGTGGTCCTAGGTTCTATAAGAAAGCATATTGAGTAAACCAGGGAAAGCAAGGCAATAAGCAACTTTCCTCCATGGCCTCTAATTCTGTGCCTGCCTCAAGATTCATGCCCTGTTTGAATTCCTTCCCTCGACTTCCTTCAGTGATGAATATCATTGTCAAAGTGTAAGGCAAATAAACCATTTCTTTCCCCAACTTGCTTCTTGGTCATAATGTTTTGTTGCAGCACTAGAAACTCTAGGACAATAAGTTAATTGAAGTTTAGGAAACTAAAAACAGCCAAAAATGGTCTAAAATGAAAATTTACCTGCTATACTTTCATAGACTACTAAAAGGCAATATATAAAGTAGAATTTAAACTAGATATCATGGATATATTGTGCTTACATTGTGATGATTTTTGCTAAAAGCTTTTTATAAAAACTACGTTTGAAGTCTAGGATTATCTATTTTTGTGTTAGTGACAAATATGGTGATATGTCAGAATTACATACTTCAGCATCAATGGTTCTAGCAACAGGTCTGCATCTTTATTTTGGAAGGGTTACAGGCACTCAAGCAAAGTGGAGGAATGACAGAATTTATTCTTTATTTAGAATAAAAATTGAGTTTGGACAAAGCCACAATCTTCCCCAAACAAGATTTTCAGAACTGGTGACTTACAGAATAATATTTTTGCAAAGAAACCCACACTAAGCTTAAAAAGTCAGAGAAAGCAGTTAGCTGTGGTTGCTATGGTATCCAATGTAAACCTGTCCTCTGGGAAGAACAGAATAGTTTCCTGCCTCAAGGGATGCTATTTTTAGGGCTTATTAAGAGACAGAGGTGATGAGCTTTGAAAAGCCAATTATTCTATCTGTAAGTAAGCATTCACTTGTATTATCTTTGGGGCATAGAGATTAGGTTAAAAGACAGGGTACATTTTCCCCACCCAAAACTCAAACTGCATTTTATAGTCAGCATGATACAGAATGTTTTGAATACCACATTAAGAAAATACCAAGGGAATATTACTGTCATCACTTTGCCTAGGAGACATTTTTGCACTGTGTATATATTTAAACCACAAATAGAAATCCATAAATGTCATAGAGTTTTATTTACAGTGATTCAAATGTCACAATTATGAGTTTATTTCAGATTTAAAGCAGTGCTTCCCAATTCAGCATTACAAAAATGAATACTGTATTCATTCCTATCATAATTTGGTAAATATCAATCTTTTCAGAATATTATCAGACTAAAAATCACAGCCTTTTAGCTACATTTCTTAAAAGAACATTTGATAATTTCAGCCATAATCTCCTACATATTTTCCATTGCATTTTCAGCAACTTAGCAGAAATGAAGGCAGTGTGTGTGTGTGTGTGTGTGTGTGTGTGTGTGGTATGAATATATATTTTTCTTCTTCCTCAACTTTTTGATATTTTCTAAAATTTCAGACTGAGGTTACATAGTCTTTTTAATTTCTTCAACAGTTAGATTTTAGAAGACAAAAATACTTTATGACATCATTTGAGCAACTTTACTTCTTGTATGTCATAGAATAAGTAATTTTATTATTTACTTCATGAGTGTTTAGAAAAGACTTTTTAATATACATGCATTTCTGTATATTAATGGATAGATAGATTAGTGATGTATATTATATACATTTTATTTCTAAAAAGGATATTTCAGTCTACACTCAATTTTGTATCTAACACTCTTTCCTCAAACACATCCAAACCTTATTTTCTTACAGCCATTTCACTGTTTTGTCTCTTTCTAATCTTTGTTTCTTTGATGATGATCCAATTTCCTGGAAGCATTATTGTAGGGTAAAATGGGACAACTGGAGCAGAAAACCAACTAATCACTGAGCACCCTGACTCTAAACCCAGAGCCAGTGAAAGAAATACAGCCTGGGTTTGAGACCTGAGCCAGGGAGAGAAACATATTTATCCCTGGACCCAGGACCAAAGAAATATGCCCTGCCTCTGAAACCAGTGTCAAAGAAATACACTTTGTCCTTAGAATCAGAGCCAGTTAAAGAAATATGCCCTGGTCTTAAGATTAGAGTCAAAAAGCTTTTTAAAAAAAAGGACCAGTGAAAGAAACCCAGTTTGGCCATGAATTCAGAGCTATCTCTTACCCTGATCAACTAAACTAACCCATCCCTGAGCAGAGAAAACTAATCAGTCCCTCTTCTTTCTGGAAAAACTCCACCCCTAAGAAATCCTATATAAGACTCTCTGACTGTTCAGTTAAAGGGCCACTGTTTATCCCTCCCTGGCAGTGGCAGCCACTCTCCTGGACTCCTCCTTCCCAAATAAATCTCTTTCTCAAAATAGTCTTGAGTGATGATCTTCATTCACTGGTATATGATAGAAGAACCTGGCTGGGACGGCCCTTAGAGGACTGAGCTGAAAAACTTTGCTGAAAATCTCCTTTAGAGGGCCTGAGCAAAGAGGAGTAGAACAGAAGAACCTTGCTAGGGTGCTCCTTAAGGGGGGGGGGGCTGAGAAAGGCAGAGCAGAAAAAAGTAACTTTTCACCTGAGGAGATTGCTACATTTCTGCAGGGGTTTAACCTGTAGTAGAGTGTTAGCAAAAGAAGAAACATCTTGGGCCAGAGAAGAAGCAGATATCCCTGCTGCTAGGATATTCCCTTAAGGGACCAGAACTGAGCTCAGCTGTGCCTGCTTTCTAGTAGAAAAGCAGGATTGTTATATCCTGTGGAGAGACCACCCCTCATTGCACCCTAGCTTCAGGTAGCCTGGCTTCCTCATAGTCAGGACACTTGTCCTCCAGAGCTGAGCTGCCCTATTGTGACTCCAGCCTCTAGAGCTGTTTTATTGTGACTCTATCCTCCAGAGCTGAGTTGTTCTATTTTGGCTCCAGCCTCCAGAGCTCTTCTATGTGGTTCTACTCCTCCAGAGCTATAATAATGTAGCCTGGCATTCTGATAAGTTAGGCTATCTCTGCAACTCTACAACTATAATAATTATAATGTCTGGGTCTTTGATATATCTAAATTTCACTCTAGCATTTCCAGGCATGATGTGGGAGTGTCATATCAATCTGTTGATTTCATTGGTTAAGTAATAAACAAACTGCTTGGGCTCATAACTTAGAACATAGGTGGGTGGAGTAAACAGAACAGAATGCTGGGAGGAAGAGGAAGTGAGGTAAGACACCTCAGACAGAGATGCCATGCTCCGCTCTCCTGGGCAGACGTGATTCAGCTCCGACCCAGGATGGACGTAGGCCAGAATCTTCCCGGTAAGCGCACCTTGGGGTGCAACACAGATGATTAGAAATGGGCTAAATTAATATGTGGGAATTAGCCTAGAAGAGGCTAGATAGAAATGGGCCAAGCAGTGTTTAAAAGAATACAGTGTCCGTGTAATTATTTCGGGTAAAGCTAGCCTTGTGGGCAGCAGGGTGCTGGGGACGCAGCCCCACCACTCTTATTACTACAAATGGTGCCCAGCGTGGTAATGAACTACACGTAAAACCTGAGAGAGCTTTATTTTAATTAGAGAAAAAAAAAACAGAGTTTAACACAGCTTTTGACTGTTAGTTGGTGGCGTGCTATAGAGAGATTTCCTGATTCGGCAGCAGCAGCAGAAAAAACACTGTGTCATTTTAAAGCACAGCTTCCTGGGGCTGTGCTGCCAGCGTGAACTCTGGCTTTAAAGCATTTCAATGGATTTTATGGGACTGGATGTTTGTGTTCTCGCTTGGGATCAGAAGGAGAGTGCTCTGAGACCGTGCCAATGGCTCAGCACTCCCTGCCTGCACCTGGGTAGACAGCCAAATCAGGCTTAGGCAGGCAGAAGGGCGTGGCGTGTTTTCAAACTGCGCAGTGCTCTGCGTGTCAGATTTGGCTGTAACTTGGATGAAAAGAATTTCTGTGCTGCACGCTCAGTCTCAGAATTAAAGTGCTGAGTGCCACTCCTACCTGGCGGCCCCAGAGCTAGCACAAAATGGTAGGTCCTCCATTTTGAAATTTTCCTGACTCAGCAGCAGGAAAAAAACTGGCTGTTTTAAAATGCTGGCTTTCTGGGCTGTGCTGCCATTGTGATCTGTCTCCTGCGGGAGACAAAGATTTTGAATGGAACATTTGGAGTAAAGTGCTACGATTTGTTTGATGGCAACTAGACTGATGTGTGCCTAAAAGGGGGACATTGCGTGCCGCAGCTCAGAGGCACAAGCAGCTCCGCCATGCTACTGGTGCAATGTGCAAGGATCAGAGGCACGAGCGGCTCCGCCATGTTGGACTGGGCGGGGCCAGCAGGCAGTACCTGTTTTTGACCTAGGAATGTCACAGCTTAGATTCTTAAGCGCCTAGTGATTTAAAGGCGCAAATCAAAAGTGCTCCTGGATAGTAAAAAATTGCAGATTCACAATAGGACAGATTCAGACCACTAAATGAGTCACACTGTTGGATGAATGTACATAGGCTTGAGAGAGAGAAGAAAAAGAATATAGAGAGTTGAAATAGGTGTGGCAGGGCTGCGTCCCCAGCACCCCGCCGCCCGCGTGGCTAGCTTTACCCAAAATAATTACACGGAAACTGTATTCTTTTAAACACCACTTGGCCCATTTCTATCTAGCCTCTTCTAGGCTAGCTCTCGCATCTGGACTAATTTCTAATAATCTGCTGTAGCCCATGAGCTGGCTTACCAGGAATGATCTTAACCTGCATCTCTCTGGAGTGGGAAAATCATGGTGACTCCTTGACTCAGCTTCTTTCTCCCAGCCTTTCGTTCTGTTTACTCCACCCACCTAAGGGTGGGCCTATCAAATGGGCCTAGCAGTTTCTTTATTGCTTAATCAATGAAATCAACAGATTGATATATGACACTCCCACATCAATAGAGAATAAAGTTAATGGTTTAAAAAAAAAAGGTAAAGTCCTTAAAGAGACAGAGTACAGATAGTTAAGAGATTAAAAGAAATAAAGAAAAATAAGCCATGTAAAAATGGAAAATTCACAGAGTCTGGATTATGTACATTGTGTTTTCTTTAAAATTTTTGACAGTGAAGGAGCTAAGTACAGAGAGACATTTCATTACATGGTCTGCCAAGCTAAACCAGAATGGATATAAGGATATTACGGTTTCAAAATTTGGGTCTAAGGATATGATGCTTTGGAGAGGGTCTTCTCTTGTTTTCACAGAGGACTAGACCCTGTGGTTTGCATCTATCCCGATATGGTATGATAGACCACGACCTCCCAAAAAGTTCCTGTGAACACCCTCAAAAAATTACTTCACTCAACTGCCAACTGAGATAAGCCTGGCACACAGGTTACACCCTAAATGATCTGATTAACAGCGCCCCCATTCAGCAGGAAGCAGTTTGGAGAGAAAAAACTGCGCCCATGTTCCCAAATATGGTTTATAAACGTTCTTTAACATTTAAAGGGGGAGATGATATAGATATGAGTAATTTGCATTAGTATAGATTTTGCTTTATTGATAGAGATTTAAGGTCAATTTTGTTATATGTATATGTATTTCTGATCTTGATTAAGGTATTGAGATTGTATAGTTCACTTAAAAATGTAATGTATATAGGTTGTTAATGGATAATCAATAATAGTCAAGTTTGTAGTCATGTTACTTAGATTTTCTAGATATATAGAGATATATTTCAGTTAGATAGGCATTCTTCATATCTTTCAAAGACTGCAGAATATGGCATTTTCAATATTTTAATAACTTAGGACTTTTCATGACAATGAGACACTCTGCTCCTGGCAGCACCAACCTTCTTCAAGAAGAAGAAGGGCATCGAAGAGGAACCTTATGGAGTTTGATAGCCATTTGGGCAAGAAACTGCTCTTCCCTGGACTGTTGCATAAACTGGACACAGAGAACCAGCAGAGAAAGGACTGCTCAACTTGCCTAAAGGTGAGATGATCTTTGGGGGTTCCTGATTCATGAAAGAGTCTGCGAGACATTCTGCAGGACACAACAGATAGTGACTGAACTGACTTTGAAATGTTCTGCTTCATGGAAATGTCTCTGGATACCATGGGCCTGTAGGCCGAAGATGGATGCCCCAACAGTACAGAGAAACTTTGGATGACTGTCCAGGCAGCGAGATGTCTCTGTCATTTCTAGAGTTTCAAAGTTGCTTTTTTCTTGTTTGCTTAGGTAATATTGTATCTTGTGGGAACTGCAGCCCCGAGTTGATATCCCTGCCCCCATTTGAGGTGCTTATCTGCAAGGAAAACATAATAAATTCCCTCTGCTCCTGGAGCAGGGAAGGAAGGAATTTTAAGTGCATGGTGACCAGTCCTTGATCTCTGCTAGGGTCAGGTTACAGTCCCTTCGCAGCCCCCTCCTCATTTGGTGCCATGGTATACAACCAGCCCAGCAGACAATAAAAAAAAGCTGTTCCACCGCAAGCTCGTGCTCTGTGGATTCATTCAACCTGGACACCCTCCGCCGAGACTCTTGGTTCCAGCCCGCGCTGGCGCGGCATCTGGAGGTCCCAACCGAGATCAGAAAGTGAGGTAAGTGGACTGGGTCGTCCTGTAAGCCGGCCAGGACGCATTGGGGGAATTATATAGAATTAATTAATTAATTAATTAATTAATTAATTAATTAAGAAATATGGGAAATATTACGAGTAAATCAGAGTTAAAGTTTCAGTTAAAGAGATTATTGAAAGAGCAGGGAACAGCTGTAAAAACTAAGACTTTAGAAGATTTTCTTAAAACTATAGAGACGTGGAGTCCCTGGTTCATCACCAGTGGAGCTCTCAATATGTCTGAATGGGAACAAGTCCGTAGGGATCTTCAGAAAACTGAGAGAGGAGGGGCCTGAGGTCCTGGCAATGGCCATATTCTCCCTTTGGAGACTGATCAGGGATGCTTTGCTTACAGAGAAAGTCCCGGTTAAGCAGGGTTTGAAAGCAACAAAAGAGGTGTTTTCTGAGATCCAAGATTGTGAGACTAAGGCTTCCTTTTGTTCTGAGATTGCCTCTGATACAGAAGCAGAACAGCTCTCTCAGCCTGCTAAGGGAAGGCCCGGTAAGGTAGAGGAGAGAAAGATTAAAAGAAAGCGAAAACCTCCAGACAGGGGGGAGGGAAGTGAATCCCGGGACAGAGTTTCCTCTCAGAGCTTAGGGGCTTGTCCCAAGCAAAATTCTTTGGCGCAAACACGCCTCTACCCTTCTTTGTCTGATTTTAAAGAGAGCTTGGGGAAATCAACAGGTTCAGAAGAAGTTTTGGAGGGAGAAATCGCAGTGCTGCAGAGGGAATTACGCAGGGCCAGTTTAAAAGAAAAGACAAAAGGGACCTCTGGGGAGCAGGAGAAGCCCCCTCCCTATCCTCTTTCTGACCAGTTCAGGACCTCTCCAGCCCCTCCCATTTGGTTGGGCTCTGAGGAGGCTCTGCTAGGAGGAGGCTCCCCGTGGAGGCGTTAAGTGCTGCCCAGTGATTGCCCCTGTTGTAAAAATTCCTGACCCTAACAATCCAGGACAGGGCTGCCAGTCCTTCAATTTGTTAAATGTATGTTGCAGCTTGTTTGGATCCACTTAGGCATAAGTTTTCCTCCTTCCATAGTGTCCTTTATTTGGGTGATATACTTCTGGCAGCACCAACAAAAGAGGAAAGTTTATTAATGTTTGCAGAGTTACAGACCCTTCTGGAGGAACATGGGTTCATTTTGGCCCCAGAGAAGGTGCAGATACAGCCCCCCTATTCCTATCTGGGCTTTCAAGTCCAATCCATTGGGCTTCAGCCTCAGAGGCTGCAGCTGGATTGCTCCCGTTTACAGACCCTCCATGACTGGCAGAAATTATTGGGAGATGTTCAGTGGATCCGTTCCTCCCTTTCCATTCCTACGGGAACTCTTAAGCCCCTGTATGACGTGCTACCTGGGGACCCTTCCCCTGCCTCCCCCAGGATCATGACTCCAGCAGTAAAAGAAGCCCTATATGCCTTGCTTAATGCTCTTGAGCGAGCACATCTCTGCTGCCTTGATTATGCCCACCCTTTTTATTTCATGGTCTTTTCTTCACAATTTTCTCCTACTGGAGTTTTTTGGCAAGGGGGACCCATTTATTGGCTGCATTTACCCGCTTCCCCTAAGAAGGTGGTGACTCCATATTATGAAATGGTGCTACAGCTCCTATGGAAGGCATATGATTTTAGTTTACAAGTTTTTGGTAGGATCCCAAATAAATTTCTAATCCCTTATCAAAAAGAGGAAATAACAAGGCTACAGAGGGTTCAAGATGGATGGACCTTGTTCATCGCCACCACTGGAGCCATTTTTGATAACCATTATCCTGATTCCCGTTTAATTTCCTTTTGTAAGAATCATCCTGTTATTTTTCCAAGAATTATTAAAACTTCCCCCCTTAAGGGAGTGTGCTCAGTGTTCACTGATGGTTCTTCCAAGGGCTATGCAGTGGTAGTCTCTGATTCAATTAAAGAAAAGCAGCCCGTAGGTCCAATTTCTGCCCAAGCTGCAGAACTCACGGCCTGCCTTATGGCCTTTTCTCTTTTCAAGGATCAACCCTTCAACTTGTATACTGATAGTATATATGTGGCAAGGATTGTTGGGCCATTGGAAACCTCACCATACATATTACCTACCTCTCAGGTTTTCCACCTTTTGGTTCAGCTACAAAGCCTTATATGCCAAAGAGTGTTTCCTGCCTTTGTTGGCCACATTCGGGCCCATACTGATCTGCCAGGGCCCTTGGCAGAGGGAAATAAGCTTGCTGATTCCCTCACCTGCCCAATGGCATTGTTCCTTTCTGAGGAACAACGAGCCTGTCATCTTCATAAAAAGTATCATTTAAATGCCTCTTCTCTAAAGTTTCACTCTGGCTGTTCTCTAGCCATGGCTACTCAAATCACATCCCAATGTCCAGCTTGTGCTCCATTTCATAATGCCCCCAACGAAGGTGTTAATCCTCGAGGCCTCCATCCTAACCACCTTTGGCAAATGGATGTTACCCATTTGTCCCAAGCTGGCAGACTTAAATTTTCACATGTCTCTGTAGATACTTATTCCAAGGTAATTTATGCCTCCCTACATTCAGGGGAAAAGATTAAGCATGTTATTACCCATTGCCTACAGGCTTTTGCCTATATGGGCATCCCAGACTTTCTCAAAACAGACAATGGACCAGCTTATACGAGCCAACAGTTTGCAAAATTTTGCCAAGAACAACAAATTACACATACCTTTGGAATTCCACATAATCCTACAGGACAGGCTATAGTGGAGTGCACACATGCTACCCTTAAACAGTTCTTTTGTAAAATAAAGAAGGGGGAGTATATCACCTCCCCAAATACCCAATTATCTACAATTTTAAACATTTTAAATTTTTTAACAGTAGATAAACAAAGTCTATCAGCAATGGAAAGACATTGGCAGAAACCCTCCCAATCTCTGGGCTGGGTTATATGGAAGGATAGTATCATGGGACAATGGCAATCACCCACACCCATGCTGGCTAGGGTGGGGGGAGCCATTTGTGTCTTCCCTCCAGGAACCAAAAAACCCATCTGGGTGCCAGAGCGGAATGTTCGGCCAGTGGAGTCAGGCCCTACTGGCCCTGATAATATGGGTTCAAGTGAAGAACACCGAGGGAGGCCTGAGATGGGCACTGGTGAGGAATCCACCCATACTGATGCCGGTAAGTAAAATAAGCTCTGTTTTTCCATCCTTTTACTCCACCAATTATACCTTGGGAGTTCCTGCAGCAAATACAGCATTAGAAAGATCCTCATTGGGTAATTTAACGTTTGATATATCCCATGCCCTCTGCTTCTGGAGGATTAAGGGATGCCTAGTGTCTCCCTTTCTGGACCATGTGTGGTCCTTAGTAATTATTCTCTGGGAGACTTTTCTTCTAATTCTTCTGGGCATCCCTGTTTTGGATTGAGAGATATCTTTTACCCAATAAATTTTAAAAGAAATGTTTCTGGACTCCCTACCCCTCCGAGACCAGCTCCTTTATGTTGGAAGACACCACAGTCCTTCAAATTACATTTACCATTGCCTTGGGGAAATTGTGCTCCTAAGGAACCATGGAAATTGGAGGGAGATAAATATTTATGGTGGTTTGGTCACCGACCTACCTTTAAAAACTCCTTGGGAGGGGCCTTTGATTATTCCTATAGAAATCCAAATATGGCAGGAGTTTCAACTATGTTCTCAGGCATGTTTCTCTGTGGCCTTCGTGCATGTACAGATATTAGACCTTTAGCCCTTCAAAGGGGCTTGGCCTTCAATGCCACAGCCCGATGGAATACATCGGACATCTTTGAAACCTCCCTCCAGATTAATTATGCAGCAGGAATGAATTTCTCTATTGTCAGCCTAGCTTGTGTTCTACTTTCTTTTATGTTTGTTTCCTTTAATGGGTCGGTCGGGGAGGATGGTGTCCTTAATTGTTCTTTCAGCTCCTGCTTTTTGAGCAACTGCTGGTCCCCGACGGATGAGTCCATGCTGATGGTGAGAATTCCTGCCCTGGTTCCCCTGGTGGTAGAAGACCCACATGATGGACGAGAGCTTATCTTGTATAGAGAAAGGAGAGACTTTGGGATCACCACCGCAATCATCGCAGCTATCGCCATATCAGCCACAGCCGCCACCGTTGCAGGAATCACCGTGTCCCAGAGTGCAGCTACTGTAGAAACTGTTAACACTCTTGCTGCCCGTGTTACCCAGGCCTTAGAAACTCAAAATACCATTAACTCACATATTCAGTTGGGGATGTTAAATTTAAACCAGCAAACGGCCTTATTACAGGAACAGATTAATGTGTTGTGGATGGCGCAACAAGCCTCTTGTTCTCGTTTTTATCATTCTGCCTGTGTGACCCTTATGGAAGTGAAAAATATGTCCTTTGAGGTGCAACGCCTTAATGCTTACCTTAGGGGGCCTTGGAATGATTCCTTTGTAAACTTTACCCACTCTTTGGCACATCAAATTATTGCAATTAATGAAACTCGTGTTGAACCTGTATCTGCTGAGGGATGGTGGAATACCATGGCCCAGATTGGGGGTCGGGCACAGCGATGGGGAGGTGCCTTATCCCTGGGGATCTTGGGACTAGTAGGGGTGGCAGTAGGCCTGCTCCTCTTAAAACGAGTCTTAAATATCTTCACCCTGACTGAGCTTGTCCACCGTCAGGTGTTACTCAGTCTGGCGCATGACTCTTCTGGAAGTCATGAAGTGTGGCTACAGATGCTGAAAAAATGAGGGTCTCCAAGGACGGGCAACCTGTGGGGAGACCCCCCACCTAAGACAGGGCATCGGGGGCCCTATGACGGGTAAGGGAAGGTACTTCTCTCACAGGACCTAAGACAGGACCCCTCATTATAAAATAAAATAGAGGGAATTGTGGGAACTGAAGCCCCAAGTTGATATCCCTGCCCCCATTTGAGGTGCTTATCTGCAAGGAAAACATAATAAATTCCCTCTGCTCCTGGAGCAGGGAAGGAAGGAATTTTAAGTGCATGGTGACCAGTCCTTGATCTCTGCTAGGGTCAGGTTACAGTCCCTTCGCAGCCCCCTCCTCATTTGGTGCCATGGTATACAACCAGCCCAGCAGACAATAAAAAAAAAGCTGTTCCACCTCAAGCTCGTGCTCTGTGGATTCATTCAACCTGGACACCCTCCGCCGAGACTCTTGGTTCCAGCCCACGCTGGTGCGGCAGTATCTTTCTGGAGTCTTTGATGGAGTTAAGAATAGTTAGTTATAGTTATAGTTTTCCTTAGTTATGATAAAGATTATTGTAATTTTTACTTGATAACTGTTTTGTTATATGTAATTTTGCTATGTTAAGGTTAAAGCCTTCCTTTTTATGTTTAAACAGAAAAAGGGGAAGTGATGTGGGAGTGTCATATATCAATCTGTTGATTTCATTGGTTAAGTAATAAACAAACTGCTTGGGCTCATAACTTAGAACATAGGTGGGTGGAGTAAACAGAACAGAATGCTGGGAGGAAGAGGAAGTGAGGTAAGACACCTCAGACAGAGATGCCATGCTCCGCTCTCTCGGGCAGACGTGATTCAGCTCCAACCCAGGATGGACGTAGGCTAGAATCTTCCTGGTAAGCACACCTTGGGGTGCAACACAGATGATTAGAAATGGGCTAAATTAATATGTGAGAATTAGCCTAGAAGAGGCTAGATAGAAATGGGCCAAGCAGTGTTTAAATGAACAGAGTTTGTGTGTTGTTATTTTGGGCCTAAGCTAGCAGGCGGCTGGGGTGCTGGGGACGCAGCCCCGCCGCTCCTATCACTACACAGGCATGGAATCTTCTTTATCCATCTTGTTTGATAGAGAGGAAAATATATCATGGAAAACCAAGTACATATTTACTGTGGTATTTCTGAACTGTTCATCAGCCTTACCAAGTGACCTCGTAAACTTTCTAGAACTCTCCAAATAGTGATTCATTTTTTTATGTCTTGTGAAATCATGTATAATATTAGCAATTAGAATTACCTTATGTTTCAAAACTTGTGTTGTCCTGTTGTTCTAAATAATTTTATCTATAAAATACGTCTTTTGAGTTTTCTATCTTCCATAATTAATAACGTTACATTAGAGAGACCTCATGTGGCCACAGAAGGTGGTGCAGACAGCTCCCTTTTGTTACACATTCAATTATTTTTCCCTGAAGAGATGATCTAATCATCTGTACTACATACACCTTTTCTGACATTAAATGCCAAATATCACATATATTTATCACAAAATATTTTTTGAAGAACGTTACCTTGTTTATATGATTTCTCAAATTATTAGAAAATTGTTTATAAATAAAGATAGGGAGGAGATTCAAAAGACTGCCTTAGGACACAGACTAATCAAAAGTACAAAATTCTTTAATGTGTGACTTTTTAGAATGACTTGAATGTAACATTCAACATTTGAATCATAATCATATTGAAAGTGAGAAAACTTAGCTGGACAGTAGTGGTGTATGCTTTTACTCCCAGCACTCAGGAGGCAGAAACAGGCAGATTTCTGTGAGTTTGAGGCCAGCCTGGTCTACAAGTGCTAGTTCCAGGACAGGCACCAAAACAACACAAAGAAACCCTGTCTCAATAAAATAAAGAAAAGAAAGAAAGAAAAAAGTGAAAAAACTCTTGGAAAATACATGAATTTTTATTTGTTTCTCAAAAGTAATGATGATATTCTTAAATATTGAGTTGCGAAATACTCTTTGAAAGAAACAAAAAATAATTTTCCAACTTGGCAGTTTTAATGGTAGCCATAAATGAGAGAGGGGGGGATAATAACAAATGCATGAAGTTTCTATCAATAGAGTAAGATCCATACCAATACGAAGTATTCATCTCTATGTCATATCCTCCTAATATCAGAGATGGGCAGCTCTTCAGTTACTGATGGGAGCTGAAGCCCCTATATAGGGAATAGTCCCTCAAATTAAGGAATCAAAACAGCAGTATATCTGGAAAGGGGACTGCTACCTCAGAAGAAAAATTAAAACAAAGACCAAATCTTCTAGCTCTTTCTAGAGGCTGACTGGGTACCCAGGCTCACACAGGGTCAAGGTCAAGTGAGTTTGGGAAACCAACAATAAGGCAAGGCATCAAAACAATGTTCTTTATGAAGAAAGAGTTCTGCAGGCCCTGCCATTTACCTTTAGAAGGTATGTTTACACTCCCTGTGTTCCCAGAGCTTCTTTCATGTAAGCCAGAAGACAGGAGAAGAGCAATCAATAACGGAGCTACCAAAAATCAGGAGGGCTGATTGAATACCACAGATAGAAAAATAGTAATTCCTGAGATGCTAGCCCCCACCCTTGCCCAGCAACCCATCTGGAAAAGCTGCTTTATGAAAGATTGTTGCAGAGATATTTGGTGGTCCTAAGGTTACCAACACTGACCCAACAAGCTAGCAACACCTGTCTGTAATGGGAGTTAGAACAATTTCCAGCAAGGATCCAAGACTCCCACATCAACATAAAAACAGGGGTCCTATGCACTTAAACATCTAGAATTGGCCTTTACTGGCATTCCAACCAGCAGTGGGTAATGACACCTGCTGTTTATTATATATTACTTTTCAGGCTTGGTAGAAGCTCTTCCTACCTGTACAGACAATTTACTTGGAACTTGTGCATATAGTACTATCCCTAATCATCAGAGCAGTTGAGGGAATGACATTGACCAAATATTGTCAAGAACCAGACCTCCCTTGTTCAGAAATTCTTCCAATTGTATTGTTTAGGGCACATTGCATACCCTGTATATGTAGCTACTCTCCTTTTGAGATCATGTTTAGTCACTTCCTTCCACTGTTCCAAAAGGACTCAGAGAACCTCCTAGAGTGTGGATACAGTTGCCTCCAGGAGGTATTAAAAGAGCTGACTAATGCCACTTGAGAACTGCTCATTCCTTACTACTCCCTAAGCTTTTATAGTGTCAATCTGTGGATATACCATACTCATTCCAAGATTGTTGTGAACCTTAGCTAAGAGTGGATAATGAGAGCTGACATAGATCAGCCTCTGAAATTAACTATCTCAAAGTGACTTCAATATGTAGATGACAGCTTCTACTCTGCATCCTGATGTCCTTCCTAATCCTGTGAAAATACATTCATAGAATCATCATTCAGCCTTCTGATCTATCTCATAAATTACTCTGGAGAGCAACCTTGTTCCAAGGCAACTCCAATTCATAGACACTCATCAGTATAACTAACTGCCTCCCAGAGGGGTCTTCCTTTTACCTCTTTCATTTGGTGCTTCTACTGAGAAACAGTGCAGCCACAAATCATCCCTTGGATCTAGTGCTGTGATGGAACTGCCTACAAGAGAAAAACAGACTGTGATTCCTTTTGAAGATTGCCCCATTCAGTGACAACCTGTGGACAGAATACCAGAGGACAAAGGAAGGATAACAGATGGTGGTGGAGACATATTAATTCTATCTTAAATACTAGTCATTCATGAACTTCATAGGCTTCACCACAAAAGGGGTCTGAAACAGAACTTCTACACAGGGACAAGAAGTTAAGGTCATAAAAGACTTTTGGTTGGGTGCAGGGGAACTATAGGAACTATAGAGGAATAATATGGTATCTAACCATAAAAAGCACTTCATCTGGAAAACATATCTATTAGAAAATGCCAGCCATTATCTCCTTTGCCTAGGTGAGGATTTCTGGAAGTGCTTACATGTTAGTCAGGCTATTTATACTGGAATTAGAATGAATAACTAAAGCCTGCCTAATAACACAAAAGGGACATGTTTAACTGAGCCACTCGATCATGTTATAGAAAAAAAGCTCAATGTATGAAAAATAAAAAGGGCTGTACCAGACTGAGAACAGTTACTGTTAAAAACCGTAGCTCCTAATAGTACGTACTTCATCTGCCCCAATGTTGCTAGCCAACACACAATTACAGACTGGTAGATATTCTTGGCTCCCAACATAGATGCCTTCCCAGAAGTGAGAACTAGACATTCTTACATTTCTTAAATTCAAGAAATAAGAGAACTGCTAGGAATGATCTGAACTGTGTCCATTACTACTGATGTAACTGCTATAGGCATAAACAAACATAACCAGCTCTCTACTAAGGTCAAGAAACACTTGACTTCTTTTTTCCAGAAAAGCAGTCATTGTTTAGAAAGAAATAGATTCCTTGGCAACATTGGTCTTCCAAAATTTTAGAATATTTAGATTTGACTACCACTTTCAAAGAGAGATATTTACAGATCACTGATAATTGACTAAAACCAGCATAACAAAAAGATTTTTGGCTTTCTTTTTTTTTAGGAGCCCAAAGTTTAGGGTACATATTTATTTATTTATTTATTTATTTATTTTTTTATTGAGAAAAAAAATTTCCGCCTCCTCCCAGCCTCCCACTCCTCCCCCCTCCCCCACTTCTCTCCCCCTCTCCCCCTCCTCCCACTCCCCCCCCCCTCTCCAGTCTGAAGAGCAGTCAGGGTTCCCTGCCCTGTGGAAAGTCCAAAGTCCTCCCCTCTCCATCCTGGTCTAGGAAGGAGAACATCCAAACTGGCTAGGCTCCCACAAAGCCAGGACATGAAGTAGGATCAAAACCCAGTGCCATTGTCCTTGGCTTCTCAGCAGCCCTCATTGTCCGCCATATTCAGAGAGTCCGGTTTTATCCCATGCTTTTTCAGTCACAGTCCAGCTGGCCTTGGTGAGCTCCAATAGATCAGCTCCACTGTCTCAGTGGGTGGGTGCACCCCTTGTGGTCCTGACTTCTTTGTTCATGTTCTCCCTCCTTCTGTTCCTCATTGGGACTTTGGGGGCTCAGTCCAGTGCTCCAGTGTGGGTCTCTGTCTCTATCTCCATCCATCGCCAGATGAAGGTTCTATGGTGATATGCAAAATATTCATCAGTATGGCTATAGGATAGGATCATTTCAGGTTCCCTAGCCTCAGCTGCCCCAGGAACTAACTGGGGACCTCACCTTGGGCACCTGGAAGCCCCTCTAGGTCTAAGTCTCTTGCCAACCCTAAGATGGCTCCCTTAATTAAGATATGTGCTTCCCTGCTCCCCTATCCAACCTTCCTTTATCCGAAACATCCCGTTGCCCCAAGTTCTCTCCATCCTACCCTTCTCACTTTTCTCTCCCCATCTCCCCTTACCCCCCTCCCACCCCACCCTTAAGATCCCAATTTTTGCCTGGCACCCCTGGACCCAGCAATACCACTCTTGGGAATATACCCAAGAGATGCCCGATCATATGACAAGGGCATTTGTTCAACTATGTTCATAGCAGCATTATTTGTAATAGCCAGAGCCTGGAAACAACCTAGATGTCCTTCAATGGAAGAATGGATGAAGAAAGTGTGGAATATATACACATTAGAGTACTACTCAGTGGTAAAAAACAATGACTTCTCAAATTTTGCATGCAAATGGATGGAAATAGAAAATAGTATCCTGAGTGAGGTAACCCAGACCCAAAAAGATGAACAAGGGATATACTCACTCATAATTGGGTTCTAGCCATAAATAAAGGTCAGTGAGTCTATAATTTGTTATCCTAAAGAAGCTAGATAAGAAGGTGAACCCAAAGAAAAACATATAACTATCCTCCTGGGTATAGGAAGCAGACAAGATTGCCAGGCAAAAATTGGGATTTTTGGCTTTCTTGATGTGTGGTAATGAGAAAAAGTTGTGATCGTGGTTACAAGAGCAAGGTGAGCTAGTGCAATTGTGCGCTGTACCATTTCATATCTGTAATAAAGCAGTGATTTCATAAAGTCAGCAGAGTTTTGAAGTGGTCAGACTATTACTGTACTGTTTTCTGAGAAAAAAAAAGCATTGTAAGTTTTGCTGTACTTTTATTTTAGTTTTTCGTTACTTTTATGAATTGTTTTCAGTACATAGTCATTTTTATCTGAGAATTATTTTCACTTGGCACAGTACATATTATCTTAATGCATAAAATAAACTGACATATGAACTTGATTTTTAGATTTTACTTAGAACTCTGGGAAACTTGGGGCTGTAAGATAAGATTGTTTTGTGCTTTTAATTTGTGCTTTCTTGCTAATGAATGATATAAAAACATCTACATGCTTGTTTTATATGTGAATCTTACCTTTCATAAACTACACTTTCAAGTTTGAATGTGTTATTTAAACATTATATGTTTAACTTCACTTGTTAAATTGTGGCTTACTGATCCTCAATGGATGAATGTATGACTGTTATCTCCTTTTATGACATTGTTTGTATTTTAATTCTGTTGATAATATTTTCCCATAATCAGAAATTCTAAAGTTATTTATAAATAATTTATTTTATGGTTATTGTTCACTATCCTATTTGATCAACCTGCCTATTTCAAAGTCAAGAGCGATTTTTTTCTCTGTGTACTTTTTGGAGTTTTAATGTTTTGTCTTACATGTTCGTAAGTGAGAACTGCCTTTGCTACATATTTTTTTATATTGTGTTGTAGTAGTTAGTTTTATATGGATTAATGTTTGAGATGTACTTTTTTGTGAAAGGACAATTTTTTTGCATATTGTCATACATCAGATGGAGAGATGTGTGTTTATATTGAGTATTGTTTCTCTTTCATTTACATGTTTGTCTTTCTAAGTAGTTATAGCTTACTGTTTCAATACTGTAGTTTTATACTATATTTCAATTTTCTAACTTTCTAAAAATATAGTAAAATAATCTAATGTTTAGTCACCTTGTATGTTCAAGTGAGGAATCATTGCTTTTCAGGGAAAAGGTATTTTATATATACCCAGAGAAACGTTTCATATGGTTTAAACAAATCATAAAGGTCACTGAGATGCCAGTTTTTAAAGTTAGAAATTAAGCTGAAGTCTTTGTGGGTTCTTTTCACCATATTATCTGTTGGAAGCTGACTAGTCACCCTTATAATAGTTCTCAACACTTATTTCCATAACTAGAATATGTTAACTTAGTGGTTAAAGAAATTTTGTAGAGGTATTCATATCAATCATTTTGAAAACAAGGTGGGGTATGCTCACTTATTTTTATAGACAGTAAAGAGATTTGTAGTAAGATCTGTGAGGAGGTAGGAAGAGGGCTGGAAGGGCATGAAGAGGGGACAGAAACATATCATGTAGGTGAACTCTGACATGGTCAAGGACATAGATTGTTTCCCACCCTCCAAAAAATGAAAATGATGGCTTTACTCAACAATCAAAAGAGGGCAAATATCCTGAACTGATTCTTTGAAACTTTGCCTTTTTAATTTTTCTAAACTTGGTCCCTAGATAGTCTAGTCTTATCCCTTGGCTTCTCTAGTTGTGTTTACTTGTTACTCTAGTCTTGTCCTTTTCTTACTCTAGTCTTGTCCTCTGGTTTCCCTTGTTTTATCCTCTGGTTACTCTAGCGGTTACTCTGTTCCCTGGTTTCTTTAATCTTGTCCCCATGTTACTCTAGCATTGTTCCCTAATTATTCTGTTCTGTCTCCTTGTCACTCTAATACTTACATCTATTTTCTCTAGTTTAATCCCCTGGCTATTCTAATATTCTTCACCCATTGCTCTAGACTTGTCTTCAGGTTCCCTGGTTTCTCTATTCCACTGATGTTTGGATTAATCTTGTCCTTAAGGATAAACTTTTTTTCCCCAGAAAAAAAAATCGACTATTTTTCTGCTTCTCTCATCATCTTTACTACCTATACTCTGTGACATTTGGAATGAATTAGAAAATGTTCATTTTCATTCTGATTTACAGAATAAAAGAGTAAATTTTGTTTTGATATGAGTATTATCATCACATAGAAATTTAAATACCAAATCTTAAGGATAAAAATGATAAAATTTACACACACGCATGCACACACACACATAAAATACCTTCTTCAGAAAATGTTTTCTCATTTAAATTTTTATATAACATACATTTAGCAAGTATGAGTTATTAATACAAAACTTAATTGGTGGAAAAAGATAACTAAAATATGTTTTGTCTTGGTTAAAATTGTAACAACTTTTTAAATACAAATATAACAATTATTTGAACATCACTTTTCAAGACAGAGAAAACTTCCAGTCAGCTGAAAACACAGTTTGCAAGATTGGCACATTCTTTTAAAGCGTGTGAGAAGATATCTTTGAATCATTCTAACATCAAAGTGCCTTCTACTCACCTCAATTTATAATGACATTTGTGAAGTTCAGTGAATCTTCAACATACACATAATCTTGACATTGATCAAATTTATGTTTAGGAAAGTCAGTATATAGACACACCTAGGTGTATACACACACACACACACACACACACACACACACACACACACACCACCTACGGAGTCCACTAGGGTGTTCATTACCTATTGCTGTGGACTCAACTCTTTCCTGCAGACACTCCCAGCCTCCAATGTAGCTCGGTCATCTTCATTCCTTTGTGCTACATGCAAATACATAAAAACACTTCCTACCTGGAACTCCCAGTAGATACACCAGTCTGGGACTCAGGTCAGCAATTTTTACTACTCTTTCTGTTCAACATTAAGATATATGTAGATGAAAATTTCAATCCTGTACTAGCCTTCTTACAAATGTACCTCTTCTTATCCCTACCAGAGATTCTCTTAGTCAAGACCCTGTCCTTACCCTTTCATCCTGTCTATCAAGACATATTCTTTTTCCAACTTCAGCGTACTTCTAAGAGTTCCTTTTACCACACTGACAACTCCCCAGAGATTTGGCCATTTAGAATGGACAGAATGCCTGTAGCTCTTTCCAAACACTCCTCAGCATTTACTTCTAGTTCATCTCTTTTTCTCTTTGCTACCCATTTACCTGCAGAAGCATTATCAGGGATCCCACAACTACCAAACTTTCCTAATATCTACAGAAGACAACAGAAACCAAGAAACTGAACATACACTCAACAAGACAAGACTATAATCAGTACCTAGAATTATCTCATTCATAACTCCAGATACCTAGACATTGGCACAAAAATAAAAACAATGAACAGCAAAGACAATATTCCCTTGTAGCCAGAAGTTTTTGTGTGTCCTGCCTGATTCCACAGTCATAAAATAATCACTCAGAGCTTCAATATGAATTATAAGTGTTTGACTAATGTCTCAGGTTTATTTTTAGTTCTTATACATAAATTAATCCATTTCTATTAATCTAAGTATTGCCACATGGCTGTGACATTATCAGTCTGTTGACATGTTGTTTGTTGGACAGCTTGATGGCATTTCTGTGTACCATGGCAGTAATCTGCCATTCTGTGTTCAAGCCTGAATCCCAGGGCATCTTTGTACCATGGTGTACATGAGAGACACAACTAGGAATCTGTTTTTGCTTCCATTTATATGCGACTAGAAGCCCTTTTTTAGCTTTTTTTTAAGCCTTATGGAAAACTGAGAGCCCCTGATGGGCATCAGATGTAGTATGAGTTCTAATTGTCTTAATAATAAAACCCCAGAGTTTTATTATTATATTAATGATTTTATTATATTTATTATTTAAATATATATAATATAAGATCATATATATTATATTTATTATTATATTAGGGAGTAAAAGGTGAACCATCAGAGAAGCAGAGCATCCAGCCATTAGAATTTTTACCTCTATGAAATCCTCAGGCTGAAAAGGGGCTAGCTCCTGTCTCCACCCATCTCATTTTCCTCTTTCCACCCAACCATATTACTTCCTCTTTCCTCCTCCCTAGTGCAGGGAGTAAGATTCCATGTGCTGGGATTAAAGGTATGTGCCACCACTGCCTGGAATCTATGGTTAACTAGTTGCTAACTGTAGTAGGAGGAACCACTTGTTTCCCAGCTGCCTGGTAGCTTAGACCAGAAAATAATCACACAGAAACTGTATTAATTAAATCACTGCTTGGCCTATTAGCTCTAGCTTCTTAGTTGTTAATTTATATCATAATTTATCCCATCTCCATTAATCTGTGCATCACCACAAGATCATGTCCTACCAGCAAAGTTTCAGCACAGCTGTCTCTGCAGTGGCTCCATGGCTTCTCTCTTATCTTGCTTCCTTTCTCTTAGCATTCAGTTTAGTTTTCTCAGCCTACTTAAGTTCTGCCCTATCAACAGGCTAAGGAAGTTTCTTTATTCATTTATGGTAATCACAGAATACAGAGGGAAATTCTAGCTCCATACTCTGATATCCAGGCAAGCTTTATTTGTAGAGTACAAGCAAGATATTACCACATGCCCCTCCTAAAACTGAGCAGCATATCTGTAGAAGGTCTTGTGAAATGCACTAGTGGAAGTTCAAGATAAAGAGTTCAAAATAACAGCTATGAATATGTTCAAGGACCCTTTATATCTTGTCCTCTGATTTCTCTATTCTTGTCCTCTGGTTTTAGATATATGAACAAATCCTTTAAGAAGATCATAAAAACATAGAGAAATAGTTGAATAAAATAATAAAAATAATTAAATACATGAAAAGAGAATTTAACATAGGAATAGAATCACTGGAGCAAAGTAAAACTAAAATAAAACTGTAAATGAAACATTTCTGAAATCAAGAAAAATCTTCAGAGATAAGTATCAGCAACAGAATACATGATAAGAGTGTATCTCAGGCATTGTAAACAAGGTAAAAGAAATGCATGTCTCAGTCAAAGAAAATATTATACTTTTTAGATTATTAAAAAATAAATCCAGACATAAAACATCCAGGAAATATTTGAAACTATAAACAGATCAAAACTGTGGATACCAGAAATAGAGAAAGGAGAAGAAACCAGCTCAAAGGCACAAAAATTATTTCTTTTTTTGATATTTGTAAAGGTACTTTTGTGTTTATTTTTTCTAATAATTTTTAATTATTATTAAAAATTATTATTCATTATTCAATAATACCATTCAAAATTTCCACTTCCTCCTTTCCTCTCACTTTTCTTCTGCTTTCCTACTCACCTTTCTCCCCTCCTCCACCAGTCTTAAGAGAGGGCAGGGTACCCTGCCCTGTGGGAAGTCCAAGGTCCTCCCCCCTCCATCCAGGCTTAGGAAGATATGTATCCAAATAGAATAGGATCCCAAAAAGCCAGTACATGCAGTAGAGACAATTCCCAGTGCCATTATCATTGGCTTCTCATTCTGCCTCAGTTGTGAGCCACATTCAGAGGCCAGTTTGATCCCATGCTCGTTTAGTCCCAGTCCACCCGGATTTGCTGAGCTCCCATTAGCTCAGGCACAGTCTCAGTGGGTGGACCAACCCCTCACAGTCCTGACTTCCTTGCTCATATTTTCCCTCCTTCCACTTTTCAACTGGACTTTGGGAGCTCAGTCCAGGGCTCCCATGTGGGTCTCTGTCTCTATCTTCATCTGTCGTCGGACGAAGGTTCTACGATGATATTCAAGATAATCATCAGTCTGACTACAGGACAAGGCCAGTTCAGGCACCCTCTCCTCCAGTGCCCAGGGTCCTAGCTGGGGACATCCCTGTGGACACCTGGGAACTCCTCTAGATTCAAGCCTTTTGCTAACCCCACAATGCCTCCCTTAATTAAGATATCTTCTTTCCTGCTCCCATATCCATTTTTCCTCCATCTCAACCATACCACTCTACAAAATTATTTCTAACAAATTCATAGAAGCTTTCTTCAACCTGAGCAATGAGATGTCTATAAAGAAACAAGAAGCATACAAGATACCAAATAATCAAGACTAGAAAAGTTCCAAAGGACACATGATAATTGAAATATTAAACAGAACAAAGAAAGTATATTAAAATTTTTAAGCAGAGCAGATCAAGTTACATATAAAGGCAGAAACCTTAGAATAACATCTGACTTTTCAGTGGATACTCAGAAAGCAAGAAGGGCCTAGACTACAGATTCCAGCCAGACTCTATACCTAGGAAGATATCAATTAAAGTGAATGGTAAAAGCAAAAGAACCCATTATAAAACTGAATTCAATCTACTTCTGTCTACCAGTCTAGTTCTATGGAAAGCAATAGAAGGAAAACTCTATCTAAACCACACCCAAGATGACAGAAGAAATAAATAATCTCAGAACAGTAAATCAAAAAGAGGGGATTCCTACACCCACCTAAATACCAGAAATCATTATATAACACTCATAGGTAACTCTCAATATCAATGATCTCAATTCTTCAAAAAAAAAAGATACAGACTAACAGACTGGATTTAAAAAAGGATTTATTTTCATACTGCATCGAAGATATACACTTTACCATCAATAATAGATATCACCTCATGATAAAATATAGAAAAAAGTATTCAAGAAAATGGACCCAAGATGTAAACAAGTATAGACATTTCAATATCTGACAAAATCAATATCAAGCCAAAATGAACCAGAAAAGATAGGAAAGGATATTATATACTCCCTGATGACTAAGCATTCAAATATATGAGTCTATAAGAGTCATTCTTATTCAAACCACCACATTCCACTCACTGACTCCCATTGGCCTGTCCCATATAATAATACAAAATGCATTTAGACCTACTTCAAAAATCTCCATAGTCTACCACAGTCTCAACACTGTTTAAAAGTACAAAGTTCAAAGTCTCTTCTGAGATATCTTAACTATAATCTTGTGTACAATCAGAAATCAAAGATCAAATTACATATTTCTAGCATATAGTGGCATAAAATATATTTTACCATTCCAAAAGAAGGAAAAAGAACATAGTGAGGAATACTGGACCAAAGCAAATTCAAAAACCATCAGGACAAACTCCAAATTTTGCATATCTATGCTCGATGTCAACATGCTCTACAGAGCTCGAGCACTTCAGGGTAGGCCCCATTATCAAAAGCTGATGGAAAACAAAAAAAAAATGAGCTCAATGGTATTTTTGTGGACTTTTCTTTGTTTCATATTGCTTTGTTTGGGGAAATTTTGTCCTACTGGTGCTTTACTTGTATAAATGGCTTATCTCCAATTTTGTATATTTGTGTGTGTGTGTGTGTGTGGTGTGTGTGTGTGTGTGTGTGTGTGTGTGTGTGTGTATGAGAGAGAGAGAGAGAGAGAGAGAGAGAGAGAGAGAGAGAGAGAGAGAGAGAGAGAGAATTTCTTATAATTTTCCCTTTGTGTGGCTTTGATTTGTTTTTTGTTTGCTTGTTTTTTTCTAAAGAGGAAAAGAAAGATTAATGGGTTGGGTGGGTTGATAAGTTGGGAAGACATGGAAAGAGTTTGGGAAAAGGAAACATGTGATCAATATATATTGCATAAACTTTTAAAAAGAAAAACATATGTAGCTTTTAAATTAAAAAATTCTATTTGAACTCATACTTCCTTCTTGCATAGCTTTATCTAATTTGTAATAGACTTGTTCTTGGATGCACTGTTATCCACTCTTGCATTATAAATTGATGCCTGTAATAAAAACAATTGTACAGTCTTCTGTTTTGCTTTGTTTTTAACTGAAGGTGGGAATACTTATAGTGTAATTGTGAATTCATCTCCTTAAGATCGTGAATAACAATTCTTATAAAATGTTGTAAATAGGTAGTCTATAAAAATATGATTCTATGGTGTGATACAGTTCCAGTACATTTAAATGTTAATTTCATTTTGACTTATGGATTTTTTTACTTTATTTGGAACAATTACATTACATTACAAATGAAAATTGGCAGAGTTGTGGTTCTGCTCACTGAAGCCTCAAAATAATCTAAATATTTAAAAATGCTAATGCTTTGAAGCACTAGAGCTTCATCCTAATTGTATATATGTAAATAAATTTTCTTTATGCATTTCAAATATACGTAAACTGTCTAATCTAATGTTTGATAAAATATCTTTCTATCTAAAAACTTGTCCACTGTTAAGAAATTTTAGAAATACTTTGATTTTTCTTGAATTTGTTTGGCACTTCAAGTATTACATAAGACTGGTTAAATAACATATCCAAGAAGTTCTAATTTGGTGGAAACTAAATTTGTACTTGGCAGGGAAAGAACTCTAAAGACTTTAAGATGAAGTTCCTGCTAGGAATCAGGAATTATATTTATTCCAGATTCTTTTGAATATTATGCATTGGCACATTACAAAGTATCTTAGACTCTGAATCTGCCTTCATGCCTCTATTCCTTTGTCCAAGGAGGTTCATCTTGTATCTCTCACCTATATCATTTTTATTTTTGGCTGAAATCTTAGGTTTGTACAGCCTGGTATATTAACAACACATCATGAAACTGTATGAAGAAATGAATATAGAAGCTTTTAATTGAAGTCAGTGTTATATAAAGACCATTATAAAGAAACATTTGTGTTTTCATCATTCTTTTTCAAATAATGTTAACCTTGATAACAAAAAAAATCAGATTCATTGATTATAACAGGTCACAGTAAAGAGATAAGGAGCAATGAAGATCAAACTAAGAGAGAATGGAGCCTACAGTATGAATTTTGCATAAATTTTTGAAAATAAACATAATGTCTATCTGAATAGATCATGTATTTCCTAATTTGATTATGACACTTGACAAATAGAAGCATATAAATCTTTAAGTTGTATATGTTTAGGCCTATTTTTGTTATGTTTTTGAAACTTAAAATGTCTAAAGCTTTATATTGTTTACCCCCATATCGTGTGTAACATTTTTTTTTTTACTTTTTTGTAGCTAAATCTCTTCTCTGAAGAAACAAGCTGTAACTACACATACTACAACTTAGAAGAGATGTCATGCCTATTGTTGAGGATTTTGTTAAGTGATATTTGGCTCTTAGAGGAGCTACTATCAATCCAGAAGAGAAAATTTGGTTAAGCTAAATTACATATATTATATATTTTTAAAATTTTCAATAGATTGTTAATAATATGATTCCTCATTTCTCTTTCAGACATCGTTATTGCTACTGTCTCTATCTCTCTATGCTCCCTATTTAAGTCTCTTTTATTTTGCCCATTTCCCCAACCAGGTCACATAACCCGATATTCCCTCTCTATTGCTACCCAACAATCTATATGAGAAATGGTCCCATTTTACTCTACTGGTTTCTGCAATTTCTCCATGATATGTAATTTCATCTGAAGATTTGTAGCGAGGAGCCTCCCATAAGAGAGAACATAACACGTTGCCTTTCTGGGTTACCTCACTTAATAAAATCTTTTCTGTTTCCTTCCATTTACTTGCAAAGTTCATGATTTTATTTTTCTTTAAGGCTGAATATTTTTGCACAGTATATGTGCACTACATTTTTTACTATAAATTTATTAGTTGAAGGGAATGTAAGCTGTTTTCCTTTCCGAGCTACTGTAAATTGAATAGCAATGGACATAACAGTGAAACTGTGAAGTAGAATGTAAAGTCCTTTGGGCATATTACCAAAAGCTATGAAGTTGGATTATAAAGTGGATTTATTTTTAGCTTTTTGAGTATCTTTCACACTGATTTCCATAGCTGCACCAATTTTCAATCCCATTAACAGTGAATGATGGCTTGTCTCACATGCACAACATTTGGTTTTAGTTGTTTTGTTGATCTTGGCCATTCTAACTGGGATAAAATGAAATATTAAAGCTGTTTAGATTTGCATTTTACTAATTTCTAGGGATGAATATAATTTAAATATTTTTTTAGCCATTGTTGTTTTTCCTTCTTTTAGAACACTGCTCATGTCCCATACTTAATTTTTGAAAGGGTTGATTTTTTTGTTTATTTTTTGAACTCTTTGTATATTATAGATATTAATCCTATGTCAGGTGTATACTTGACAAAGATTCTTTCCTGTCCTGTGGGCTTCCTATTTTCTTAGATTATTTGCTCTTATCTGCACAGAAGTTTGTTAGCTTTATGAAATCCTACATGTCAATTGTTGACCTTAATTCTTGATCATATGGAGTTCAATTCAGAAAATCCAGCACCTACATCATGTATAGTACTGTTTATGTTTTCTTCTAGAAGCTTCAGTGTTTGAGGTTTCATGTTTAATTATTTTATACACTTGGATTTGCTTTTTATTTAAGGATATAAATATTGGATTTGTTTCATTCTTCTGCATGTGAACATCCACTTTTCCCAGCACCATGTTTTGAAAATGCTTTCTTTTGTCTAGCTTGTATTTTTGGAAACATTGTTAAATGTTAGTTGGCTGAAACTATGTCTAGTCTTTGATTTTGTTTCATTGATTTACTAATGCATTTCTAGAGCATCCATGGTTTGAAAGGAATCCATGGCACTGATGCGCTAAGACTTCTTTATCTGAGGGTGCTAGTGGAAAAAGATATTCATACACTTTTGTGGTTGTTTTGTTCCTTTATTCTCTCATGTTGTTGTTCCTGTTATAATGTTTTGTCTTCCTTTGTTTTCCACAGCTATATATACCCAACAAAAAAAATCAAGCAATACAGGAGTTACATTTGAAGGTTACTTACAATTCATTACTTTAGTAAATGCTTAAAAACAGAGTCATCCTGACAACGCACATGCAATAAATCTAACTTGTGACAGAACAAGGAAAGAGCACTTTTTCTCAATCAACTCTCTAATTGGTGGGCTATAACTTGTATCTGCAAAAAAAGAATAAGTCATTTTGTTATCTACCTAGAGTGGTAATGTTATAGAGGATTTTAAAGGAGTTAGAAATCTAAACTACCTAAGAAAATACAAAAATATTTTACCAAAATCTATACTTCTGAGTGTATAAACATTTTAAGCTAACATTCTGTGATCAACAATAATAAATGCTGGGCTTTTTTGGGCTCATAAAATGTTTTGTTTACAGACAGAGGTATGTCTTAATTTCTTTGTTACAGACAGAGGTATGTCTTAATTTCTTTGGTTTAGACTCAGAATTACCGTAAATCTTTTAGTATCAGTTCAATTGGCGCTTTCCGGGGCATATTGAGACTTAAATCTTGAAATGTACTTTCTTTTCTGCCTGAAACTCAAGACCACAAAAATATAAATTGGTCAATGTACTCTTTTTTTTTTGGGGGGGGGGTTATATTATCTTTGGATGATTCACTCTTTTTCTTCAGATGTCTCATTTGTTTAGTGATCTTCAGATTCCTTAGATAGAAACCTTTATTCTCTTTTTCTTTCTTTATTTTTTTAAATCTTTTTTTTATTGAGAAAATGAGAAAAAAAAAGTTTCCACCTCCTCCCAGCCTCCCATTTCCCTCCCCCTCCTCCCACCCTTCTCCCCCTCCTCCCACCCTTCTCCCCCTCCCCCCACTCCTTTCCCCCTCCCTCTCCAGTCCAAAGAGCTGTCAGGGTTCCCTGCCCTGTGGTAAGTCCTAGGTCCTCCCCCCTCTGTCCATATCTAGGAAGGTGAACATCCAAACTGGGTAGGCTCCCACAAATTCTCCTAAAACTACAAAAATGAAACCCCTCCTAAACCTAATTTTGTGGTGGTTCCCTTTTGGTCAGTTAAAGCAGATCAAATGATAAACATTTCTTCGTCATATAAGTTAGTTTAGATTGAATGGTCATGCTATTTGATGAACTATCACCTCTCCTCATCAAGGGTCTCTTTCTTGTTCAAATTGAACCTTTATCAATTATTATGACATCCAAAGCTTTTCTTCTCCTGTGGAAACAAAAGCAAAATGCCTTCCTTAAGATAACACACATAATGAATTCCATTCCAAGGTCAACACATCTTTAAAGCATACCAACTAAGTTAATTAAGCAGTATTTTCTAATATCCAATGTGTCAGAGACCAGCCAAAACAAAAATACCACTTACCAGGGTAGGGGTATGGGGATCAGAAATATAGTAAAAAGGATGAAGACATGAATGAAAATAATAAAACAGAAACATGGGATAGTATCAGGAGAGATTTTCAGTGGATACTGAAATCCCCATGTTTAATTTCCATATATTTTTATGCCTCAATAAAAAAGGGGGAAGAAGGCAACAAAACACTTCTTTAACATGATTTAAAGGACAACCCAGACAGTTAATTGCTTCAACACTTTTAGCCATCAAGGCATTAATCTATTCATTAGAGTTCTTTTGTTTAGGCAGTGAAATCACCGTAGACCAAGTTTCCTGAAAGCAGCCATTGCCCAGGTTAAAACTCTTAAAAAAAAGAAGGAGCAGAAATTTGCTAGCATATTATGACCATCTGTCATGGTAGAGTGGATCTACCTGTGTGGGACATCTTAATATCAAAAGAATTAAGTAAACACATCCTGGGTCAGGATGTGGAGCCCTATTTGTTATCAAATATTCTGAGCAACCTCAAATTCTCTGACCTTCAGACAAGGTGGAAAAAGGCTCACATTTTCGGGCTTCTACACCAGTCTTTCCACAGCTGTTGTTCATTTCTAATCAGCATTAAGAAAATCACAAGGCAATAAAGTATTATGCAATCTGTTTCTAAAGGTCTTTATTACCTCTTTCTGTCCATTTAGCATATTCTTTAAAGTTCAATTTGATAATTCTATAACTGTCTGCCCTGTGAGATCATGTGATATATCTGTAATATACTTTATATTACAATAAGAAAAAAGCGGTTTCATTTTACTAGAGACATATTCTGAAGCATTGTCAATCATAATGTATATAGGTATACCTGTGATGGCCATAACTTTCGGCAAATGTGTGGTTACAAAATAAGCCTTTTCCAAACTCAAAGCAGTTGTCCATTGAATTTCTGAATAGGTATCAATGGTGTGGTATACATATTTTAATTATACAAATTCTACAAAATGGAACATATCCTCCTGCCAGATTTAATTTCTTTGAGTAATTTTTTGGTTGCTTCCTGCAGGTATTTGGTTGTAATAAAGAATAAGTAGGACATTTCCTTTGCTTGCTGCCAAGTGATGGAAAAATCTTTTTTTAAACCTTTGCTATTGACATGATTTTTTTTTATGAAATTCTGTGGCCTCCAGCACATTTCTTATCAATAGTTAACCAATTTCTTCATTATATTGTGCTATAAGACTTGACAGATAAATATGGAATTAAATGTGATATATATATGATGACTTCTATTTTTGATTATTTCTTGTAGCTGAATAAATAATAAAGTTAATTCAGTAACATCTGATACAAATTCTTCAGTTTTAGGATGCAAAACAACACTTTTTGCATATTGTAAATCAATAACTAAGTTAAGAGATTCCATAAAATCTATTAATACCATAAGAAGAGCATATAAATTTGATTTTTGAACAGAATCATAAGGATTATGGTTCTCTTTACTTAAATTTTCTGAGTTGTGACCCTCCTTTCCTGATGTATTTGCCTTTGTACAGAATATAGGAGCCCCAGATATTGGTGTTCCCAATACAATGTGAGGAAAGATCTATTTCATTCTCCTTATAAATTGAATTCTGTGGTTTTTGAGATATTTGTTGTTAATCTGCTAAAAAATTACTGAAAGCTCTCTGCTAGGGTTCAATTTCTGCTTGTAATCTGTCAACTTGATCATTATTAAAAGATACTACAATTTCTGCTGGGTCTATTTCTCCTAACTGGCAAAATTTCAATTTCCCTTCAACTCAGAGATCTTTTCCACCTAAGGTTTTAATTTTTTACTCTGTTTATGTGGTAAAAGGATCCATTGTAAGGTATATTCTGTCTACATGATTAGAGGGTAAAATAACCAAATGCAATCAAGTTTTGGCTCCAAATGAGCTACATGTGCAGTCTGTAATTTCTTTTTTCACGAAATCCAATTTTCCCTCAACTTCAGTTGATCATTCTCTTGGACTATTTAAGCCCTTAGGGGGGACTGTCTAAGATTTTGAACAATTTACTTAGTTCATCAGGTTTTAATTCAATAGAGTGACATAGATAGTAAATGTTTGGTAACAATCTTTGAAAGTCCTGAAAAGTCTATATTCTGTCATAAATGGTATCTTTTGGGGTCTAGTTTTTGGTATTTTATGTCCTAAATAATTCATAGGATCTCCTCTGTATTTTTCAGGAGCAATTTGTAATCTCCAAAACCACAAAATTTTCTTTACTTCTTCAAACATTTTTTTTCCCTAAAGTATCTGCATTTGAATCAGCTAGTAAAATGTCACCCATGTAATCGTAAACCATAGATTCAGGATATTGCTTATGTGTCATTTCCAATGAATGATATATAAAATATTGACACAGTGTGTGACTATTTAACATTCTCAGCTGGAGAATATGCCATTGATATCTCCTCACAGGTAAAGAATTATTATCAGCAGGCAGAATGAAGGCAATTTTTTCTGTCTTTTTTTGTAAAGACAGAGTGAGAAAACTATTTTTTTTAATCAATATTGGTAAGAGGCCATCTTTCTAGGCAATAGAGAAGTCAAAGAAATTCCAGACTTCTAGATGGCCCGTTGGCTGAATCACCTTAATTGAAGCTCTTAGGTCTGTTACCATTCTCCATTTTCCAGATTTCCTTTTAATAGCAAATATTAAAAAATTCAAGGGCTGGGTAATTCTTCAATATACTGAGACTTTAACTGCTGTTCTGAAGCCTGCAGTTTCTCTGTTGTTTAAGATCATTGCTCAATACATGCAGGTTTAACCACCAACCATTTTAAATGTAGGGCTGTTGGTAACATTGAAAGATCAGCAGCTGTCATGCCTTGTTCTTGTACAACCTGAATGGTTGGTGACTGTTCTTTATAATACCTTCTAATGTTTTTCTCAGAAACATATATTAATTTATGGTTGTTTCTAAGATTGGGGGGGTGTTAATCTGAGTATGTTATTTCAATTTCTATATTTGTTGAGTATTGCTTTACGTTCTAATATGTGGTTGATTTTGCTAAAGTTCCATGGGCTTTGGAAAAGAAAGTGTTTTCCTTAGTGTTTAGATAGAATGTTCTGTAAATATTTGATAGGTGTATTTCATTTATGATAGCATTCAGCTTCAGAGTTTAGTGTTTTTAGTCTGGATGAAACACTTCCTATTGTGTTGATAGGGTCACTTTATGTTTTTAAAATAGGATTTCTTTTAGGAAATTTTGTATACTTTGGTCCATAAATATTTAGAATTATGGTACCTTCTTGACAGATTTCTCCTTTACTGAGTATGAAATATCCTTTTCTATGTCTTCAAATAGTTTTGTGGTGAAGCTTTTTTTAATGTTCTATATTAGATATTCCTGCTTGTTTCTTAAGTATCCCTTTCCTTACACATTTTCTCTATGTTTTTGGTGACTATTGTTGGTGTTAATATGTCATGCGTGTGTGAGTAATGATGCTAGGGGTGTACAGAAGAGGACATTAGATTCATTGGAGCTTAAATTATTTGCACTTGTGGCCTATCTTCCACCCACAACTCCTCGATCCCATCCTGGTAACAGACCTGAGTACTCTGCAAAAGAAGTACATGATATTAACAACTGAGCCCTCCTCCTAGTCCCAAGATTGATTTTTTTCTTGTGCAAATTTGAAGCAGACCTTCCTCACTCACTCTATGATTCTGTTTTCTCAGCCTTCTGATTGCTTATATTGCAGGCATGTGAAACCTTGCTGGCTTAAGGATGTATTTTTAACACTAAACAAGAGGCACTGCTTCATATTCTGTTTCAGATAGAGGGATTATTCTTCACTGATCGCCACAGTAGGCAACTGGATTAAAAACCACATTAAAATAATATGGAATATTTTTCTCTCTATATAAATATACATATGAGAGAAAGATAGGATATATAGGAGAAAATAGGCAGAAAATCAATACTAACAATTACAAATTAGATACATTTAAAGTAATATGAAGCTAATAAAGAAAAAGACATATTTATTGTTTTGTTTTTCAAGACAGGGTTTTACTGTGTAGTCTTGGTTTTCCTGGAACTCATTCTGCATCCTGGTGCTGGGATTAAATGTATGTGCTACCATTGTCCGTCAAATCAAGTTTCAACACTTACGTTTTTGAGTAGTTGGAAACATTTTCATATGATAGATATGATAGAAAATTTTTGATGGATGCTTAAACTTATTTTCATGTTCTATCTATTTTGTTCTAATTCCTAAAATATTTAGAATACATGCAGCATTGGAAAAAAATAGAACAACTGGAGACAACTTTGTCTCTATGGAAATGGAAATATAAAGAACTGGAAGTATCCAAGGTACCAAATGTGAGACTGGTGTGGGGAAATTAGAAGGGAGATGGGGAAGTCACATAGCATAAAGGGAACAAGTTACGGACTGTACAGATACGAGAATGATACTGAAAGATCAATTCTGTCTAAAAGAGAAATCTTAGAAATAACTTACAAATGGTTATCTTAATTAAATTGAGGACAGGACACTGAAAACCTTGGTCTAAATGATACTGTTTTTCTCTTTATTTTCTCGTCTTCCCCATCCTTCCTTCACTCTCTCTTGGATTTTTGTAACAGTCTCCTTCCTTCTGTAGCCTGCTGACTGCGGAGTCTCTGGAGTGCTGGAATTAGAGTAAGGTGAGCTACTTATTTTTTTTGAAGAATCTCTTGTGAAAGTTTGAGATGTACAACAGATACTTTTTTTTTTGCAATCTTAGTGTTTATTAAGTAAATTTGCAAACACACAATTCAAACGAACAAATATTTGCCAGATCGTTAATGAGTGCCTTTGTAGGAATTCACATTTAGTTCAGAGACTTAATCAGTTAAAGTTTTGATTGACACAAAACTGTACATTTCTAGGTTACCATGTGATATTTCAATAGACTTAATTTTTTGACTCTAAGAAATCTACTTTATGTTAACTCTAAACACATATGCAAACTTGCGATACAACTTTCATGAAGCAATTTTTACCTCCCCAGGTAAAGCACGTTCTGCTATTTTCTTTATTCTTTTTTTTTTTAAGTTTTATTTATTTATTTTTATTTATTTTATTATTTATTTATTTATTAAGGATTTCTGCCTCCTCCCCGCAACCGCCTCCCATTTCCCTCCCCCTCCCCCGATCCAGTCACCCTCCCTAATCTGCTCGAAGAGCAATCAGGGTTCCCTGACCTGTGGGAAGCCCAAGGACCGCCCACCTCTATCCAGGTCTCCTAAGGTGAGCATCCAAACTGCCTAGGCTCCCCCAAAGCCAGTACGTGCAGTAGGATCAAAAACCCTCTGCGATTGTTCTTGAGTTCTCAGTATTCCTCATTGTCCTCTATGTTCAGCCAGTCCGGATTTATCCCATGCTTTTTCAGACCCAGGCCAGCTGGCCTTGGTGAGTTCCCGATAGAACATCCCCATTGTCTCAGTGTGTGGGTGCACCCCTCGCGGTCCTGAGTTCCTTGCTCGTGCTCTGTCTCCTTCTGCTCCTGATTTGGACCTTGAGATTTCTGTCCCGTGCTCCTCTGTCTCTGTCTCCTTTCATCGCCTGATGAAGGTTAATATTCATGAGGATGCCTATGTGTTTGTCTTTGGGTTCACCTTCTTACTTAGCTTCTCTAGGAACATGCATTATAAGCCCAATGTCCTTTATTTATGGCTAGAAACCAAATATGAGTGAGTACATCCCATGTTCCTCTTTTTGGGTCTGGCTTACCTCACTCAGGATAGTGTTTTCTATTTCCATCCATTTGTATGCAAAATTCAAGAAGTCCTTGTTTTTTACTGCTGAGTAATACTCTAATATGTATATATTCCATACTTTCTTCATCCATTCTTCCGTTGAAGGGCATCTAGGTTGTTTCCAGGTTCTGGCTATTACAAACAATGCCGCCATGAACATAGTTGAGCATATACTTTTGTTGTATGATAGGGCCTCTCTTGGGTATATTCCCAAGAGTGACAACAGATACTTTTAGAGACATACTAATGGTAAACATTTAGTGACCACAAGTACATAAAATAATCAACCATTCTGGCAATCTAGGAAGGTGTTACCTTGTTATTTCTACCAACTGTTATATAGTTTTTCATATTTATTTATGAAGTTGCTTATACATATAAATTTATTTCAAGTGCATTTAATTATTCAGAAAACTACTTGCTTTTATAATGTTATTTTCATTATTATCAATAAAATTCTGTAACTGACCTCATTATAATATATTTATATTCAAGAAGTATAAACATGAAGATCTTATTATTTATAATAGCATGCATAGAACTAAAAATAACTATGATAAGTGAAATAAATTAGGGACAAAAAGAAAAGTACTTTGTGAATATGTTATGTGAAACTAAAACAAAAAATGATTTCACAGAAATTAAAATTAGGATAGTGATTAATATTATAATAAAGGTCAGTTAGGATAAGGTGTGATCAGGTATGGAATAGTAGTGAATTCTGGGAAATTCTGTGCATGCTTCATAACAGGGTCACATCAGTGTTATCTCTTACTATTAGTGAGCAAGTAAAAAACTGTAGCTTTAGTTGATTTACGAAATGTATATGTATTTAAAATTAGGTTATGTTTTCTCTCCAAGTATAATTTTTCAGTATCAAATCTGAAAATACACTCTAAAATTCTTGACAAATATGAGAAAAATGAAAAAAGTTATAGAATAAATTGGGTTTGTGTTTGGTGAATATAAATAGTTATATTTCATCATATATTTGTATAATAAATTGATACATACTTAAGGTTTTACTAGCTGGTATAGTTTGACTTTTAAAAATAGTATGTATGCAAATATTCCAAATTATGTTAAACATGCTGAAATACTAAATTCTGAACTAATGATACTTAACCACACACATTTATTTATGAATTTCTTATTTTTTATAATGTATTATAGCAAAATATAACAAAGCAATGATTTTACACTACATGTAGAAGTGTATTGTAGAGTTAGTGGAAATGAAAATACAGTGCGTCAACACCAAGAAGAGAAGTAAAGAAGTAAATTGGAATCTTCACATAAATTGCACTTTCTTCTTTCCTTTCTCTTAAAATCTTTAGGCAATGTTTTGTATTTCGCCATAGCTCTTTATATATGGAAACCTGACAACAGAAGCATAAAACTTGGATAACTTAAAATTCCTAAATCAAATACATGAGCAGTCAAAACAAACTGATTAAAGGATCAGCATTTGTTAGAGCTGCAAATAGATGTACTTGAAAGCACTTACTTCTTCACATGTATTTAAAAGTTTGGTATGCTTCAGAAATCAATCCTGAATCACTGACATTTAGAGGAGAGAAATGCTAAGGATCTAAATAAAAGGTCAGAAAATTTTAACATTCAGTGGAAACAATGAACAGGAGACGTGGTTCTATTTAAAGTGCAGCTTCTATGTTGAAATTTATACTCATTAAGCACCTCCTTTCAAGTTTAAAACTGTTGTCTTGTAATAGATTATGAAATTTAAAGTGTAGGTCTGATCATTTCTATAGAATTGCAATATAGATGATTAGGTACTAATGCAAATAACACTCATTACAAATAGCTATCATGAATCATCATTTTTAAAAATGAAGTATGCTAGTTATTTGTAATAAAGGTTAAAATGTAAGATACAATTGTTTTTATTCTTTTTTTTTTTCCTGAGACAGGGTTTCTCTGTAGCTTTGGAGCCCGACCTGGAACTAGCTTGGTCTGGTGTTTGAGTGTGGATATCTGCATCTGCTTCCATCAGTTACTGGAAGAAGGCACAATGATGACAGGTGTCATCTCTGACCATATGAACTAAACCTTAAACTTACCAGATGGCTCCTCTCATGATAATGGCTGGCTTAAGCCTTCAGGCAGTGATCAGGAGTTGTCTCTGTATGCAGCAGCCCAACTAGGCACCTTATGATTAGTTGTTCTTTGCATTTTGGCTGACTGTATCTTTCTGTAATGATCTCCTTCTGCTGGAAAGAGAAGCTTTTTTTTGATGAGACATGAAAACAATTTTTTTGTTATCTTAGGGTTATCATTGCTGTAATGGAACACTATTAGCAAAAATAACTTGTGGGGGAAAAGGGTTTATTTGGCTTAAACTTCCACATCACTGTTCATCACTGGAGGAAATCAAGACAAGAATTCAAGTAGGGCAGGAACGAAGAGGCAGGAGCTGATGCAGAGGCCATGGAGGACTGTGGCTTATGGGCTTACTTCCTCAAGGATTTGTCAGTCTGTTTCCTTACAGAATCCAGAACCATCAGCCCAGGTGTGGCACTATTCACCATCAATCACAAATTAAGAAAATACCACACAGAGTTTCCTAAAGTCTGATCTCATGGAGACATTTTCTTAACTGAGATTCCCTCCACTCAGATGACTTTAGATTGTGTTAAGTTGACATAAAATTCATCAATATATGGTCATATGTATATGCATTTGTAATGTAATTAGGTATTAAATTTGTTAGTAAAGTGACAGTATTAGGTTCTTCTCTTAAGTCTATGATCTCACTTGTCCCAGATAGTTAGCAAGGTTTTAAGTACTAGGCATGATTTCTCCTGTGTTGAGCAAATCTTCAGTCCAAGTCAGACAAATATTGGTTACGACCAATATATAGGTACCACCATTCCACATTTAGGGATTTCTTGCCATGGTCATCATTGTTGTGGTTTTTAAGTGTCACAGCTGGACAGGACTATTGATTGCTTTCCTCCTTTGCAACTTATATTGAGTCTTCTGGTAGTAAGACAGCTATTCTTTACAGAGGAATCTTTTGGGTCAGACTGAGTTTAGTTCTTCTGAATTTTGTGACCAAAGTATATAGTGTTTTCAGAGAGATATTCCAGAACCAAGCATGAAAAACATTTTGAGTGGTTGGTCAAAAAAGTCAAAGATATTTCCAAGGCAATACAGATTACTGTAGTTGTCTTTTGTTTCCTCTCATAAGTTGAAAGTACATGTATACTGTTGATATTGAATATTCAATAAAGAAATAAAGTATGGAGCATTGTCTCTAACCAGAACAGATAGGAAAGGGAAAATACTTTAAAAAATTGAGAAAGAAGGATGAAACAAATTCCTCTCTTCCTATAAGCCTGAGACAAAGAGTCTTTGAGCAAGTACATTGTCAAAAACATCTGTACTTAACCCAAACATTGAGGTACCATCATGTATTACTAAGACTGAGATGTGAAGATGTCAGTGATGATCTGAGTGAATTCTTCAGGCTATTGATAGTGGAAATAAAAAACTTATCAGAGTTTCCAAAACAGAAAACAGGATAACCTTGCACATTTATGCTCTACTCCACAACTTAAATGAATGGCTACATTTGCATGGGAGAAATAAGAGTATGAAGACACAGGAGAGAAACATTCCTTAGTGTGGCAAGTATTTTAAACCAAGGTCACTCCTATTCTCTCAGGTCACTCCTCTTCTTCAAAATGCTTCCTGTCCCATTCCTTCTTCCATTCTTCCCAAGGTATTGCCCTTTGACTCTGGGCTGTGTTCCACTCTTCCCAAGACTTCTTCCACTCAGCCCAAGACAACTTTCTCTCTTCCACCTCTGCTTCTTCTTCTGGTTCAATCACTTCCTCTTCTACTTCAGCCATGCCCTCTAGTTCTGGAGTCACAGCCAACTCCTCTGTGGAGACTGTCTAACAGATGGCTGTAGTGCCATAGAACTTGCAAGGCAATGCTAGCCTCTAGGCTCCCTCCTGTTCCCATTTTTCCCTGAGACATTTTTCTTGCCTTCGCAGGAAACAGCATTAATAGCTGGATACAAACTTGCTCTGTTTTTACCCTCTTTATTAGCTAGAATTCAAAATCACTATTTTTAAAGGCTAAACCTGACAGAATGCAAAGTCTTAGTCTTATGAAAGCTGCTAAGTTATTATAGACTTAGTTATATAGCAAGTTAGTCAGACATCCTTAAATTATAAATATAATTAATCACTGGGAGAAGATTTATATAGATCCCTGTATATGTTTTCAAAGTCAAACTTAAAACAAGTAACTAGAAACAAAGTTTATCCTATCAGATATACCTAGGCAGCACTCATACTTGAGCGATCTGCAGAATATAACATTTAAAATAATTATTAAAAAGCTTATTGCTGTGGGCTTATTATTATGTAATAATAATTATAATAATAATAATTATACTTGTGAGCTTATTATTTCAGCCAATTGCCTTTTAGATACCAGCCCACTTGGGCATGGTTTCTCATACTATATATTCAGCTGTAAAATGTGTGCTCTCTCTCCACTTCTGGCTCTCATTTCCAGCTGCTAGATTAGGTTCCTGTTCCCTGTTTATGCAGAAGACTGGTCTGTGAGTCTACCTCTAAATATATAACACTTTATTATATGCAATTCTGAACTAATGTGGGATTATTTTATAACTTCTACAATTATCTGGCACCCAAGCATGGGGACCAGTCCACTCTGTTTTGGGATTGTTTAAGTTTTCCACAATGAACAATGAATTTTCCTACAGTAAATTTTGAAGTTTCCAGGAAGAAGATGGGGTCCCATAACTATGACTTCACCTGATTGATAAGACATCATGATGCTGATAATGCTACTATAAGACCTATTTTGGGTACCAACTGCTCAAGACGGTTCCAACTTGGTCAGTTGAAATGGTGCATTTTTTACAACATTCTGGCCAGAAATCCAGATAGGAACCTCAGCAAAACCCTACCAAATATTCAGAGACTATTTGAAATTATACCAGACAGTAATTTTGGAACTTAACCATCATTTTACTTTCACAGGAACCAATAGAAATAACATTGCCCCCATGACAGCTAGAAGTAATTCTAGAAGATAATGTCCCCTCTCCCAAAAAATTTTGTCCTCAGGGCTAGGGACATCATTTAGGGGTTGATTATAATAGGTGTTATGGTTTTTGACTCTTTAAGAGGCAAGCCACGCCCACTCCCGGCAACCCCCTGCTCCCCCCCAACCTGCAATCTTAGATTTCTTACTGTCCTCTTTCTTGGCACATGCCTCTCCCCCTTCTTTTTTTTTCTCTCCTTTCCCTTCTCCTTCTTTCCCTACTCTCTCTCTCCCTCTCCTCTAGAATATTCAGTTATAAATATTAAGTTCTCTTCTGTACGATGTGTCCATGTGCCAGGACTCAGATACAGATGGTTGCTGCTCAGGGCACCCCAGCTCATGACCCACACTTTGACACTTGGTGAATTATACATCTGTCCACATGCTACTACCTATGATCTCTGCTAAACACATAGTCAACAACTCTCACTGCTGGAAAACTTTGGGTTTTCTCTTTATTCAGGCCCCAATGCTCAGAATTAATTGATTCTTAACTTCTCTTAATTTGTTAAACAAGCATATTTTTCAGTATCTTAGTAAGCAACACATGCTTTTCACTGCTGCTAGTGTCTGTCGTCCATGTTTCTGCAACTGTGACACCTGCTGGCCGAAAACGATTATTACACCTACTCCATTTCATTGTAATTGCCTTATTGGTGTGGGAGGTCCTTCTGCCCAAGTGCAGCTTTCATTGGTGAATGAAGGGTGGAGTCTGGGAATTTTACCTGGTAATCCACTGCCACGTGGCAATACACAGATTAATAGAACTGGGTTAAATTAAGATGTAAGAATTAGCCAATAAGAAACTAGAACTAATGGGCCAATCAATAATTTAATTAATATAGTTTCTGCATGGTTATTTCAGGGCTAAGCTAGCTGGTTGGCCAGGACAAACAAGTGGTTCCATACAACACCTTATGACAGATAAGATCTGAAAAAATACAAAAACTTCTAATAACATAACTATCCAGGAGTTCAATAATTATTTTGTTTATACTATGAATGGTATTCAACAAAGTTTATATGATTTTCTTCCTACATCCCTTTTCTTGATTCTGGGAATTAGTTTTGTTTTGTATATTATCTCATTAAAAATCATTTGACAACAGGGCCAAGAATGATGCACTTTTAGAAAAAATACAGTCTTTATAGACTAATTATAGACAGCTAGTTCATAAGATATTACAGAGAGAGATAGCATCAATTAAACAGAATTATCTGAAAGAATTTTTGCTATTGAATTTAACAATCAGAATCTGTTGAAAAATTATGATAGATTAATAGATAAGGTATCTCTTCAGGAAGGTAATATGCACACTATAAAAATTATGTCCAAGGCTGAGACATTATTTTTAATGGACACGTTTTATACCTTGAAACCCTCAGTGAGGGCATTAGAACAGAACACTGGACAGGAGGTTTAGACTTTACAAAAGGCAGTAGTAAAAATAATTGAAAAGATTGAAGAATTGAAATTGATGAGCAGGGACAGAAGGTACAAGGGTAGGATTTAGCCTCATCAGTACATGCCATAACCTGGGATGACTTACACAGAGCTTTAACTGCATATCTGTTAATTTTCTCAGAAATACCATCTGTAAAAACAAAGCACCCTAAGGTAATCAAAGAGTATTAATGGGAACCAATACATATGAATGATCTAAGAGGAATCAAACAATCAATAGCTTCTTATGGACCACATTTGCCTTAGTCAGGAAATGGTGAAAACATGGGCTTCAAGCAATATGGTTACCTTACACATTGATTTCAATTAATATTAGCAGCCCTAATCTGCTTTGGAAGTGTTATTTGAGAGAAGAGGCAAAATTTTTAGAAATACATGAGAAAACAAAAGAATTTGAGACTTCCCAAGATCAAATTCTTGGTGAGGGTCATTACTCTTATCCTGAGGAACAGGCTCATTATGAAGAACTCACCTTGTCCCTATGGAGCACAACTGCTTTACATGCTTGGGGCAGGATTCAGGAACTAGTAAAGAGGATTGGATCTTATATTAGGGTTAAAGAGGGACAGAGGGAACACTTTGGTGACTTCATACTAAGATTAATTAAGGCTGTACAAGTAGGAGTGACAGACCATGAAGCTAGACATATACTTATTGAATCTTTGGCTTTTGAAAATGCCAGCCTAGAATGCAAGAATATTCTTGGTCCTTTAAAGGGCAGATTAGCACCAATAGAAGAACAGGTCTTTTATACAATGAATATTGAAACATTAGAATATAGCACTGAGGCTTGGGTAAGAGAAACACTTTCCAATGGGATGAGGAAGCACCAAAATGCCAAATGTTTTAATTGTGGTATAATAGGACATCAAAAAAGGGGCTATAGACAAGGAATTCTTAGGAATAATATCTCCTCTAGGCATGACAAAAATAGGAGGCCTCAGCCTTCTGGTATATGTAAGAGGTATAGCAAAGGCTGACATTGCACCAATGAATGTAAGTAGACAAAAGACAGATAAGGCAACCCAATACCACTGGGAAACTCTTTCATGGACCTCTTCAGGCCCACATGTCAAACAAAGTCTAGTTATTTCCAGTCACTGTGGAGAAAACTTCTCACTAGGAAAATTAAACATTTCAGTGCCTACTGTAAAAAACCATACTGTTCTGGATGATGGAGTAGACATGGAGGATGAACCAAAAGCTCCAGTAGGAAATAGAAAACGTTTATTTTGTCAGACTTCTATAAATGATCAAAGACTAAATCTAATAGTGTGTATAAATGAGATTGTAATTAAGGGATTACTAAACATGAGTGTAGACATGGTTATTACTCCAGAATCTAGGCATCCATATTGGCCTCTTCAAGAGGCAGATATTCACTTTCTTAGAATTGGAATCCTATCTCAAATGAAAGAAAGCATGAGGTAGGTTGAATGGGGAATTTCCAAGACACCATGCACACTTAATTTTGCTGTGGTGAAGGGTTTACAACAAACCTCTTAGTAGGTGAAAGCAAGCCAAATGGGCAGGGATAGGGCACTTTCTGGGCTGTGGACCATTTGAGCCTTTTATGCCAGTCCTCCTGGTAGGTGTGGAGTTTAGATCCACATGGGTGCTAGATGAAGATGAATGCTAGAAAGAAATCCCACACTAGTTAAAAACTGAGTATAATAAAGGGTTATTTATTTATGTTTGGACTCACAGATCAAAGTTCTCTGCTCCAAAGGGGAACAACAACCAAATCCCACAGCTGGAATGGAGAGGGAATGTGCACTTCACACGGGCATTTATAGTATAAGAGGCCATGGCCAAGTGTGGGGGGGTAACTTAAAGGCTACTGGCTGTAGGAGTTCCTATAGCAGGGGGGAAAGTACTGAAAGAACCAACTGGAAAGTGGATAATTTCAGTGTTATGTAGAAAGCTGGTGGAAGGGAAACTCTCAGAAATCTGGGAGGATGACCCTGACTAAGTCTCCTAGTAATAGGAAATATGTAGACTTAAACAGGTTATCTTCTGTGGCTAGGCAAGACTTTTAGTGAAAGGATTTCAACACAAACCCAGCCACTTAACCTTTGACCTACAATCTGCTGGGCATAAGGGATGTGTTGGTACATGTGTGACATAGAGATTGTGGGAGTGTGTAGCTAATGATTGGTCCAAGCTGAGACCTATGCCACAAGAAGGAGTCCACCCCTGACACTGCCTGGAGCACCAGGGTCCAGAGGCCAGATGGTCCAGAGACATAGGACAGAATCAAACACTACTGGAGAAAATAAATTCAATGTAATGATGCCCAGAAATACTCCTCTATACTCATAGATTGGTACCTAACCAATAGTCATCAGAGAAGCTTCATCCAGCAACTGATAAAAACAGATGCAAAGACCAACAGCCAAACATTAAGTTGAGTTCAGGGAATTCTGCTGAAGAGATTCAGGAAGGGTTGTAGGAGCTAGAAGCATCAAGGGAATCACAAAGAAACCCACACAATGACTGATAGAGACTCATAGGTGCTCTTGGAGACTGAAAAGGACTGACCTAGACCTTTTGCCTGTATGTGACAGTTGTTTAGCCTGTTCTTTTTGTGAGATTCCTAACAGTGCAAGCAAGGACTGTCTCTGACTCTTTTTCTAACATTTGAGGCTCTATTTCCCATACTGAGTTGCGTTGTCCAGAATTAATATAAGGCAAGGTGTGGGCACTTCTATCTATTATAATCCACATTTCTGCAATTTGTCATGAGATCTTATCTGGTATATATAACTTCCTCTATTATTGTTTTGTTGCTTTATTATACAATGAATATGATGACCAATTAACTTGTGATTTAATTCATATGTTGTAGAAAGATACACATATTAGAAAACTAAAGAATAGAATTTGAATTTGTAACTAATTTTGTTGTTGTAACAAAAACAATGGAAACTTAAGGATAAAAAGATTGTTTTGCTCACAGATTGCCAGAACAGGCCACCATGGTGGGAAAGTCATAATAATAGGAGGGAAAGGCTGTGATTTTGTATGCAAAATCACAAAACAGACAGACTTGAATGCTGAGGATCAGGACTTATTTTTAATCTTTTTATAATGTTTAGGACCTCAATTCAGGGGATGTTTCTATCTACATTTAAGGTGGATCATCCCACAACATTAAACCCAATTTAGGGGCTCTTTCATAGGCATACTGAAATAATCTTTCCCATCACCATTCTAATTCCAATCAAGTTGCCAATCAAAATGAACCATTTTTGCATCCTGGTTATGGAACAATAGCTTATATTTTACTTATTTGTATCCAGAAATATTCTTCCCACTATATCAAATTTTTATATTTTTTAAAGAAGAGCTTGAAATAAATTTCTGAGACACTTTCCATTGGCAAGTCTTATGGTCTTATTAAACTTTCCAAATTTAGATACTGAGTTTAAATAAATGACATTAATTTGGTTCATTACACAGTAGACTATTCCCTTGAAATTTTAGTCTTTTACTAAAATGACTGTTGGCTTCTGATATAGCTGAGTGTTCTCTTTCTACTTGCTGGATTTTATTTCTTTTTAATCCACATATTTAGATTTAATATGCTTGTTGACATAATTGAGAGATATTTCATTTCATATATCTCTGTTGTGCCCATCCATTCCTGTTTTTCTATCATTTTATTAGGCTTAATTTAATGGTATTTAAATCTCTATAGCATTTGGCAGCCTCTCTATTCCTGTAAATTACAGAAAACAGAGAAGAGAAAGCATCAATATATCTGTAGCTAGTAAAATTATTTCTTTCCTTTTAACTGATTTGGATTTAATTCTCCATTTTATAGTTTTTCTTTTTTTCTTTTCAATCTAGCGAGAGTAACTTTACCTTAATGCAGTGACTAGAAAGTCAATGATGTTAAAGAAAGATTTTAAATCACACTCAAATATCACAGTCACTTTCCTTTTTATCATTTTAAGATTATATTACTTTATAGATACCTAATAGACTTTACAGGCTGAGGAAGACAAAGCTGTATATAAAGGCAGGGTGTTTTATACTAATTCAGTGTACTGTGACAACATCTTATGAATTTAGAATGGGTAGGTATTTAATTTGGAACCTAAAATTATATGTATTTTAAACACATATGTAATTATTTAATTAATTCATTTTTATTGATTTCATTGAGCTCTACATTTTTCTTTGCTCCCCTCCCTGCCTCTCCCCTCCCTTTAACCTTTCCCATGGTCCCCATGCTCCCAATTTACTCAGGACATCTTATCTTTTTCTATTTCCCATGTAGATTAGATCCATGTATACCTTTCTTAGGGTCCTCATTGTTTCCTGGGTTCTCTGGGATTTTGATTTCTATGCTGGTTTTCTTTGGTTTAAAAATCACTTATGAGTGAGTACATATGATAATTGTCTATCTGGGTCTGCATTACCTCACTCAATATGATGTTTCCTAGCTCCATCCATTTGCCTGCAAAATTCAAGATGTTATGTTTTTTCTGTCCTATAGTGCTCCATCATGTAAATGTACCACATTTTCCTTATCCATTCTTCAGTCAAGGAGCAGTTAGGTTCTTTCCAGGTTCTGGCTATGATAAACAATGCTTCTATGAACATGATTGAGCACATATCCTTGTGGCACAATTGAACATCCTTTGGATATATACCCCAAAGTGGTATTGCTAGGTCTTGAGGATAGTTGCTTCTTAATTTTTTGAGACATCACCATACTGATATCCAAAGGGGCTGTAGCAGCTTGCATTCGAATCAGCAATGCAGAAGTGTTCCCGTTACCCTACCACCTCTCCAACATAAGTTGTCATCAGTGTTTTTAACTTGACCATTATTACAGTTGTAAGATGGAATCTCAGAGTTGTTTTGATTTACATTTCTCTGGTGACTAAGGATGTTGAGCATTTTCTTAAGTGTCAGTCAGCCATGTTAGATTCCTCTGTTGAGAATTCTCTGTTTAGGTCTGTACTCTAATTTTTATTGGATTATTTGTATTTCTGATGACTAATTTCTTGAGTTATTTGTATATTTGGAGATCAGACCTCTGTCTGATTTGGGGTTGGTGAAGATTTTTTTCTCATTCTATTGTCATTTTGACTTCTTGGTCATGTCCTTTGGTTTACAGAAGCTTTTCAGTTTCAGTAGGTCCCATTTATTAATTGTTTCTCTCAGTGTCTGTGCTACTGGTATATTTAGGAAGTGATCTTCTTGCCAATGCATTCAAATGTATTTCCCACTTTCTCTTCTATGAGGTTAAAGTGTGGTTGGCTTTATGTTGAGGCCTTTGACCCATTTGGACTTGAGTTTTGTGCATGGTGATAGATATGGATCTATTTTCATTCTTCTACATGTTGATATCCAGTTATGCCATCACCATTTGTTAAATATGCTTTCTTTTTGCATTATCTAATTTTTGCTTCTTTGTCAAAAACAAGGTGTTCAAATGTGTGTGAATTAATATCCAGGTCTTCAGTTTGGTTCCATTGGCCCTCCTGTCTGTTTTGATGCCAATACCAGACTGTTTTCAGTACTGTAGCTCTGCAGTAAAGTTTTAAGTCCAGGACTGCAATGCCTCTAGAAGTATGTACAGTAAATGCTACAGTATATGCTAGAGAAAAAAATCAATTCTTTTGTTCTCCAAATACATTGCAATAAACTTTGTGAAAAATGCAGGTTATTTCAGCTTTATAATTCTTGTATGTGTGTGTGTGTGTGTGTGTGTGTGTGTTTATGCATAGTGTAGGAAATATCTTTTTAAAAGTAATTTTATTTAAAATATTTTCAACAATGTGTCCTATATCTTAAGTTTTTATTTAAACAAGTATCACAAATAAACTGTATTTCCTAATCTTCTGCATTCATGCTTTAAGTTCTGGACCCCATTTTTTTTCCAGGCAGTTTGCAATAACTGCTGAAGCAAGGTCTAACTTGCTAAAGTCTAGAAGGATCAGGGGAATGTGAGGAGAATGCTATGTCAAGGTGAGATGGATGAAGAAATCAGAAGTATACGGGCAAATAATTACCTCACTGAGCTTGTACTACAAAGTAATGCTACCTAAAGCCACTTAATTAATTATTTGCCTTATGCCACATAGAAATAATAGCAAAAACTGTTTGTTTGTCAAATTTTAAAATGGATGTATGAGAAGTTATTTTCTTACCAGAAATAACAATCATTCCACACAAGACTTGCCCTTTGGCTTTGTTTATAATACAGAACTAATAAAATTTGTATTTAAAAACTTTAAAAATTATAACCAAGAAGCCTTACTTCAGATCTTTACCCCTCTTTTAATTTTCTACATCCAATCCCACAGTCTTATCTACACCTCTGAAGCAAAACACCTGTGACAGCCTTCTCTGCCCGCTCCCTTATCTCCTGTGGCTCCTACAGATATTTCCCTTCCAACCTTCCTTTGACACTTCTTGACTTGTCCTAGTCCCCAAACCTCTTGCTAACTCAATGGCCACTCCTGCCCTTACATTTCTTTCTGCTCATCCTGATCTAATACCCCTACCTTCTCTGCAGCACAGTACCTGCCATGTTTTCCCTTTCCTCTCTGACCCCATCATGAATTGATCACAAGATTTCCTCCTCTTCCTCCAACTCATCCCATTACACAAGCCTGCAATACCAGCAGGTATGCCCTGGGAGGCACCAACTTAGCTGCTCAGAGAAAAACATCTGGAAAAAAATCTCATACTAGACAACACATAACCCTCACATTTTCCTAAAATCTAGGGAGAAAGCAGAAACCAAGAAACAAAACACCCACCCAACAGACACAAAATGAGATATCTGCACTTAGACCTATAATCATCCCAGTTACAGATGTCAAGATGCTAGTGTAGAAACATAATCAAAAGAGCTAGGGAAATATGTCTTCATTGAAACCCAGAAACCCCATCACACAGTAGGCCCTGAATATCTCAACATATTTGAAGACCTAGGGAAAAAACATTAAACAATCCATATGAAGATGACAGAGATTCTTAGATAGAAAATTAATAAATCACTCAAGAAACATTAAAGAGCAAACAAACTGACAGTAGAAGGATATGAACAAAACTGCTCAAGATCTGAAAATGAAATAGAATCAATAAAGAAAACACAAACTGTGAGGATTCTGGAAATGGAAAATTTAGGAATTTGAACAGAAATTACAGAGGCAAGTTTCAAAAACAGAATACTAGAGATGGAGGAGAGAATCTCAGGCTCTGAAGACATGATAGAAGAAGTGAATGCATTGATCAAAGAAATGTTAAATCTAAATAATTTCTGATATAAAACATCCAGGAAAATTGAGAAAATATGAAAAGACCTAACCTAAGTGTAATAGGAATAAAAGAAGGAGAAGAATTCCAACTCAATGTCCCAGAAAATATTTTCAAAGGAATAATAGGGAAATATTTTCTTTCTATTTTTGTAGAAAATTAATAAGATGAAAAATCCTTATCCAAATTAACTAAAAGGCAAAGAGAGAATATCCAGAGTAGCAAAATCAGAAATGAAGAGGGGTGGTGGTGGTATAATAACAGACACCAAGAAATTCAGAGAATTGTAAAGACATACTTTAAAAACCTGTATTCCACCAAATTCTAAAATATAAAAGAAATGGTTACTACTTACCAAAATTAAATCAAGATAAAATAAACAACTAGGTAGACTTAAAATCCCATGTAAAATAGAAGCAGTCATTAATAGTCTCCTAACAGCAAAACCAACCAAACAAAAAAACAAAAAAACAGGACCAGATGGTTTTATCACAGAGTTCTATCACACTTAATGTCACTACTCTTTAAATTATTCCAGAAAATAGAAATAGAAATGATATTGTCCAATTCATTTTTAAGGCCATAATTATCCTGATAACAAAACCGCATAAATACCCAACAAAGAAAGAGAATTTCAGACCAATTTCCTTATGTACACAGACCCAAAAGTACTAAATAAAATACTTGCAAACCAAATCCAAGAATACATAAAAAGGTCATACACCATGCTCATGTATGCTTCACCCTAGAGATGCAGGGATGGTTGAAAAATCAATAAATGTAATTCAGCTTATAAACAAACTGAAAGAAAAAGAACACTTTATCATTTCAGTAGATAAAGAAAAGGCCTTTGAAAAAATCAAATATCCTTCATAATAAAAGTCCAGAAAAGTTTAGTGATACAAGAATAATAAAGACAATTTACACTGAGCCTATAACCAACATCAAATTTAATAGAGAGAAAAATCAATGAAATTTCACTAAAATAAAGAATAAGAACAGGCCGTCTGCTGTTTCTATACCTATATAGTTTAGAACATGGAATTTTAGCTAGAGCAATAAGACAACTGAAAGAAATCAAGTAGATACAAACTGAAAAGGAAAAAGTCAAAGTATCTTTATTAGTAGATGATATAATAGTAGATATGAATTACAGAAAGAATTCCACACAGAAGAATCACAGCTGATAAGCACTTTCAGCAAAGTAATTGGATACGAGATAAACTTACAAATATAATTAAAAAAATAACCATCATATATACAATGTCAAATGAACTGAGAAAGAAATCAAGGAAACAACACCTTTCACAACAGCCTCAAATATCTTGGGGAAACTCTAACCAAGCAAGAGAAAAATATGTACAGTAAAAAAATGTTAAGTGTTTCAGGAAAGGAATTGAAGAAGATATCAGAATGTGAAAAGATCTCCCATACTCACAGATTGGTAGGCTTAACATGGTAGAAGTGGTCAAAAGCAATCTACAGATTCAAAGCAATTCCCATCAAATTCCGACATTTTTTCACAGATTTTTAAAGGACAATTCTCAACTTCATATGGAAAAACAAAATCTCAATACAGTTCAAACAACCATGAACAATTAAAGAACTGCAGGAGGCCTCACTATTCTCAATTTCTAGTTATAATGCAGAGCTATAGTAATAAAAATGATATAGTATTGATACAAATACAGATTGATAAATGGAATCAAACTGAAGACTCAGACATAAATTTATTTACCTATGGACACCTGATAACGATAATGACACTGGATTTTGATTCTACTGCATGTACTGGCTTTTTGGGAGCCTAGTCTGTTTGGATGCACACCTTCCTAGACCTGGAGGAGGGGGACCTTCGACTTCCCACAAGGCAGGGCACCCTGACTTCTCTTAGGACTGGAGAGTGAGGGGGGGGGAAGAATGGGGGGAGTGGGAGGGAAATGGGAGGATGGGAGGAGGTGGAAATTAAAAAAAAATCCCTCAAGATTTTCTCTAAAACAACTCTTTTCAGGTCTAGTAGTATTTAGTACCATGTTCTGGATCCATTGATATTACTTACTCACTTGGCCAAAAATATACTGGTGCTTTCTCTCTTGAAGTGTTTAACAATTGAAGATTAATTGCAAAGTAAAATACAAATTACTTTATTCCAAATCCCATGTATTAATTAAAAATATGGTTCACATTTTAGAATGACTGGTTAAACAAGTTGCACGGACATTTTTTTTCCATATTAGTGCCTTGAACAAATTCTAATCATTTAGGTTAAAGTCCAGAAATATTACAGGCAATTAATTTATTATGTCAAGATGTTTGTGGTTATGGGACAAAACAAATTCCCACTAATCATTGTTTTCAATCCCTCGGTTGGTTGTAGGTTCTGCCTTTCTTTCATTTAGCATCCCTCAGATTGCAGGTCAGTTTGTAGGAAAGTTGATATTATTCATGAATTTTCAGAGATGGGGTAGTTAGTTGACTAAAAAGGAAATGTCTTGTGCCACCAAATTCTTCTCATATACTTTGAAACCTCATAATATTTCAAATAATATTTACTTATTCAACAAACAAAGCTTAATAAATGAATTATTTCTAGTATTATTACAATTAATATGAGTAAATCTTTTAAAGTAAGTTTCTATATATGATATGAGTTTTTATCACAATAGCTTTCTTGTCAGGATATAGTAAAAAAGATATTATAAATGTTGTGGCATATTAGTTAAAGATGTGTTACATTATTTTATGCTGTGGAATATTTGTTTAATGATGGAAAGATGTGCTGCATTTCTCATGTTGCTTTTGTTTAACTTTGTAGAGCTGTGTTATTTTGAATGCCTAAAACACCTGACTGGTCTAATAAAGATCCAAATGACCAATATAGAATAAAGAAAGATAGAAGCCCAGAGGTAAAGGCAGATGGGATAATTTAAGAAAAGCTGGCTAGAAACAAGTCAAGTTAAGGTCGGGCCTTCATAAGTAAGAATAAGTCTCTGTGTATTTATCTGGGAACTGGGTGACAGGCCTCCAAAAAGTAAAAAATACATCTACAAATAAAAATTTTAGGTGTTGGTAAATTATACATCAAAAACGTTAGAGAAATTTTCATCATTATTGAGAAGTGTGGGCATGTGTTCTGCTTCTTAATGAATATAGTTATATGTTTTACATTTTTAAATCATTGTATTCTCACTTTCCTGCTTTTTTTTTTTTTTGGTTTCTGTGTGTCCTTATCTTGGATTCTGGTTTTCTTCCTATTAATTTTATAAATACTTCATATGATATTACTATTATTTGCTGGTCTTACCACTCCTTTATTTTCTTCTATATTATTCTGCCTATCTCAAACAAATAAAAATGGAAATGGTTCAGAAATTGGAACTGTAAAACTCAGTAGACTACTTTATTTATTTTATCTAAATTATTTATTTCTGCAGATGTATGAGTGAAGGAAATAGCTGTATTTTTCAAGAGAATTTACTCTGTGCAGAACCATTTTCATATACCAGAAGTGCAGAAAACTTGTCCAAACCTGATTTACCCTATGAAATTAAGAATTAAAAACACCTCTAAAAAGCATTTTCTCTGAACATTTGTAACATTGTGCAATTACATTTCTCTGAGTGCAGGCCTAGGGAATACTGGAGACTTTTTAAATTAAAAAAAACATTATTTAGCTGAGTTTGTCTGGCTTAAGAAAAACTGTGTAGGAGTAATGCATTTCCCACTGGGCATGAGTCAGTTAGTGCACTTTTTTTACCCCATGGAGGTCTGAGAAATGACAAAATAACTTGGGATATCATCCACAATTTTGATAACAGTTAATGCTTTAGCGGAACAGTTGCTTGTTTTCTGGAGGCAGAAAATACTTCTTCAATACTAAATTATATTTGTTACTTATTGTTTAATTTAATATTAATAGCTGTATTTTCAGTTCCTTAGAAACAAATATCAGAAAGTCAGGTTGTTTTTAATGAAAATAAGAATATACTGTTTATGGTCATAGAATTTTGTTGTTTGTAGGTGGTGATGCACATATAATAGAGATGGGTTAAGTTAAGATGTAAGAGTTAGCCCGAAATATGCTTAATCTGTTGTCCAAACAGTATTTCACAATTTAGTTTCTGTGTGATTATTTCGGGTCTGAGCAGCCAGGCAGTCGGGGAATGAACAAGCAGCCTCCTACAACATGTATATCTTGCATATATAGCTATAAATTAGTAATTTTGAAGTAAAACAATTTTAAAAAGTCTCAATTTTTTTAGTTTAAATGCATGCATTAATCACCAATTACACCTACAAACAGCAAAATTGAATGAAGTAAGAAAAATTAGCACATACAGCTCAGTCCACAAAGATAGAAACAGAGATTATTTGTCTCATAGTCATTACCAGTATCTAGGCATGAGCTAGTGACGTAGTTTCAGATTTTCAAAATTTCTTTAGTGGGTAGATGTGTTGGGTATCCTTATACCCAAATGATGCAGACACATACCACAAGGACATTTGGTCAACTATGCTCATAGCAGCATTATTTGTAATAGCCAGAACCTGGAAACAACCTAGATGCCCCTCAACTGAAAAATGGATATAAAAAATGTGGTACATTTACACAATGGAGTACCACTCAGTGGTAAAAAAAAATGACATCTTCAAATTTGCTGGCAAATGGATGAAACTGGGAAATATAAAAAAAAAAAACATCTTGAATGAGATAACCCAGAACGAGAAAGACAAACATAGTATGTACTCACTTATAAATGATTATAAACATAAAGCAAAGGATAACCAACCTACAGTTCTTTTTATTTTTAATGTGACTAGTCCTTGAATTTTTTACAATTGTTTAATGGGTGCTTAAATATTTCTAGGTATTTTTGATTTTAGTCTTTCATTTTTTTCTTTTGAATTTCCATAGAATTTAAGAGATACCACCTGAAGTTTCTTGTTTTGCATTCTTTTAATAAATTTGTATTTTATCAGTGAATCTTATTTCTTTCAAGGTTGTAAAACCTATATTTAAGCTAAAATAAATGCAGATATCTATTCTATGGTATAACTTATTAGGATGAAATAACTCATTTTTTTAAAAACATGCCTATATATGTATATATTATACATATATAGAAATTATGTAAGACACTTAAGATGATGAAATCAGTATTGTATTAAAAGACAGAGGTTAGCACTCCCCTTGACAAAAATGGAAGAGGCCCTTGGGCTAAAAACACACATAAGGTTAAGGCATTGTCAACTACTTCGTGACATTCAACCACTGTTTTTAGTTGACCAGGTAGTGGTGTCACACACCTTTAATCTCAGCACTCAGGAGGCAGAGGCAGATAGTTCTCTGTCAGTTCCAGGCCAGGCTGGTCTACAAAGTGAGTTTCAATACAGCCAGGACTATTAGGACTGTTATGCAGAGAAACCCTGTCTTGAAAAACAAAAACAACCAAAACAAACAAATAAAAAAATGGCAAGATCAAATATTGATAGATAGGCAAGCAATTTCCCATCAGAAGACTCCATTTTTTTTAAAGATATAAGAACTTAATTCATAATAAAATAACTTCCAGAGGCTCCTAGTAAAAGGAACCTGAGCCAGTTTTACAATAAGGAAACTGTTGGTTTATTGAATCCTTATTAAGAAAGAAATCACGTTACCAGGCAAGAAACTTAGGCAGGCAGGAGGTGGGGTGGCATTCAGCCACATGATGTATATCCATGGAAGGAAGATTGCAAGTGGTATCTGTCTTGTTCCAATTACGACTTATCATAAAAGGGGCTTGAGGCAATAGTGGAAATGCAGAATCATGCATAAAAGGGGCTTGTTTAACTTTTGAAAAACATGGTTTTATTTGTCATTACTTTGATTTGGAAGTCAGTTAATTTTACAAACCAAGAAAGAGAAAAAGATTACTCATAAGTTCAGTCTGTCTCCTAAGTGCTGGGTCCAAAAGTAATTAAAAGTCTAAACTGTGAAGTAGGGAAGGAATTGCCAATAGGACAGATGTTATCCTTGAATGCCCTCCTCTCTGATTTTGAATAGCATATTCATGCTTATAAAGTAATGAAAAATATAACAATAATATGCATAGTCTTCACAAATTAAGTATACACACAAACTAATATGCATGGAATACAAACAAGTATTCAAAGCCTTTGTATGCATAGTTAACATATGTGGTATAATAACTACTAGAAAAAAGAATAATGCTGTTTGTATGTAGATACCATGATAAAATTCATTGCTGTGTACATTACCTTAAACTTTTAATAAAATTAACAACATAAATAGTACAAACTCACTGTAGTGTGTTCTATTTTCATGGGCATTGTAGTTTACAAAAATTTATTTCTTAAATAAAAATTGCATAGTATAAATTATGTGGTCTTTGTGTTCAGGAATATCTAAATTTGGATTCAAAAATCTCCTTAGCTATGAAAGTGAAGAAGTGTATTTAGACATTTAATCAATAGGAAAAATAAGTAAGCCTGAGAAATTTTTCAATAACTAACAGCCAATGTGATACCTTAAGTTTTCATTTTATAGATACATTTTTAAACTTACAACCCTTAAAAATTTATCCAGAGACCAATTAAATAAGTATTAAAAGGTTTATTATGATACCAAGTGCTTACTCCAACAATAAACGTTGTACATATAAGTGACAATAAAAGTTTATTCGTGGTCTTAGATGACAAGAGCATGGAAATATATAGACAGGAAATGTAGCATATGCCTGTTCCACCAGGATATTGTGAGGTGGCACCTTAGACACCCTCCTAATTTCATTACTGAACATGAAATTGGAAGACATATGGTATTTTCTACTTTAGTTGTACTTTTCCATCCTAGATTCTATCGATGGCTATCTTCTATTAATCTTCTTACAGTTGTAAAATTGCTCTGTTCAGCAGAATAGTCTTTGGTATTAAGCATGACCTTCTTTTACTGGAATCAACTTTTATCAGGGATTTTATAATCTATGGTTTGTTTTCCCTTTAGAGAAAATCTGATTAGAATAATTATTAGGGGTTTTTTTTTTAGTATGAATGAAACTTTTTTTAAAAAAGTGATTTGATTCTGCAGTCATGGTCCATGCATGATTATACTGAAAGTCCTTTTTACAACCGTTTTATTCCAATGTAGACTTTTTATAAAACTTCCAGAAAATGCCATGTTGTTGTATTTGGAAAAGTTCCAGGGATCTTTGGACGTATTTAGAATTAGCTTAAGGGGACAACAACGTGATCATCAGGTTAATCAGGCTAAGGTATTCGGCCCAAGGTTGATTTCCAGGTCCTATATGGTTAGATGGCTAGATGAGAAAAGTTTTTATCTGATCTCCATATGCATGTTGCCCGGTGGCTTGTACACACAGGCATGTGTATGCGCGTGCACACACATCACCACCACCACCACCAACAATACCATCCCAAGACCTTCTTAAACTTCAGTATCCATTTCAGTCAGCAGCAGTACGTGAGAAGGAAAGCAACACATTAGATTGGCCATGTTTTCTGAAGGGGCTCAGCATTAACAAGTAAAAGTGGCAAACCCTCTCTTTCTTATTTAATTGCTAGAGTCAGGGAATACAATTTTCTGTTTCCAGCAGTTTGATTGGGAGTCTAATGACAATGGGACAGAGGGGAAGACTTAAAGGGGAAAGAAGGGAAAAGGACCAGATTAGAAAATCCGAGCATTCCTGGGACATAGAAAGGCAAGCACTCCTGATGAGTTTCCCTTCCCACTTACAATCAAAACTGTAGAATTTAGCCAAGGGCTTCAAATGGCCCCAGGACCAGGCTGATGCAACTAATAGTAAGAAGACAGGCTTACTTCTGATTTCTGAAACAAGAGTTGTGTTTATTTTAGTTTATTTTAGTGTAGTGTATTTTAGTTTTCCTTGAGGCAGGAAATTACTATGTAATTCAATGAGGCTTGAAGCTCAGTTTTCTGTTCTTTAAAACTTCAAATACTAGGATTCCAGATTGTGCTACACTGCCAATTAACAATTCTTATTAGCACTTCCCTAGTATGAGAAACTAACAGTTTTTTACATCCAAACAACTTTCTGATACAAAATTTAATTCAGATATACTATTTGGATATAGACACTGATGTGGGAGTGATTTCTTATTAATAAAGAAACTGCCTAGACCCATTTGATAGGCCAACCCTTAGGTAGGCGGAGTAAACAGAATGGAATGCTGGGAGAAAGAAGCTGAGTCGAGGAGTCGCCATGGTTCTCCCACTCCAGTCAGACGCAGGTTAAGATCATTCCTGGTAAGCCAGCTTGTGGGCTACACAGATTAATAGAAATGGGTTAGATCCATATGTAAAAGCTAGCCGATAAAAAACTGAAACTAATGGGTCAGGCAGTGTTTAAAAGAATACAGTTTCCGTGTAATTATTCTGGGCATAAGCTAGCTGGGTGGCGGGACACAGCCCAGCCCCGCCACTCCTTAACACAACAGAGTGGCGCCCAACGTGGGGCCTAAATCCACTTAAAAACCTGAGAGGGCTTTAAAAAGGTGAGAGAGAGTTTAACACAGTTCTTTTGTGGCTTGTGGGTGGTGTGCTGCAGAGAGAATTTCCTGACTCAGCATCCGCAACAGGAAAAAAGCTGCAGTTTTAAACCGCTGCTTTCTGGGCTGTGCCGCCATTGCGATCTCTGTCTGGCCCCTGTGGGAGACAGAGCTTTTAAATGGAGCATTTGGAGTAAAGCTCTATGGCTTGGTTGATGGCAATGTGGACTGCTGTGTGCCTGGAACTGTGTGTGGCTCAGGGGCACCAAATGGCTCTGAGGCAGGAGCTGCTCAGCTCCGCCATGCTGAACTGTGCTGGTCTCAGGTAGGAACTACCGTAATTACCATAAAAACAGCGCAGTTAAGGTTTAGACTGGGCAAGAAACAGGCTGTACCGTATTACCTGTACATGGTGCAACTTAAGTTTTTAAGAACTGCTTAACATTTTAAGAAATACTCCTGGATAGTAAAAAAAATGTTACAGATTCACAATAAAACAGATTCAGACATAAAAGACCATACTGTTGGATAAATGTACGTAGGCTTGAGAGAGAAAAGAAAAAGAATATAGAGAATAAAGTTAATGGTTTAAAAAAAAGGTAAAGTCTTTAAAGAGACAGAGTACAGATAGTTAAGAGACTAAAAGAAATAAAAAAAATAAGCCATGTAAAAATGGAAAATTCACAGAGAGTCTGAATTATGTACATTGTGCTTTCTTTAAAATTTTTGACTCTAAAGGAGCTAAGTACAGAGAGACATTTCATTACATGGGCTGCCAAGCTAAACCAGAATGGATATAAGGGTATTACGATTTCAAAATTTGGGTCTAAAAATATGATGCTTTGGAGAGGGTCTTCTTTTGTTTTCACAGAGGACCAGACCCTGTGGATTTCTTCTATTACAATTTGGTATGATAGACCACGCCCTCCTGAAAGGTTGTTGTGAACATCTTCAAAAAATTGCTTCGCTCAACTGCCAACTGAGATGAAACTAGCACACAGGTTATACCATGAAAGACCTAATTAACGACGCCCCCATTCAGCAGGAAGCAGTTTGGAGAGAAAAACTGCGCCCATATTCCCAAAAATTGTTTATAAATGTTCTTTTACATTTAAAGGGGGATATGATATAGGTATGAATAATTTGCATTGGTATGGATTTTAAGGTCAATTTTGTTATATGTATATGTATTTTTGATCTTGAATATGGTGTGATTGTGTAGTTCATTTTTAAAATGTAATGTATAATTAGGAAATATAGGTTGTTGATGGATAATCATAAATAATAGTCAAGTTTGTAGTCATGTTACTTAGATTTTCTAGATATATAGAGATATATTTCAGATAGGCATTCTTCATATCTCTCAAAGGCTACAGAATATGGCATTTAAAATATTTTAATAACTTAGGACTTTTCATGACAATGAGACATGTCTGCTCCTGGCGGCACCAATCTACTTCGAGAGGAAGATGGGCATCGAAGAGGATCCTTATGGAGTTTGATAGCCATTTGGGCAAGAAACTGCTCTTGCCTGGACTGTTGCATAAAATGGACAGAGAGAACCCGCAGAGAGAGGACTGCTAAACTTGCCTAAAGGTGAGACGGTCTTTTGGGGTTCATGACTCATGAAAGAGTCTGCGAGACATTCTGCAGGACACAGCAGATAGTAACTGAACTGTCTTTAAAATTGCCTGCTTCATGGAAATGTCTGCTGGATACTATGGGCCTGAAGGCTGAAGATGGATGCCCCAATGGTACAGAGGAACTTTGGGTGACTGTACAGGCAGCGAGATGTCTCTGTCATTTTCTTGTTTACTTAGGTAATATTATATCCTTCTGGAGTCTTTGATGGAGTTAAAGAATGGATAGGTAGTTATAGTTTTCCATTGTTATGATAAAAGATAAAATAGATATAAATATTGTAACTGTGATTCTTGCTTAATAACTGTTTTGCTATATGTAATTTTATTATGTTAAAGTTAAAGCCTTTCTTTTTTGTTTAAATAGAAAAAGGGAAAATGATGTGGGAGTGATTTCTTATTAATAAAGAAACTGCCTAGACCCATTTGATAGGCCAACCCTTAGGTAGGCGGAGTAAACAGAATGGAATGCTGGGAGAAAGAAGCTGAGTCGAGGAGTCGCCATGGTTCTCCCACTCCAGTCAGACGCAGGTTAAGATCATTCCTGGTAAGCCAGCTTGTGGGCTACACAGATTAATAGAAATGGGTTAGATCCATATGTAAAAGCTAGCCGATAAAAAACTGAAACTAATGGGTCAGGCAGTGTTTAAAAGAATACAGTTTCCGTGTAATTATTCTGGGCATAAGCTAGCTGGGTGGCGGGACACAGCCCAGCCCCGCCACTCCTTTACACAACAAGACACTTTTATATATGTGGTTATTTATTAAATACAACAGATTTCTAAAAAAAAGATTAAATTCATTTTGAGTGACAGATTAGTGCTTTGTATCAGATCATTCCCAACTTAAGTTTCAGATGAGTCTAAGACAGCCGACATAAAACCTTATGAAAATGGAAGAAATGTTTTTCCATTTTTGTTGTTGTTGGAGGTATTTCTTGGGACAGAATGACATTCTGAAAATAAAAGTGCAGTTTCTGAAAATAAAAATTGTAGTAGATAAAAAAAAGACCATGTAAAGAAATAACTGCAGACCTTAGCTAACAAAATCTCCATCAAATGAAATCTTGACAATTGTTTCTGGAGAAACAACCTTTATTTATCCACTTGAATCAATGAGAGTTCAGGCAAAAGAAAGCACAACAGCAATTTGAATAAGGAAAATTTAAAAGTAATTTTGCTAGTGAAAAGTGGTTATCTAATTAAGTAAAAACACAATAACACTTCAAATGCTAAACAGGGTAGTGGGAGAAATTCACAGCAAATTCACAGTGTGGTAGCTTTTAATAAGTTACTGAGAAACCAAATGTTGGAGTTTGAATAGATATGCCCTAGAAGAGGACCCATATGCTGGAGGATTAATGTCCAGATGGGGGCACTGCTGAGTAGTGGTTGGTATGTGAATTTGATAACCTCATTAATGAGTTCATATTTTATAAGATATTAGGATCTGAGGTCTACTTGGAGAAAGGGCTTGGGGGGATTTTTGAAGTTTACCTTTTGTCTCTGACCCTTTCCTGAGTCGATTAGCTTCCAGACAAATAAGAAGTGAAGAATTTTGCTCTACCACAACCTTCCATTATATCTCCCTCCTACAAAGCAAACAAGATAGCTCTCTAGAGATTGAAACATCTTCAAATGTTATGTTACCAAAGATCAACTCATGTTCTTTGATGTGGTTTATTCTATAATTTTGTAAAAGCAATGACAAACTGAATGAAAAGTCCTATATCAAAAGACAATGTAATTGCTATGAAAGAATATCACTGATAATTCACAGTTATGAATGAGGACTGCCCATTTCTTCAGGATCATTACGAGACCCTTCCAACCACATTGGAAAGGAGCAGAGAAAAAAAGAGAAAGAAAAAGATGTGCACTCAGATCCCGACTCTCCTGGATATCCTTGAAGAAGAAGCTTACCAAGAGTAACCAGGCTAAGGGAAATAGATGGGATCTAAGAGTTGAAAACATAAACTTCTGGGCTAAGGAGGAAAGGAAAATCCTAACTGATAAATGGAGTGTGACAAGCGTAAGTTGCTTTAAATGAAAATAATGATTTAGAGTGTTTTATTGTCTCTACTTGATTGGTGATTGGTACAATGCTATATTGCTCTGTAAAATTTGTTCTTCCAGTTTTCTCATAATTTAACCCATTACACATTCTGGTGTACTAGATATATGTATGTATACATACATACACACATGCGGAGACATATATATATATATATGTGTGCATGAATATATATATATATATATATGATGTGGAATACCCCTTTATATGCTATGAATATCTTTTATTAACATTGGCTATTTAAGAAGCTGTGTTTTGGCCAATGGCTTAGTAAAGCAAAACCAGGCAGGGAATCCAAACAGAGATATAGAGAGAAAGTACGCAGAGTCAGGGAGACACCATGTAGATGCTGAAGGAGACAGATGCCCCAGAACATTTACCAGTAGGCCACAGCCTCGTGGTGATACACAGATTAACAGAAATGGGTTAATTTAAGATGTGAGTTAGTTAATAAGAAGCTTGAGCTAATAGGCAAAAAGTGTTCCATTTAATATAGTTTCTGTGTAATTATTCAGGTCTGGGCAGCTGGGAAATGAATGAACTATCTCTGCCTACATGTGTGTGTGTCAGCTAAATTCAGATAGAAAACTTCAAAAATATTTCCTACAATTCAATTCTCAAAATTAGGGCACAATCATCCCAGTGACTATATTAGTAACTGTGGCACCATGGTACTTCTACCATAAGGATGTTAATATTATCATGGCACATCTACCATAGGAATGTTACTATTATGGTGTTTGCACAACAAGAATTGTGATGATTTGAATGACAAATGTCCTCCATAGATTCAGGCATTTGAACATTAGTTCCCTAGATGGTAGTACCTTTGGGGAGGTTTAGGTGATACAACATTAATAGAGAAAGTATACCACTAGGGATACAATTCAAGAGTTCATAATCTCAACCCACTTTCAGTTTTTTTCCTCTGCTTCTTACTTGAGTTTGAAGATGTGACTCCACTTCCTGATCATAGCACCACACTTGTGCTTGTTTAAATGTCTCCCTGATATGATGGGTGTTGGGGGAGATTCAATCTGTTCAATCATTCTTGGCTGCCCTGACCCGAAATTATCACACAGAAATTATATTTAAATCAGGGTTTGGACAATCATTTAAGCATATTGCCAGCTAGCTCTTATATGTTTGGTTAACTCATTTCTATTATTTTATATTTTACCACGATACTCATGGCCTACCATCAAGGTTCCAGCTGGCAGCTTGTGTCTTTCCCCTCTGGTGGCTACATGGCATCTCACTGATTCTGCCTTCTTTCTCCCAGCATTCACTTTAATTTTTTCCACCTAGCTCTATTCTGCCCTATCACAAACAGTTTCTTTATTCATTAACCAATAAAAGCAACACATGTACAGAAAGACTTGCCACACCATTTATACAGAAGGACTTCCCACACCAGATGGACTCTGTCCCTCTGGAAATATAAGCCCAAACAAAGTCTTGTATAAATTGTTTTGTTCTTTTATCACAACAGAACAGTAATTAACAAAGGAATGCGTTGTTTAATGTTTTACTCTTTTGGCTTTTTGAGGAGCCACCACCCAGCTCTCAAATCACACATGGAGGCTTACTCTTAGTTACGAATGCCCATCCTTAGCTTGGCTTGCTGCTGGCCTTTTCTTACATTCAATTATCTCAACTACCTTTTGCCTCTGGTCTTTTATCTTTCTCTATTTCTGTATACTGTTCTTTACTTCTTTCTTCATAGTTTTCTGCTTAGCTGAATGGCTGGCCTCTAGTATCCTTTCTTCTTGTTTGTTTGCTCCTCCTTTTATTCATATTCTTTGCCTGCCTTCCCCGCCTGCTTTGCTCCTGTCTTATTATTGGCCAGTCAGCTCTTAATTAGGACCATCAGGTGTTTTAAACAGGCAAAAAAAAAAATCACAGCCTCACAGTTAATCAAATCAACATAAACAAAAGCAACACATCTTATAATAATATTTTCCAACAGGGATTTTACTATTATCATGGTACTTTAGATGCCAGTAAGATTCCTCCAACTCAATTTGTCCTAAATAGTTGAAATTTTAGAACAATTGTAGACAATCCAGTCCCTGTGAAGCAGACAGTTCAGCTACTAGAATTCTTACTTCTACAATGCACAGACCAAGGGAGCAATCTTATCACTATGAATTCTCAGACTGCATCTCAAACTGAATCATCAGAATGTATCCAATCTCTATGAATCATCAGACTGCCTTGAGCTTCTTTCTCCTCCCACCTTACATTCCTCTCTCTGCCCAGCCCAGCCATATCACTCTTATTTCTACCTCCCTTGTGTTGGGATTAAAGACATATTAGGATTCTAAGTGCTGGGATCACTTTTGTGTGAGTTTTATTTCCTTTTAGACACATTCAATCTCATATAGCCCAGGGTGGCCTTGAATTCACAGAGATCCATCTGCCTCTGTCTCTTGAGTGGTGGAATTAAAGATGTGTACCACCACTGTCTGGTCTCTTTGGCTAACTAGTGGCTTAGTTCTGAACTGTGATCTTCAGGCAAGCTTTATTTGTTAGATCACAATTAAACTGTCACTACAGACTTAAGAGCTGTAAAACAGGAGGGAAATGATGCCTGAAACCTAACCAATTTCTCAGGGAGACTATGTCCATAGTGAAAGTGTTTTCCAGCACGATAGTATCTTAGCAACCAGGAGCAAAGAAATACCACAAAGTCACAAAACACAATAAACCTCACACAAGAAGTTTATTTGTCGGCAATGGCAGGAAGGATGGATATGGGGGCAGGAAGGATGGATTTGGGAGCAGGGAAGAAGATATCTTAATTAAGGGAGCGATTTGGGGGTTGGTAAGAGGCTTGGTTCTAGAGGGGTTCCCAGGTGTTCACGAGTATGTCCACAGCTAGGACTCTGGGCAGTGGAGGAGAGATTTATAGGTAAACAGATTTATAGGTAAACATTAGCCCAAGGAGAACATGCCCCCTAAGGGGCGGGACTTATCCCTACATCTCCCCCTTTTGTCTAAATAAGACAGAACTAAACCAAATACAACTATATACAATAATAACAAATAATAAATATAACAAACAATATTGAGAACAAAAGTTTTGCTAAACATTCTATCTCAAGGAGTCTAAATAATGTAGAGAGTAACTACAATTATATAATCTTCAACTCCGTCAAAGATCTGAGAAGGGAATAAATATTACTTAACAAACGAGATATATCCAAAATGTGCAACAATTGATAGAGACAACTGACTACCTGGGCAATCACCCAAAGTCTCGTTTGCAATGTTGAGTCAATCAACTTTGGCTAAGGCCTAACATAACTGACATACCATTATTAAAGGCAAGGAACTTTTCAAAACTATCTTACCCTGTCTTGGCAGGATATGACAGTCCTGTTTTATCCATTGATGCATGCTCTGTATCTCTGTCAGTGGTTGAGGTATGGACATTTCTTTGCCCAAAGGCCAGTTCTGCCAAAAAGAAAGGCTCCAGGTGGAGTGTCTTTGGTGCTCAACATTCTCTCGGGAATAGAGCGGTGTTGCCAGGAGCGATTGTGTCTCACTATCACAAAACTTTGAGTTAGATTAAAGGCCATTTTCTACAGCTCTTTGAAGAGGTTGAAGATTATCTATCTATACTGAGTATAATCTCTATATATCTAAAGAACCTGATTAGTCTAACTATAAATGACAAACTTAGATGACTATTAATCTATATAATTCTCAATATCTATCTAACTTAAAGACTAAGACAATAAACAACTGTGTAACAAATGAGGATAATGACCTCCAAATATAAACACTGTACAAATATACATTGCAATATGGTAAATATATATCAATACACAAACATTATAGAAGTATCTTAATCAGAGGTAGAAATGTACACTGCAATATGGTAAATATATACTATATATATATATATATCAATACAATATATGTCAATACATAAAAATGTTTTAAACAGAGGTAGAAACATGCATGCAAATAATAGTCAATATAATTTAACTGAACTGGCCTTGGCCCATAGTCAGACTGATGACTATCTTGAATATCACCATCTGTCCGGCGACAGATGGAGATAGAGACAGAGACACACATTGGAGCACTGGATTGAGCTTCCAAGGTCCAGTTGAAGAGCAGAAGGAGGAAGAACATGATTAATGAAGTCAGGACCACGAGGGGTTGGTTGGTCCACCCAATGAGACAGTGTGCCTGAGCTAATGGGAGCTCACCAAATCCAGCTGGACTGGGACTGAATGAGCATGGGATCAAACTGGATCCTGAATGTGGCTGACAATTGGGGCAGACTGAGAAGCCAATGATAATGGCCCTGGGAATTGTCTCTACTGCATGTACTGGCTTTTTGGGATCCTATTCTATTTGGATGCATACCTTCCTAAGCTTGGATGGAGTGGGGGAGGGCCTTGGACTTCCCACAGGGCAGGGTACCCTGCCCTCTCTTAGGACTGAAGGGGGAAGGGGAGACAGTAGGGGAGTGGGAGAGAAGTGGGAGGAGGGGAGAAAGTGGAAATTGTGATTGGTATTATTAAAATTTATTAAAAAATGACTAGAGTACTGCTCAGCTCTAAAGAAAAAATAAAGTTAAAAGTTTTATGAAAAGGAAAAAAAGAAATTTATTTGTAAGAAACACAGAATGCCAACTGCCTCTGAATAGGAACAAAGACAGAAGCCAACTGGGAGAAGAGAGCAAGCATTATTGGGTTTTAGAAGCATGTGCAGGGAGCTAGTGGAAAAGTATAGTGGGGTCAGAAGTATTGCTTGGTCTCTCATCTAGAGTCGTGTGGTTCGGGGATAGACCAGGGTCAGGGTGATTTCCTAGTGAACTGTTACCCTGCTCATAAATCTTAGAAGAGAAGCTCCTATTGCCACTTTATTAGGCCTTTATAACTAGCAACTGCATTTTAAAACATTTCCTTATACTCTAGGACAACTGGAGCACCCACCTCTCATCAAAAGAGTTTTCTCTTTGCAACAGATGGAGACCATTTGTTGTTTTGCATGTTCTTCTGAATTGTTACATTTTCCCCAAATTGAAATATTTCCTCCAGGAGGGAGGAGAAGGTTAGGAGCCTTTGTGGTTAAACAGGAGGTAAATAAAAGGTCACAAGCCTAAGAGAACAAAATCTTGGAAAGTTCTTGCAAGTCCTACCAACAGTATAAAAAAGTAATATTTGCTGGGAATAGAGATTCTGGTGAGTCACATTGCAAGCAAGATGGATGTTTAGACTCTGGAGCTGCTTGAAAGTTGTACACAGAGCTACAGTGTTACAGTTTTCAGGAGTCATCATTCATGTGCCACTGGGTTTTCTCATGATGGAGCTTCTTTTTATTTATCCCTGTTCCTAGTAAGTAACTCCTTATTCATGCTATTATTAGTAACTGCAAAACAAACAAACAAACAAAACCTTTCAATGTTTTATCAAATTGGACATTGGTGAAATTGTTATATAGGTTTGTCCTGGAATCCTTCACTGGAGGGAGTTGAGGTGTGTATATGTCATCTATGAAATATTTCATTTATGACAAAAATCTGTGATAAAACAATATTACAGAAACAATATTATAATAGTGTCAAAATGCAGAGATCAAATGACACACCTACACCACAAATACTTTATATAATGTCCTCAAAACATGACAATACAACTGACAGAAACATTGCAAGACCCAGAGGACAAAAAAAAATATCTGCTGTGATATTGTGTCTCCTAGAAATGACATGGGTGATTTCATGATACCTTAATAAATGATTGCATAAATAATACCTGAATGATAACACGCTCAATAGACATGCTAGCACAGAAAAGGAAAATCTCACAGGGCCTTACCCCTAGACAAAGAACTATAAGTAAGGACTGTGGAGAGGAGAATTAGTCTTTCCCTGGGATGAGCTCCCTAATTACCAATGCCAGGTGGTCAATCCTAAAATCTTATACACACAAGCAACACTAAATGTACTCAGCAGGCTTCATTTATGTATTTGTGTGTGTGTGTGTGTGTGTTAATAATCAAAGAAAAAAAGAGGCCATGAATATGAGAAGGAGTAAGAGAGAAATATGAGAAAAATTCAAGGGGATGAACATAGGAAAGCTGAGAAAAAAAAGCAATAGGGGAATAATATAATTATATTTGGGGGGAAAAGAGGTCTTTTGACATAGATTTTTTCCCCATTCATTCAGGCATTATTTGATAGCTTTCCATTCTCAAAATTTCTACAGAAAATAGTGGTTTCTTCTTATTTTGAAATTTCACTATATTTTTCTTTCTACTGGTCTTCTTCTATAAATATTTTCTATCTGCATAATCAGCATTGTAAAGACCAAGGTATGGGCATCAGGTTTGGACAAGTACATACAGATTTCCTTCAGTAAGAGAAATGGAGGTAATCACCTAAAATAAGAAGTGGTTATTTATTAACTGTACAAGAAAACTGACAAAGTTTAAACTAATATGTCCTAATCAACATTATATATAATATATTCTTTAAACTTCATTATCATCAAGCATATCTATATACTAGACAACTTTTTCTTGAAATGAATTTAAGTGGCCATTTACTTAACATGTTTTTTCAAAGTATATGAACATTCCTCCACTTAATTTGAATTAATTTGTGATAATAAATCTAGTACAATGCATGTATATATACCATTCAGTACTTTCAGATATAATAAATGTCAGTTAAGTAGTTAATATTGACACTACATAACTAAGACATGTACTATCTCGGTCATTCAAGAATATCTCCATATGAAGAAATTTAAAATAAAATTGTGTCCTTGCTTTATACTGGATAAAATGAAGGACTATTCATTCCCACAAATATTGCTAAACACCCACTACATTTGTGTTTTCACATTTTATCTTAAGACTGCAGAATGATTAATGTAGAAACATAAGAGGATTACAGAAAGTGATGACTCAGAGGAAGGACTAGGGGTGCTACAAAAAGCTAAATGAAAAATAGAGCACATATATTTACACACTGGTTCCTATGGAAAGTGTAGGGAAAAGAAGGTAAGTAATTTTGGCCAAGTCAATCTTCATACATGGAGGTTCCAAAGAGAAGCTTACATGTACCGTTATCATTCATAGAAAGGAGAGAAAATGCGATGCTTTCTCTGAGCCTGCATGAAGCATTAGAAGTGTGGGAAGATGAGCCAATGTTTTTTGCAAAATAATAATAACAATTATTATTATTATTAATACAATTCTGACATCATGCAACATGTCTTAATAGAAGAATACAGAATAACTTTCTGCAGATGTTATCGACTAATCCAAGAGACATGGGAAGTATAATAGAAATATTCTGTATTCCTACCACCATTCTCAGAGGTATCTTACACATATTGAGGAACTACTTATGAAAGAAAAATGAACATAAAAATGGTTTCTGAGAAATTTTCTGCTCATGGCCACATCTTTTGAGATTACCAGCACAGCTGATGTGTGCTTTCTATCACAAACTGTACAGACATGTTTCAGCTCAGACTGCCACAACTCATTTTTCCTAACTTCATACTAAATCCCAATTTTTAATGGGGTTAGCATAGTTAGAGGAGCTGAGCCTACTTTTTTTTTTTACTTGTACCTGTGTGGTATCAAGAGATGGAACGTCTGATCTGGATTGGACCTTGTTAACGAGCTCCGTATTTGGTTCTTCCCTCTCATGAGCAGCTCCAGCCCTGGCCACACTTCAAAGTCAAGCATCAACCATAAAGTTTGTTCTTTAACTCCTGACTCTCTTCTGTCTTTTCAAACTGCTCTTCTGTTTTCCCCGTACACTGTATCACAACATCCCTTTGCCCCTCCTTCATTCTACCATCTTTTCAGGAGAATAAAAAAAGTGAACTTTATGAAATTGTGTTTGCTTCAACATGGAATGAATAATCTTATAACTATTTCTACACTTTGTATTTTCAGTGCTTTTGTCATTATCCTTAATATGCTTTTACTTTCTAATGTTTCCCATCAAAACTGTGGAGAGCTTTAAAAACCCAGTTCTGTTATCCATTTTGGCATTCTCAATGAAACTGTGGTTCCTTTGATAAAATCTTTTTACATGCAAAATATTATGAGTTGAAATTTAATGTAACTGAATAATCTTTCAAACCATTCTTTAGTAATTTCAAAACTGTCCCAGAACTCTGCACTTTTTATACAACTATTTGACATGGAGACATTTATTCCCTTGTTAAGTGGCAACAATTTTCCTTAGCTTACTAATATAATGTTTTAATGCACTATTATAATTGATTTAATCTACTTATTATTTTTATATTTTGTAAGACCAGGAACTGTCCAGGAACTGAAGAATAAACACAGCCAGAGTCTTGAGTGCTCTTTGCTGTACAGCAGCCAAAGACCTGTGACTACACGCTGGCTTGATACAATCTCAATTCCTTTATCTACAAGTCAGATATGGATGTGATCCCTGGGAGTATGTCTGAAACTGAAGCAGAATATATGTAAACATGTTATTTAAAATACATGATATGAATTTAGGCAGCATTTCTTGATTTGCAACTAAATACTCTAAAAGCATAAATATACTAGCAAAATGTCTCAAAATGATGTCATAAAAAGAGAATCTATTTATTTGTTTGTCTTTTTGTGTCACTTTTTATCATACTAGTAAAATGTAGACAATAATTTTATTCTGAATTTTTTATATTCAAATATTGAGTATTCTAACAATTTATGCTTACAGAATACTTAAATAGCATTTTTAAGTAAATTTTCTTTATTACTACAATCAAGTTTATTTAGTTTTTAGATGTTTTTGTCCATTCAAAATTTTCTGATAGAGATGATCTGGATTATTTTAAACTAAGCTTCTATTATTTGTGTTTCTTTTAAGTTCCTGGAAAATACAATAATGATGTTACAACAATCAGGTGGCTGAAACAGACAGCAGCTAATAGGCGGAGGCCTTTGAGTCACTAATGAATAAGAGTCAGCAGGAAGCCAAAATTTGAGATATTTATCTGCAGTAGAATATCATATATTCTTTCATGTACTTTAAGTGCATATATAAACAAACATTGCTATACTGATAAAAATATTTTATTTTTAACTATGTGAGGGAGTTCAGGGATGTACATGTGTGCATGTATATGTGCTTTTTTGCATTTGAGTGAGGTACCTTAAGAGACTGAGGAGGTGTCTAATTCCAGGAATTGGAGTTACAGGCAATGCTGATTTCACCTGATGTGGGTCCTGGGAAATGAACTCAGGTACTCTGAAGGAGCAGAATGTGTTATTTAACACTGATCCACCTCACCAGCATCTGTTTAAAAATCTTTTATAATTATGTTCACGTTGCTTACTCTGGCTGATAGAGATAGAAAAGACAAGCACAGGCTACCATGGAATTATGAGAACAATTTTAGCTGGCATGTACCAAAATAAAAAGATTTGCTGTTATGAGCAGTAGAATTATGTCTCACCAAATGACCTCATTGCCAATTATAAGATGTAGCATGGGAGATGGAATATGAAGTGAAGCTTTTATAACTTATAGCTGAATTTCTGATAAAAGCTGCAGGGAGTCAGTATGCAATCCCATTCCTAAAGTGTGTTTATAGCAGAAATGAGCTTCCAAGCCTCTTTCTGTATAGACAATTCTCTGGAGACAACTGGACAGTTTATCTGTTCCATCAGTGTAGCATTTTTAGTAGAATTTCCTAGTTTAAACAATTGTTTCCTTGTATAGTCACTGGAGATCATTACAGTGCACAAAGAATTCAGTAGATCTGCTTACTTGGAGAAATTTCTAAAGACTTCATGAATTTCTCCCAAGACCAGGAACAGTCGATTTATAATTCTCTGAATGAGGCTGTTTGTGATAAGAACACTTTCCTTTTTTGGAAAATATTAGGATTGCCTGAATTTTAAATAAAAATAAATATTCAATTACAGTTTAGCAGGCACTTGAGTGTATTACTGGTGTGCAAAAGTCACTAGTTTGTCATTTTCAATGTATTTTTCTCAGTTTGTCATAAAATGAATTGATTAGACTGTTGTTTTTCAAATAATCCTTTTACCTTTAAGCATACAGTAGGCATATGGAGTTTTCATAAATGACAATCTATGTATTTTTCATGGAGGGAAGAAAATAGAGTTGATTAAAAATAAGGCAGAAGTGTTTCTTCATGAACATCCAAATGAGAAAAAAAAATCTCATCATTAGCTGGAACTCTTCCCTAAAGAGCTGTTTCTGCTTTTATCGTATCTTTATTTCCTTGTTTTAATTATGAATTTCTGCAAAGATAAGGACGTATTCAAATTAAAGAAACAGTTGATTAAAAGACACATTTCCCTACTACCATGTGTGCTTGCATATTTTTTTTTACCTTAGTTCTCATACAGACATGATGAGTAAATTCATTTCTTTCTATTGTGGTTTTGCATACAGTTTTTATATATGGATGTGTCCATAAACAGTACTCACATAAAGGTTATGTCATCACCTGACTTTTCCTTAGTATGTTCTTCAATCCTTTGAAATTTTGTATTTGTTAATTGTTTTTGATATAACATAGCTTTCACTTAATTTGGTTTAGTCTCTTTTTTAAAATATAATAAATAGTCTATTTACAGAGGCAGATCAAGATGTTTTCACACACAGCTTATTAATAATAAATTCTTATTAGGAATCTTTGTGGAGTTCAAAGACATGAATATGGTATGCATTAAATTATTACAGATTTATTTGGACAAGCATAATCACTGTTTCTAAATACAACGATTAACAACAATTTTAAATTTGCAATTTTTTTCTGTTCCATTACAAATAAATAAATAAATAATCATTCTTATTATTAAAGAGATAGTGACATTAGGGAGTCTAATTGAAAGCACTGTACCATACGATCACCATGATTACTTCTTCTGTAAGGTATCCTTTTCTGATTTGTGAACAAATAAAAGGCAGTGAGACTTTTTGAAAAGTAATTAATCCAGCCTGGAAGCTGGATAATGACAATTTCATTGCCATTAAAAATATCAAAGCTTCTAATACTCTGTAACATGCACCTCTTATAAGAGACAAGCAGTGTAGTAAATAATCTTACAGAAATGCTTCACTGGCACCAGCTCATGTGTGCAAAATTAAAAATCATGGAAAAGGAAATTGCCATTTCTAATACTTCTAGTGTTTTCACTAATGAGAAAGCATCTGGGTCTTTTTTGGGTTTCAAGAAGTTTCAGTTTTAAGATATTCATGTAAGTTATATTTAATATATCCAATGAGTAATATTGTAAGCTAAAATATTTTCAAATATAAAAATTAGGTAAGTGATAACAAAATTAAATGTTTTTGAATTGATAAACCTATCCTAACCTCTCTCAAAAAAACATATACTTGGTTATCATATCATTTATTTAACCAACTATATATAGAAACTATTTTAAAATAATTTCATGATTTCTACATGTATAGGTAATCTTTTCTTCTCATTATTTTCTAAATAATGGAGCAATTGTTAGAGAACATTCACATTGCATCAGCTTGATGGAGGAAGGTCATTGGTTAAATAAAAGGAAACTGCTTGGCTCTCATTGGTTAGGAGATAGGTGGGAGGAGTAAACAGAACAAAACGCTGGGAGGAAGAGGAAGTGAGGTCAGACTCGACAGCTCTCCTCTCTGGAGCAGACACCTCAGAGAGACACCATGCTCCCCACTCCAGGGAAGATGCACGCTATGAAGCTCCGGCCCAGGATGGACTTAGGCTAGAATCTTCCCGGTAAGACCGGTGCTATACAGATGATAAGAAATGGGCTAGTCCAGTTGCGAGAGTTAGTCTAGAAGAGGCTAGGTAGAAATGAGCCAAGTGGTGTTTAAATGAATACAGTGTCTGTGTAATTATTTCGGGGCATAAGCTAGCCGAGCAGGCGGCTGGGGTGTTGGGGACGCAGCCCCTCCGCCGCTCCTTATTACTACATCAGCTATTGTTAGCAACTTAAGTGTGTGGAAGGATATCCGTAGGCTACATGGCAATTCCCATACAAAATACACTCTAAGGAAATTGACCATTTTCTATTTTGGTATCTATGAATGGTCTGAAAACTATCCCTCATAGGTAACAGAGAGCAGTTTGATTCTAAAGCTATGATCAATTTAACATCCCCTTTGCCTATTTGTATGTATTGTCATCATAGCCATTATTGAAAGTGTTGAGGAGGGAATATATGAGCAAGGAAAAAATCTACGAGACAACTGAACCTAGTTTGTGGAAACTCAGAAGCATTTGACTGAGAGCTGTGGAGCCTCCATGATACCAAACTAGGAGACTGATGTGGGAAGTCCTTCCGTATATGTGTTGCCTTTATTGGTTAATGAATAAATTAACTTTTTTTTGGTCAATGCTGATTCTCCATGGGAGCCCTTAGTCATTGGGAGGAGTGGATAGGAGGATGGATTGGGGGAACTGGGGGGCATCAGTAACTGGGGGTGGAAACTATGAGTGGAAGATAAAATGAAATTACAAAATAAATTAAAATAAAAAAGGGAATAATGGGGAACTATGAATACATTTTAAAAAATATTTATTTGTTTATTTTACATCCTGACCAGCTTCCCTTCCTGCCTTTCCTCCCAGCTCATCCCCACCCCCTCTACATTCCCCCCAATCCACTCCTCCTTCATTTCTATTCAAAAAAGAGCGGGCCACCAATGGATATCAGCAAAACATAGCATATCAAGTTGCAGTAAGACTAAGCACCTCCCCTTCTGTTAAGGCTGAGAAAAGCTAGCCAGCATGAAGAATTGGGTCCTAAAAGCCAGCAAAATAGGCATGGGCAGCTCCTACTACACAGTTAGGACTCTCATGATAATACCAGAGCTATTCAACTCTTCAACATATTCAGATGGCCAGGGTTGGTACAATGCAGCCCCCCTCCCCGGTTGTCAGTTCAGTTTCCATGAGCTCCTATGAGCACAGGGATGTTGATTCCATGGCTTTTATTGTGATGTCCTTGTCTCCTCTGGCTCCTACAATTCTCCTCTCTCTTCAGCAAGAATCCCCAAAGGATGCTCAATCATATCACAAAGACACTTGCTCAACTCTATTTATAGCAGTTTTATTCATAACAGCCAGAACCTGGAAATGACCTACATGCCCCATGACTGAAGAATGGATAAAGAAAATGTGGTACATTTACATTACGGAGTATTACTCAGCTATTAAAAACAAGAACACCATGAAATTTGAAGGAAAATGGATGTAACTAGAAATGAAATCATCTTGAGTGAGGTAACCCAACCAAGAAAGACAAACATGACACGCATTATCTGTAAAGTAAAGGATAACCTTGTCACGGCTCACTGTTCCAGAAAGGTTAGGTAACAAGGAGGCCTCAGGGGAGGACACTAGGATCTCCCTGGGAAGGGGAAATAGAAGAAATTTTGTGATTTTTTTTTGGAGGGACTAATATCAGGTAGGGTTGGGAACATGAGGGATAAGGTGAGGAGGTGGAGGGAGAGAGTACTGAAAGGGAAGACTGGACAGGGGGGGGCGGCATTTCAGAGTCAGATAGAAACCTGGTGCAAGGGAAACTCCAATAAATATACAAGACTAACCCCAGTTTCTTTATATTCTTAATCAGAGTCATATAAAAATTAGAATCTGATAATTCCAACATTGTGATCACTGGGTTGATTTTTTCACTGATTACTATTCTGTGTATAGATCTGTTCGTGATGCTCATGTGATTTGTGTATATCATACCTACATAACCAAATGCAATATATTGTACCCACTGAACCCCAAACCATAACAAACACAATCAAATCATAAAGAGAGAAACACTTTTTCCTACATCAGGCAATAAAACCAGAGGAGTATGCTTCTAAAATAAAAAAAGACATGGGAACTTTATTCAAGAATTCTAAACACAGGAGTTTTTTTTTTTTTTTTAGAGGTAGGGACATTTTTTAGCATGTTTGTCTCAATATATTTCTGAGTAAGCCCAGTTTAAGGCACAGGAAAAAGATGAGACATAATTTGAAACAAGAGTTGGCATGTGAAGTTGCCAGCCTCTGGTACTGGCTGGCACATATGTTGCCATGTTTCATGTGCATAATTTTTGTTTTGAATTATATAATTAGTATTTCTATTGACACATTTGAAGACTGTAGAAACTTACTTTATTATGAAGGAAATTCTTAAAATTTTTATTTAAGTGTCTAGAGAGATGGCTCAGAGGTTAAAAGCATAGGCCACTCTTCCAGGTGTCCTGAGTTCAAGTCCCAGCAACCACATGGTGGCTTACAGTCATTTATAATAAGGTCTGGTACCTCTTCCTAGAATGCAGGCATACATGGTGGCAGAATATTGTATACACAATAAATGAATAAATCTTTAAAAATTTTTTTAAATTCTGAATAAATAGACAGAATGCAGCCTGTGAAGCCTCAGTCCTACACAAAGACTACAGGCAGCTTTTAAAGCAGAGAGTGAGAGAAATATTTTTTTCCTAGGGAATTGCACACCAACTTAATTTTTTAAAATTTCTATCTGATTTCTAAATATCCTTTACAGAACACCCCGGAGCTGAACCTCATTCTCACTTCTGTAAAGATTCAGATTTTCTGCATGTTGGATTTTATCCACATTAAACAGGTGATATATGAAGAAACCTTGATTTTCTACTAAGCAGGAAGCCTTCTACTAAATTAAAAAATTACATTTATTAAACAGATAATTTTAGCTATTGTCTTTCACTTCTCACATCTCTTGTAACCAAGTTCTAAGAGAAAAGAAAATATAGTTGCTAATAAACAAGTAAAAATTTCAGCTCTTTACAAGAATATTGTGTGTTTGAAATTACTAATTAATATTACCTCGGTTGTGGTTATGTCAAACCCTATGCGGTCTCTCAAACATTGAGAGTGTACAGACTCTCCAATCTGTAATTATAAATTCAAAGTATAGTTTTAACCTGATCTTGAAAACTCTAATATACAGATACTTACTCAATTCTGCTTTTCTGAAGAATCCTTGGCTGATTTCAGTGACTAGAACAATGCTCTTAGAATGTACCGGGATTCAAGGTTGAGGTTGAGCTTGAGACACTATTGGTTATTTATAGCACAAATAATAAAAACCTAGAGACAGATATTGGGGTTCAACATGAAGATCAGGAAAGCAAAACAGTGACACCACTAGAGAGCTCTTCAGACTTGAAAAGAGCAAGTTCCTGTCTCATTCCATTTTACATTCCTCTCTAGTGCTGAGATTAAAGGCATGAACCACCAGCACCCAGTATCTATGGCTATCAACTGCTGCTGCTGGAATTAAGGTGTGTGCCACCACTACCTGGCCTGTATGACTGACTAGTGTGGCTGCTTTGCATTCTGATCTTCAGGCAAGCTTTATTTATTAAAATACAAATGAAATTTCACTACAGTTATTGCCTTCACTGCTGTTATGGACTTAATACTTGTGCATCTCCAAATTGACTAAGATAAAACCCCAAACACATAATGTTGTAGGACACTTTTATGCATTAAAACAACAGACCAATCCTCAATTAAATTATGATTTACTGATATAAATACCAGATGAAGTTCATATAATATGTCACTATTAATTAGTAAGAAAAGTTCCTGCTGAGGAGCTTATTTAGGCAAAATAAATGGTTTTCATTAACTAGCAATTAACATGAGGTCACACAAGATGCCAGCTTTATTCAAATAGTCTAGTAGAATCTATATGTTTGAATAGATGAAGAAAATGCCAGAAAGAGGACTAATACCAAGAGTTGCAACATTATCTAAACATTGAGTTGTGAAAGAGAGAAAAGATACAAAGAATAAGAAATTTGGGCTGGCATCTTGTGTGACCTCCTCAGAGCTTAACCAAGGGGCCTCTTCCTTGGATAGTTTGTGAGATTTCCACTTCTGACACTTTTCATCTGCCTCTGGCATTACGCAATGGAACCCATCCACCAGTTGACTGCCACTAATTGCCAGCATATTTCTTCACAGTTTTCCATTGTGTATGTATACACACACACACACACACAGAGGGGGGATTTTTCCTTCCATTATCCTCCTTACTTTGGCATGCAACCAAATCCACACTAATTCTTTCTATTCTTTATACTTAGAAAACAATCAGAAAACCCAAAATAAAAAATAAACAAACAAATTAGATTTATTTTTTAAAAAAATAACAAAGTGCACAAGAAAAAACACACAAGAAACACATATACAAAGAAACACACTGACATATAACAAACAAACAAAACCCATAAAAACACAAAATGAGAAATCAAAATATACAAACAAAAGACCAATAAAACAAAAATGTCCAAGCAAAGACATATGAGACAAAAACTCTACAGAATACTGCTGAACTTAATTTGTGTTTACCTTCTACTGCTAGGCATGAGGCCTAATATAAGAGCAGTTAATATCCCTAAGGTGTTTGCCTTGAAAAAACACTAATCTTTCCTTTGCAAGCATATATCAATTGGGGATCGCTTGTTGGTTAGGGTTTGGGACCCCATATGTGCAGTCCTTGTCCATGATGCCACAGTCCCATTCCTGGAACTGAAGGTTTTATTCTTTTTTTTCTTTTTTTTAAATTTATTTATTTATTAAGGATTTCTGCCTCCTCCCCGCAACCGCCTCCCATTTCCCTCCCCCTCCCCCGATCAAGTCACCCTCCCTCATCTGCTCCAAGAGCAATCAGGGTTCCCTGACCTGTGGGAAGCCCAAGGACTGCCCACCTCTATCCAGGTCTCCTAAGGTGAGCATCCAAACTGCCTAGGCTCCTGAAGGTTTTATTCTGTGGTGAGAAATGTCTTATTGTGGCTCTCTCTCATTATTTGGTAACTCCATTTAGGTTTCCATAAGATAAGAGATCTTTTTGTTTTCTGGTGTTTTTCTTAATGTTTTTCATCAAAGATCAAAGTCTTAAAGGTTTTATTATACAAGTCTTTCATTCACTTGGTTAAAGTTAGCCTAATTTACCCAAAATACACACACACACACACACACACACACACACACACACACACACACACACACACACACTCATGAGGCTATTGTAAAAGATATTATATCCCTAATTTCTTTCTCAGACTGATTAACACTTGTATATAGGAAAGCTACTGATTTTTCTGTGTTAATTTTATATCCTGATATTTTGCTGAAAGTGTTTATCATTTTAAGATGTTTCCTGGTGAAATTTTTAGAGTAACTTATATATACTATCTTTTCATCTGCAAATAAATACATTTGACTTTTCTTTCTTTGTATCCCTTGATCTCCTTCATTTGTATTATTGTTCTAGCTAAGACTTCCAGTACTATTTTGAACAGAACAGGTATGGAGTTAGTGGACCTCTTTGTCTTGTTCCTGATTTGATACCTGCAAATCTTTGAGATTCTCTCAATTTAGAATGATGTGGACTTACTATAAATTGCCTTTATTATGTTCCTGTATTATGTTCCGGTTTATACCTTGTTTCTCAAGGACTTCTATCATGATGGGATGTTGGATTTTTCTCAAATGCCTTTTCTACATTTAATAAGATGATATGATTTTTGTCTATAAGTTTATGTATATGGCAAATTATGCTTATTGATGTACATCTTTTTGATATGCTTTGGACTTGGATTGTACGCATTTTATTGGAAACATTTTTCTCACATAATATATTCTGAGTATGGTGTGCCCTCCTTTTACTCCTCCCATTTCCTCTGTACTTTCCTCCCATCCTGATCCACCCCCTTTCTTTCTCTCACTAGAAAACAGACTTCTAAGTGATTATAATAAAATAAACAAAATAAAGACAAAACAAAAGCTAACACACTGGAATTGAAGAAAACAGAAGAAAAAGAACACAAGAGAAAGTACAAGAAACAGTGACCCACTCTTTCACACACCCAGGAATTCATAAAAGAACTAAACTGGAAATGGTAATATATATTATCTTGCTGGTAAGCTACAGTCATGTGGTGATATACAAATTAATGGAGATGGGTTGGTTTAGGATATAGGAGTTAGCCAGAAAGATGCATAAGTGATTTGGCCAAGCAGTTATTTAAATAATATAGTTTCTGTGTCAGGGCAGTTGACAAATGAATGCATGACCTCCCCCAACACTCCTTTGTCTTCTTAGGAGTTCCTGAGCCTTGAGAGGAGGGATATGAAGGAGATATCCAGTTTAGGGCTGAGTGTTTCAAGGTATTCTGCATAATATCTGTCTGTAGATCTCTGTGTTTGTTCCCAACTTCTGCAGGAAGAAGCCTCTCTGATGATGGTTGAGCAAGGAACTGATCTATGAGTATAGCAGAATGTTAGTAGGAGCTACTTTATTGTAGTTTTTCTTTGTGTTTGATATTTTAGAATAGTAGTATGTGGTTTTATCTAGTCTCAGATTTTCTTGGTGTCCAAAACAGTGTCAGGTATGGGTCTCATCTCATGGAGTAGACATCAGTCAAATCAGATTTTGTTAGTCATTTCTACAAGCTTTGTTCCATGATTGCACTAAAATCTCATAGTCAGGACATCATTTTAGATCAAAGGATCTGTGGTTGAGCTGACGTTTCTGTTTCTGCTTTGGTAGCACACAGAGTACAATCCTTTACCAAAGATGCTAGAAGTAGGGAATGAAGGCTCTGTGTAGGCACCAGCTTGATTTCTAGATTCAGTGACTTGTGTTGAACATTTTCTTAGGTGTTTCTCAGGCATTTGATTTTCTATTTTGAGAATGCTCTGTTTAAATCTGTACCCCATATTTAAATTGGGTTATTTGTTTTCTTTGTATATTATTTTTAAGTTCGTTACATATTTTGGATACTAGCTGCCTATTGGATGTGTAGTTTGTAAAAATCTTTCCCCATTTTTGACTCTTCCTTTTTTGTTTATTGGAATTTCCTTCCACAATTTTGTTAAAAATATTTTCTGTGGTTTCTTCTCCATTCTCTATTCCTAATATGCATAGATTTGATCTTTTCTTACTGTCATAGATTTTCTGATTTTTTTGCCTGAAATTTTTTATAATTAATATTGCTTTGAATGAGGCACCCATTTATTCCATCTTGTCTCCAATGCCCGAGTCTCTGTCCCATGTCTTGTGTTGTGTTGAAATGGCTAATTACTGAGTTTTTTTTTTGTTAGACTTTCTGAATTTTTCTTTTCCAGCTTTACATCACTTTGGGTTTTCTCCAGTGATTCTGTTTTGTTGTTGTTGTCAAATTCTACTTTTATCTAATGAATTGCTCTTACTATTTCTTTTAACTGTCTTTGCTTCACAAACTTCATTAGGGAATTTAATATTTACTTTAAGATCCTTGAGTATTTCATGATTACTGTTATGAAGTCCTTGTCTTTTCTTCATTGGTGCTACATTTCTCAATAGTAGAATTAATGGATTCTAGTGAAAGAAAGACACCTGAAAATTGTTAGAGAGGGGAAGATGAAAATGAAGAACAGAAAGATATTTTCATGAAGCAAGTGCCCTATTCTTGATCACTTACCGACAAAATCTCAGTTGTTTTTATGTCATATACAATATGTTGGAAAAATCTCCAAATCTGGTGAAGAAGCAATTGTCCATTTTAAGCCAGTTTTAGCCTTAAGAAGCAAGGGAATGGATTGAGTTTAACCTGAATTCACTGTTCTCTCTGAATTAAGGTGCAAAGAAGTAAATCACACAAATGTTATGGACCTCATTTTGCTTTCACATTTGTATTTAATGAAATTATTTTATATCAACTAAAATTCAATGCCAAAGCTGATAAAACTAAAAAATAATGTTCAGTAAACTTTTTTTTATTTTAATGAAAATTACTTATGGATTTGACCTAGAATTAAAGTTAATATTATGCTTAGAAATTTATATTAATACAAATATAGGATAAATTCTTATTATTTAAGCTAATGATCATTAGATATATAAAACATATGATATAAACAGATTATAAGATGAAAATTAAATATAGTAAGGTCATATAAATTGATCTATATTTAATATCATCCCACACATTATAATTACAAAAATCAATCTTATAATGGATTTCCTGAAAACTGACCATTATTAAATCCATCTCATGAGAAGCAATACAAATACAAATGAAGCAATTCATTTTGATCTGTAACTACTTGCTTGTAAAATGTGCATCAATAAAATCAGTAAAGCTAAATAAAAATTTTTATAGTGCAGTAGTACACTGTAATAACAATGAATACACTACACATATATACAACATCAAATAACATTCCTACCTTTAAATAGAAAATATTAGACATAATAAGATATAAAATTTAATTTGCATTGAGTTCACAGAAAGGTTCTTTGACATTAACTTTCTGCTATTTACCTTTATGTTACCCCAAATCCAACCTTTTGAGATTTTTCTAACATTCTTTCTAGTTCCTGGATGCACATGTGTGTGTGTGTTGATACTGCATAAAAATTTATTTTTGTTAATTTGTTATATTTTGGTGTTGGAGATTGAACCCAGGATTTTGTGCATAAAACTTATTCTCCAGTGATTTTTCTCTGATATCCATTTTATTTCAAATTTCACTGTAAGTTGAGCAAAACTAAGTTTGTATTGTAATAGAATAATATTCAAAGAATTTGTAGGAAATGAGAAAATATATAATAACAGTCATGCACAAGTGTCTGTCATTAAAAATGAGAATATATTAATGTAATAAATTTAAATTTTATTTTTTAAGTTTCATAATCTATTTTAAATGTGTTATTATTAACAGATGTATAATTTGCTGCTAGTAGATGTTGTGGATATCTTCAAATCACAATAGTTGTCTCTAGGCTAGTGGGATATATTTTTACATCTATTCTTCATTCAGTGTGAGTAAACTTAATATTAAATCATGCTATGCAATTAAATGGGGCATGAGAAAATTGTAACCTCTTGTGATTTTTTCATATGTTATTTATTCTATTCATATATAATACATTTATTCGTGTTATTATGGATTTTATGCTATGGGAATAATATTCCAAACTTTACAAAGTCATAAAATGACACTGGTTGATGAGTTTGACAACTGACAATTTCTTTCACTAATTTCTTTTCACCTAAACAAAGCAGAAAAACAATACATCAAATTTCATTTCTTTTGCTTTTGGTATCTACTTTTTTTAGAAGAAATTAATCAGCTATTTATTAAAAGTTAGTATAATTAGGTAGGAAACAAATGAAAACCCTTTGTTTAAAAATAATATAAATAAAATAAAGACAAAAACTGTTCAATTAGTAAGGGATATGTTTAGTATTGGATTGTTGGCTAGACATTTCTCTTCCCTCATAACCATTAGCTTGGGAGACAAGGAATTGAAAATATAAACTCTGGTTGATTCTCAAAGTAATGATATTGGAGTGAAACTGTATAACTGGCTGTGAGGAGACACCTGATTTTCCCTAATTACCTGGACAGTTGTAAGATTATTATCCAGCCAGCAGTTCTTAAGAGTTAATCTCAAGAGGCCTGTAAATCTCTTCCAGGTAGAAACAGAAACAGTTTCTCCTGGAAATGTCCACATAAAGAATGCAAGAAAAATGATAATGCCAACTGACACGCTAGGCAGATTTCTACTACTGTGTTCTAGCCAATAGACGTATGTAGCTCAGTGTGAACTCAAACTTGCATTCTTTTTCCTGTCTCCAAAGTTCCTGGATTACAGGATATGCCAATCATTACCTACTTAGAACAAATTTTAATGTGTGACAAAAGAGACACTTCTACAATGTTTTCATTTTGATCAATTATGATTGAGGTGTTAAACAACATGCTTTAGGTAGATGTCATAAAACGTTACCACCTTGTGGGTCTCCCTAAAGATAATTACAAAATTCCACAGTGGCTATCAGAACACAAAGGTCTTGACAACCACACTCCTTGCAATTCTACTTTTTAGCTTTATCACCCCACTGCTTTTCATCATTGTTGCAGCTAAAATAGCTGCAATTTCTTTGAAAGGAATGTCTTTAAGAAGTTTTTATATATAGCAATTTTGGAAAATTTTCTCTTTGGCTCAGCTACTCGTAAAAGTTTGTTGGCAGAAAAGAAACTTTAATCACTGCATATCCTACTAATTAATCTTACAATTGGCAAGCTCACATTAAAGCAAAACAAAACAAAGTAAGAGCCCCAAGTTAGCAGGTCTGCTGATGAGGATAAATTTATGCATGATTTGTTGTTGATCTAAAAACAAATCATTCTGATTTGTTTTTCTGATTCCTATCTCTCTTTGCCAAATCATAATAATACAATAATTGGAATTATTTCAATGTGCTCTCTTGATATTTTTTCTTGTAATTTAAGGTAAATATATATTTAATTAGAATCCTATAAAATAGACTATTGTGCATATCAAAAGCTTAAATATAGACGACTCAAAGTATTTATTAAAAAAAATAGGACATTCAACTGTTACCACAGTTAAGTGTGACATTTGTGATATAACAGTGTACTTACTACATTGTATAGGTATACAGTCCTCACTTGAGTACCCAAAGCAAGGTAGGACATGTTTTTTTCCATAGCTAAACTTCTTGCTATGCCAGGGTCCTCTCAGAAAAAGTTGCCAAAACATAATCTTGTAATTAGACCCCTAAGTTGTTTTTATGTTCTGTTGATATTGCCTTGAAATCCTTCAGATTTTTTCAAGAGTCCTGGTGTTTCTGTTGAGCCCCCAAAGTTTAACAATTAGCTTTGCTCTCACTATCCCTGCTGAAGGCATTGTTGACAGTTTCTTTAATTGCATTTGTAATTAAAGTTAAATTATGTGAAGAAAATTTTGCTCACATGTTTCAAATAAGGTTATTTTCAAAATTTCTTTTCCTATTTCAGTGGTAATTTCTCCTTTAGTGTTATCTCTTTACTGCTCTTATTTCCTCTAGGCCCCTTGAAATTTACTTATCTTGTGTTTCTCTTGATAACTTTTATCATGAGAAATCCACTTTCCTGATTTGCACAATCCCAGGTCCTATTATATTTCATTTTTCCCAATCTCTGTCTTAAAATTCAGAGGAGTGAGATGAGATGCAACGTAGAGAGTACGTTCTTTATAGCATTTGGAAACCCAAGTGCCCTGTTCCCACCACCACACAAAAATATTAAGCTCACTGAAGAACATAGATGTTGAAAGAGAAGTGTACTTGTGTAATAATTTCTGATAAAAACTAGATGGGGTTATTATAGTAGTTGTACTCCAAATTAAAAACTTTCTTAACTTTACCTCGTCATGGATTACCAGATTATATGTCCCACCCACAGATTCAAATAAATAGTGCAAGTGATATGTCTTTGCCTTATGAAGACCACCTGAGGGTGGTGGTAGAGTGTAGTGAATTATCTAGGCTGCACTTGCAAGATATTGCAATTTGACTAAATATACATAATAGCAGGCATTAGTATTTATTAAAATAATCAACATTCAGTTTCTAGTAACACAAGAAAAGAGTTTAGAAATCTCCATTTTCCCCCAATAAGCAAAATATGGATCCTACTAAAATAAAATAGCAAAGGGCTACAATTCAACATTGAGAGCTAGACTGGGAAATACAAATGAAGTTCTGAGCAAATAATTCTGAAATGAAAGCTCTAGGGACCCAGTCACAGAGTACATCTTTTCTGAGTTATACTTCCAGGACCCTGAAAACATTCTTACATAAAATTGAAATATGTTCTAGCATTCTTTTTTAAATGTTGGTCTTACTCATTCTTCACAGTAATTAACTCAAAATGGACCAAAGACATAAATATAATAATACAAACCTAGAAACTCCCAAAGAATCCCAGAGGGAAAAACCTTGATGGCCTTGCATATGGCAATTACTTTCTTTATAGCAATAAAGGCACAATTACATATGGGAGAAGTTGACATTCTACAATTGCTCTAAGAAAAAGAAATGCCAAGAAATGCCTTAAGGAAAAATAATATTTGAAAATGATTCTTCTAATAAAGGATAGTTTTCTTCTTTATGAAAAATATTTTTATAACAAGAAGGCAATCTGGATAAAAACAGAGCCTATCATTAGTGGGGTATCCAGTGATAAGTTGACCGTACTTAGTAAATAATACTTCACCACGCTCATAAAAGCAACCCTAATTATATACTAGAAAATGGAAAGACATTCCCATGCTTGTTAATTTCTAGAATTAATAGATTAAAAATGGTCATCCTATCAAAAGAAATCTCTGTCAACCTTCTAACACATTTCTTCATAGTTATTGAAAAGAAAATTTCAGCTTAATGTGTAAACACACACAAAAACAGGATAGCTAAAACAATTATGAATAATATAAAACAAACAAGCAAAAACTAAACAAACTAAATTTCTGGCGGAATCACCATCCCCTATCTCAAGTTATACTAGAAAGATATAGCAGGAAAAACAACATGTTATTGGCACAAACATAGGCATATTTATCAATGGAATAGAACTGAAAATCCACCTTTAGAGCCACACAATTATGGTCACCTGAGTTTTGATAAAGAAGCCAAATATATTCATTGAGGGAAAAACAGCATCTTTACCAAATGATGCTAAAGACAACACTGCATGTCTACAAGTATAAGAGGGCAAATATCCAAACTTATCACCTAGCTTAACTCAAAATGGATAAAAACCTCAATACAAGCCCAGACACATTAAATCTGATAGAAAAGATAATGAGGAATAGTCTTGAACTCATTGAAACAAGAAAAAACAATCTGAACAGAACATCAGCAGGCACTGATATGAGTAATCAATATTGAACCTCTTCATGTTGGGAAGGATGCAGAGTAAATGGAATACTTATCTAATGCTGGTGAAACTGAACACTAGTACAGTCACTATGAAAATTAGTGTGCCAGCTCCTTAGGAAGCTGGGAATATACTTCAGGAATCATTAATACCATTCTTGGGCACATACCTAAAGGGCACTTTATCCTACAACAAAGCACATTCTAAACCATGTTTGCTGCTGATCTAGTCATTATAAACAAATATTGGACATATATTAATCATCCACTAATGGATGGATAAATAAAATGTGGCACATTTATACAATTGCCTATTACTCACCCATTAAAAAGGTATAATCATTAAATTCACAGGTAAATGGATGTTAACTGTAATCAAGAAGTATTTTCCCACATCTCCTATAGCTCCTATTTTGGTCATCCTGGGTACTTTCGTCATATATTCCCCGGCTACTTGTAGGTTTTTATATAAGCTCTACAAGTCCCATGTTTTACTCTTAAATGTAGGTGTGATACGGGACTCTTAATTTTCCACTTTTCGCTTGTATAATCTGTTGCCATTCAGTGAAGACTCTGTCTTTCCCTGATGACTTAGAGTGAATTATTATTGTGAAACCTGTGTTTTATTTTTCTTTTTTCATGCAGGCACTTCAATTTTTGATCAATATAATGATGATGTGGTTAGATAACTGGTAGAACAATTACTACTCTATTGAAAGAGAAATACACCCAGAAGATTAATTGAAAATTGAGTAGCTTCCCTTGGGTTTTAGAAGGTTAATAGCAAAAATTGCTCTTAAGACAGCTGAGAAAATAGGACACCTTCAGCTTATGAAGAAAAAATTTAATAAATAAAATTGAGATATCTTGAAACAATGTTTTAAAGTATATTTAAAATTCCTGAAAATTCTAAGCCAGTCTATCTTGAATTATATAATCATTGCTTCGTTGTGGAATTAGTAATTCATTAGTCCATAAAATTTCTCATATAATTCAAAACAAATAGTAAGTGTACCTATGCACATTTATAACAAAACTCATTTTCAAATGGTTAAAGATATCAACATTCAACCTCATAGAAGCGAGCCTAAAGAAGGAGTATCCTTTAACTAATTGACACAATAAATGACATTCTAAACAGAACATATGCTAGCACAGGCACTAAGATTAATAATAAATAGAAACCTATGAAAGAGAAAAGAGGAAAAATACAGAGAATTATAACTGATAAAAATAAAGAATTATGGAGTTCAGTCACAATGGATACATGTACAAAACAACTCCTGTGCACTTAAGGTTCAGGGTACATGGTGGAAGAGGGGGCAGAAAAAATTTAACAGCTAGAGTTCCAAGGATATTTGTTGTAAAATTGTATCTCTCCTATAAATGTTAGAAGCCTCATCCATAAAGTCTCACCAATATGATTTCCTAAATGAGTTGATCAAGGACAACTCCAATGAACATGCCAAAATGGACACGGGAAAGACAAGACCACAACGCCACACAAAAAATATAGGAACTAAGAAATGCTGGGAGCAGGAAACATCTTTATCAGGGAAAGTATACCCATTTGTTATCTAACACTAAATGGTCAACACTGAAAACATACAAAACAGTTATGTTATGAAGACTAATTAGGTTATATTTAGGAACATATGCATACATATATTAATGTAAAAACAATGACTGACAAATAGAGGCTATGAATTTGAAAGAGACCAAAGAATTATATATGGCTGGCTTTAGATGAGGAAGGAAAAAGAAGGGATAAATAATGGTGCAATTTTATTGTATTTTTTAAAAATAGAAGAAAAATAGTTAAAAAGTATTGCTCTCAGACACACAGAAGAAAAGGTATAAATTAGTTATAACATAAATAATTTTCTTGACCTCAATATTAAATACTCAAAAACATTTTTCATATTTTTCACAAAATTACACTTTAAAATCCTTTGGATGTTTAGGATCTTCACAGCATGGACAGAAAAAATCTTTTATACACTAAATTCATGCATAATTCATTTATTTTAAAGAAAAGACCTTGAAAACCATTTACCAAATAAATAGAACATGTAATAATGGGAAATAGAAATGCTTAGTTTATAAAAGATAAAGTTGTGTTTTTATAATTTTTAGAATTGCTCATTTTAAGCAAACTATTTACAGCGCCTTTCATTAGACAATCTTTAAGGAGATGCTTTCCTGGTTTTTTAATCTGAAATTGTTGCCTCTAATATCCTGAACTGCCTTTAAAATTTCATCATTTAGAAGAAAATTGTCACTTTATATTTTTATAACTTTTAAAAAGTCAAGTTCTAATCTTGTTTTGTTTTATTTTAGTCTACTGTCTGGGTTCTTGAGACAAACAAACAAACAAGTAAGCAAAGTCCTCCTGATGACTCAGAGCAGTGCTAGGATTTCATCGAGTGGAGACAAGCACAGGACGCTCCTCCTGTGCTTAAGAATCTTGCCATTTCCACACTTGGCTCTGAACCAACTGTTCTGTTTAATTTTCTTTCCTTTTTCTATCAGGGGCTCCATCTACATTTCTAGACAAAGAATGAAACCTTTTCTCTCACATAAGGTTTTCCTCACATGATTTGCTTCATTTGTAGTGACCTCTTTGTTCTCTAAGTCTAGCTCTCATTGTCTACCACAAATTTGGAAATGCAATTTGCACTCTGATAATTGAAGTATATCTTATGTATCTTGTTACATGTCCCTGAACTGAGGAGCTATGTCCAATATTATCTCCCATATTCCACTTTTTCAAATACAATAGCTTAGATAGAAAAACAAATCCTCTTACTTCTTAACTACTTTGTTTAAATATAAGTGATAAGGCTTGGTGCTCCAATTATATATACTCCATTGTGTATTTCCTGATATAGATTTTGGAGTCCTCAGATATGAAAAAAGAGATTACCTTCCTTATGTTGTCTGAAACCACAATGTCTACAAGGTTACATTTTAGGAGCTATTAATTGTCCAAGGAAAGGTTTAACCTTTTCCTATGACTAGTTTTTGAATCAATATAATGTATAAAATAAATATCTATTAAATGAAATCATGATACTGCAACATATTTCTTCTTATCTCTTCATCTACAAGGCACAAATTTGTAAAATAAAACCAAATCAATCAGAAAACTTTCCCCCTAATTTTAGAAAAGAAATTTGTTCTTTTCTATATTTTAACTTACAAAGCATTCTTCTGAAAATACCCTCAGACAAAACAAAATCTATAGCATATAGTAACACATCATAATGTGAAATATAGACTAATGTAAACTATAAAAGTATTAGAGAGTATTGCAAGGAGGTTCTTATTCCCTATAAATCTTTTTCTCAAGTTTAAGTTACAAACATAATGTTGTTCACATAGTTGGAGCAACATATTCTTTACAAACAAAATAATAATCTTAAAATGTTCATTCTGTTTTCTTACCACAGGTCACTTGATATTCTTGGGTGACATATGAATTGAGAGATCTTAGAAAATAGTTCAAGTGATCTTCTAAAAATAAGAAAACAGTGTGCAAATAACAGAAATTATCACTTTTAGTATCACATAAAGTGATTAACCGATTCAGATAACAGGGTTTTTTTTTTTAAAAATATGAAACTCTTCACGAATTGTGCAGGGGCCATGCTAATCTTCTCTGTATCATTCCACTTTTAGTATCTGTGCTGCCGAAGCGAGCACAACAGAGGGTTTGTTAACCAATATTCAGTGATGTAAAATGAAAACAGCTTACCATTTACTACTTCTGAAACCTGATGTAAAATAAAATCGTACATTTATATTAACTTGTCTTATAGGTATATTCATTCATCTGTATTAGTTACCCTTCTCATTTCATTGAGCAAATTAAGTATATGACAAGAAGCAATCTAAGAGAGAATGGTTTATTTCAGTTTATGGTTTGAACACACAGTATATCATGTATGGGAAGGCATGATGAGCACTCAAGGAGGAACAAGCACACTGCTCCCATATCACATACAAATAAATAAATGGATAATTATATAATAATAATTAATAAAAGTTGCAACTCCCACATATATATTGTGAACTCATGTTAAGCAACAAAAATTTTTGTAAAAATAACATTTAAAAATATGAATATTTAAATGTTTTATATTTATATTTAATAAGAACTTTTTATGGTATATCTTCTCAGAAAAAAAGTTCTCACTCAAAAGGTACAGAAAGAAACACTCAATTGATTTCCTCCATACAGTAAAAATCCTTATTGCATGCTAAGTTCAGATCATATTTCTTTTCATTGTTCATAAGCATTTTTATCTTTCTATTCTCATGAAAAAGAAGTCACTTATACTAGTTCATGGCTGATTAGTACACTTAACAATTGCATGCTAGTTAATCTATTAGGCTAAGTTACATTGTAAGGAGCAGGTGTGGAGAATAAAATCTCAGTTTAATGACTGTAAGGGATTGCCTAAAACTGTAGCAAAATCAGACACTAAGGTAAAGTGAAGGAAGTCAAAATGGACTTAGAAGCTGATACTGTCCTTTGGCCCAATCTCTTCATTTAAATTTGCACTAATTTCTACTATATATAAGGAAATAACAAAGGTACAATTCTATTAAATCTAAGGCCTTCCACTTTCCTGGCCACAGTTCTGATCAGAATGATTTGGTGAGAGACGGGGCCTCCAGTCCCCACATTTCCACAGCAAACCCTGCACTGTTTAAATTGCAGACCTGCTTTGCTTTCAGGCTTATAAGAACGCAATAAGACAGGTGCAAATGGTCTTTTTTGTGTTCTGACAGCTGCTCTTGTCAAAGAGAGAGCAGTCTTTCCAGTACACACAGCCAAAAACCTGTGTCAACTAAGCAGATGGCTGGACTGACAGTCTTTGGATAAAGGGAAGGCGTCCATGACTGATTCAAGTAAGGGGTAAAAATACGGAAAACACATCCATCAGTCACATGGAATGAGGATACTTCATATTTATAGAAAGCAGAAGCCTTGTCTATCAGGAGTGACAGTATAAACATAAAGTAGGCTTACCCTTACTAATCAACTAAACAATAGGGAATTTGTTATTTGTTGCAAAAAAGAATTTTCTTTACAGTTGAATGAGATTTAAAATCTGAACTCATTCAGTTAATGAAGAGATTTTTAAAGTGAAAATCGGCAGATTGAAAAAATATTTAACTGAAAGTAGGTATAAGAGCAGTTAGTATTTTATATACACACATATATGTATATATAATCTACATAGAACTCTGGTGATATTCTGCTTTCTGCTCCTAATTCATTGAAACATTGTAATTACATGTTGTTCTTCATCATTGTACAGTATGAACAGTTTCATTATGATGTCATTGTATATTCTTAACTTGGACTTGCAAATGGAGACTGCATATTGATTTCCTAGCCATCCAGACCTGAATAATTACACCAAACTATATTAATGACAACAGTGTTTGGTTGGTAGCTCAGGCATATTTCTAGCTAGCTCTTACATATTAAATTAACCCATTTCTATTAATCTATGAGTTGCCATAAGGCTGTGGACTACTGGTGAGGTTCTGGAATCTTTCTCCTTTAGCAGCCACATGACTCTCCCTGCATTCAGTTTAGTTTTTCTGTCTAGCTCTATTCCATCCTGCCATAGGCCAAAGCAACATCTTTGTTAATCAATGGTAATAAAACATATTCACAGCATTCCTGGGGCATCCCACATCATGGACTTGAGTCAAGTTCAAGCCATTGTTCTTTTAGCACACCCTTTCTTCTGATTACCTTCCTCTTTTTATTTTTATTAACTATTGCAACTCTACTTTTGTGACTCCTTTGTGATAATATTAGAAGTTCAAAAGGGTCACAACTATGATTTTATCTTCAAATTTAATAACCACATATTTTAAATTTGTTTGGCATTTTCCTTAGCTGGAAACGACTAGAATAACATCTCTATAAAAACTAGTTTTCATGGTGCAAGAAGGCACCATGCAATCTTGCAAAGGATGGATAAAACTAATAGTCTTATTCAGTTATGACATTTATGAACAACAACAATGACAAACCTAGCCCAATAATTATAAGGGTGCAGTAGTGGCAAATTTATTTTAGCAGTAACCAAAGTTCTCTAATTGGACTAAGACCCTCTCAACAAGAAGGAGACCACACCTGGTACTTAAAACCCACCCAAGCAATCAGTGCTAGTAATTTCATGGATATTAGATAAGCTGAAATTGATACTTTACTAAACCAGCATAATCTCTAACATTATACCTAGAGATAAAAACAGTCCCTTACATCTCATCAAAGAAACATCTCTTTACAACATAGCAACCACTACAGAAAATCACAGCCTACCAAAATCAAGTCATGGAGCCCAACATCTAATAGGTACATCTACAAACCAACTCCCATATCTAAGATTTAAGGAACATTATGGAACAGGAGCAAAAAAAATAGCAGGCAGAGAATCAGGGAGTTCACTGTGAAACTATGTCTCCTAGAAATATCATAAACTAGACAGATCATTGTCACCACTGTGACTGTCTAAACAAGAGCTATACAAGGACAACAATAGACATGCCAAGTAGACACAGGAAAACTCACAAGACCTCTTGGGTACACAATATCCTATAGGTAGCCAGTGAATTCTGAAAGCAGATGAATTGTCTTTTCCACGAAAGAGTGCAACAGTGGAAGATAAATTCACTACCAAATGATCAGCTCTGAAAACATGCAAAATATAAAATATAGACTGTTCAAGTTATATTTAGAATATGTGTATATTTATATATATTATATAACAATAATTAATGAAAATGGTCAATGAGTTTGTAAAAGAGCAAGGAAGAGTATTTAGAAAGGTATGGAGGAAGTAAATGACAGGGGAATAATATAATTATATTATAATCTCAAAATAAGATAAAAGCAATTAAAAAGTAAAAAAGAAGGAGGAGGAGAAGGAGAAGAAGAAGGAGCATGTATTTTTTTTTTATGTTCAATGGATCCTAGTCTCCAGAACAGTTAAACTTTGTTCTCACTTTCCCAGTACCTCACATCATCTCACAGATATATATATTCCCCTCACCTTCTTCTTATAATAAAACAGTAATATATCTAGCTATGTCTTCTTTATGTTATTAATATCTAAATTAAAACTAGGTATATAATTCTTAATCCTCTCTCCATGTGCTTACCTACTAAGTACCCAAGTGGGACTGACTTTTGTTCTTCTGCTTCCTTTGCATTATTTTAGGTAGAACAAGATTAAAGAATGTAACACTTTCTCTTATAGAGTGTTGAAATGGACACACAAATTCTTTAGTAGAGCTCTTCTGATTTATTTGTGGAAGAAAAATCAACTCTATTAAATGCAGAGGTTTCCAAGCATTCTTTCCCAAAACATTTAACATCTTGGTAATCATAGCCAGGTCAGGACAAGAAGAAAGCTTTCTTCTGAGATAATTGAGTAAAGGCATTATTGTTGTTTTCCTAGATCATGTTGTGAATAGCAAAGATAGCTGCTGTCAACAAGGTACAAACATAAGGTAACATACAGGTTCCCCAATAAAAAAATAAATAAAATAATAACCAAAGCCTTTCTTTGTTTTCACAAGTTCAAATCTCTTTAGCCCTTTTAATTCCCAAGCATTCTTTAGCTTAGGTAAGCCAATATTTCAGTTTAAAAGAATATTGAATTGTCTATCAAATCTGAGATGGATATATTCCAATAGTGTATGTCCGCTATTTGTGAAATTTGGATAAATAAATAGCTTTTGAGTAGTTAGAATAAATTATGTCCAACACTACTAAAGCTTATTAGATGGACAAATATACAATTTTCCAATTCAGGAAAAATTAAGAGAGAAAGATGAAAAATGCTCGTGAAAAGTTTGGGCATGACAATACTGACTTGTAATCAGAGTGATTTGAAGATTCAGCAAAAAGAATGTGAATTAGGAGCTCAAGGCTTGTCTATTCCACATAGTGAGTTCAAAGCCATCCTGGTCAACACATCAATATCTAGATCCTATCACAAAAGCTAATGTTTAAGGAAAGAAAAAGTGGAGAGTGGGAGAAATAATTAAGTGGTGTTGCTTGTCCTGTATGTGTGAGAGAGGCCATAAGTTAATACACAGTATGGAAAAAAGATAATAAAGAGATACACCATTTGAGAGAAGTACTGAATTTAAAGTTGTAAAGAGAAATGTGGGTATCAGCAAATATTTAGTGAAAAATCAGGGTTTCACTCTATTTCACTGAAGAAATGGATAACTAATACCCAGATCTTTGGCTCTTAGACTAGAGAAGAAGAAAAATGGGGTTTTGTCTTAATGTTTTGTCTTTTTTCTCATGATCACAGTGAAAAAAGTATTAAATATTTCCAGAATCTCTGTACAAGAAGAATGCTGTAGGAACTTTTTCAGCCAGTAGCCTTTAAGTTACGAGTACACTTGGCATGGCCTCTTATACAAAAAGTGTGTATGCCCTCTCTTCCAGCTGATAGATTCGGTTCCTGTTTCCCCATGTGTGCAGAGGTCTGTGATCTGTGAGTCTACCCCTAAATAAATAACCCTTTATTACACTCAATTCTGAGCTAATGTGAATTTCTCTTTAACATTGATCTTCATCTGGTGCCCCTTGTTGATCTCAATTCCACACCTACTTGATGGACTTGATGCACTAAAAAGCTCAAAAGATCAAAGACCAAAACTAAGAGTACATGTAAATTTAATCCTGCATGTCAGGCAGCTATGGAAACATCAAATAAACAGAAAAGAATGGAAATACCCCCAGAAATTGATTGAATAATACTTTATTAACCTTGAATTTTCTTAATGCTACTGAGAAAGGAGCAACAGCAGCAGCGGAGAGACATTGGATAATAAAAAAACTTCTAAATTAAATCAGCTGTTGTAATTAATCGATATGTTTACCTCACAATGTAAATCAGGTGATATGCTATGTTGGGGAAGGGATTTTGCTCTTGTTTCCACAGGAGAGGAAAAGCTATGGATACCATCAAAATTGATGAAGATTCAGTTCGAAAAAGAGAAACATCTTGAGAAAGAGAAATGACAGCTCACCCACAGAGGTGACAACTATACAGGTGGTAAGGAAGCCTCATAGTGGTGGGGACAGTGTTCTGTACTTGTCTTTGCAGAAAAATACTCATCGTCAAAAAGTCAAGAGACCCTGGAATCTAGATGCCTAAAGAGGAAAAGATAATTACCCAGATAGGATCACCAAGCAAGGAGAATTATGACTTATGATGACAGGTATGTGGGGGTAAGAATCACTGAATACACACACACACACACACACACACACACACACACACGCTGCCTACTATAATAATAGTTATGACTCCCTTAAAAAAAATCAAAGCTGACTTGGGAGTTGAACAATGGCTCTGTCCTTCTCTAAGTCCAAGCATGTTATTAAAAGAAAAATTCAGAGTTTCTGTCTCATGTAAGGAGCCATTTGGTATGGGACAGCAAAAGGAAAAAAAAATTATGAGAAATTTTAGTTTTCTTCATATTTATTTATGTCTCTAGAATACCTTTCATTGAATATATGTCTATATTCAATAATGTTTAACGTTTAAATAATTAAAAGTTAAGTTAAATAATGTTTAACTTTTCCACAATGAACAATGAATTTTCTTGCATTAGTCTTTGAAGTGTCCAAGAAGAAGATGGGGCTCCACAACTCCACCTGGGTGATATGACTCTATGATGCTGATAGCACTACTATAAGACCTGTTCTGGGTGCCAGCTGCTCAAGATTTTTCCAGCCTGGTTAGCTGAAATGGTGCAACTTTTTAGAATGTTCTGGTCAGAATTTAAAATAGGATCCTCAGAAAAATCCTACCAAATACTCAGAAACTATTTGCAAATATACCAGACAGTAATCTTGGAACTTAATCATTATTTTACTTTCATGAGATACCATAAAAAGAACATCACCCCCATGAGAGTTGGAAGTAATTTTAGAAGATGACATCCCTCTCCCAACAAAGTTTGTCTTCAGGGTTAGGGACATCAGTTAGGGGCTGATTATAATTATTATATGGTTAAGGATTGGTGTGGAAATTTCCTAGACTCAGGAATCATCTTTGAAAAAAGGAGAGAAATTGAATGGAATAATGGATAAATTAGTGTGAACTTACACTAATTATATTAGTGAGTAATAGAGTGAAAACTTGTGAGCTATTATTTATAGCAATTTACATTGGTATAGTATCTTGTATATTGATACAAATTCAGATTATATTGAATATGTTCCTATGTTTGTCCACAATATTTGTACACCTAGGCAACGTTATTTTATCCTATTATATGCATGCATGCTTCTACCTCTTCTTAAGACATTTTGTTTATTGATACAATTTAGTTTATGTTTATTATATTGCATTATGCATTTTGAACTCTGATCAAGATAGTTATACATTGTTTACATTTTGAGGTCAGTGTCCTCATTTGTTGCACAGTTGTTTAAAGATTTTCTAGTATAATAATATGAAGTCTTAGTCTTTAAGTTATATAGGTATTAAGAATTATAGGTCAATAGTCATCCATATTTGTCATAGTTAGACTAATCAGGTTCTTTAGATACATAGAGATTATATTCTGCATAGATAGGTAATCATCAACCACTTCAAAGAACTGTAGAATAGGGCACTTAAATAACTTAGAGTTCTGTTGAGATGAGACACGATTGCTCCTGGCACCACAGATCTACTCCTAAGAGAATGTAGAGAACTGAAAACACTCTACTTGGAGCTTGTTTTCTTCTAGGTAAAACTGGCCTTTGGGCAAGGAGCTGCCCATGCATCAACCTCTGACAAAATACATGATATTCAGACAGGACAAGCAAGACACAAGAAAAAGTCTGTCAAATCTTGCCGAGACGGGGTAAGACAGTTTTGAAAAATTTCCTGGTCTGTCAGATACTCTAGGCCTTAGCCAAAGTTGGTTGCTCCAATGTTGCAAATGAGAATTTGGGTGATTGCCCAGGTAGCCAGTTGTCTCTGTCATTTGTTGTACATTTTAGAAGCTATTTGAATATACTTCTTGCTTACTCAAGTAATATTAATTCCCTTCTCAGGTCTTTGGGTTGAAGACTAGATGACTTGGCCAAGTTATTTATAATACAAGACTTAGATACCCTAGGATAGGATAATTATTGAAACATTTGTCATATGTTTCTTACTTGATATTGCTTATGCTGCTTGTATTCTTATTTTTATACTTGACATTTGTTCTTATGATGTATCATTTTGTATTAGGCTTAGAACTCTGCAATTTAAACAAAAGGGGAGGTGCTGTAGGAACTCCTTCAGCCAATAGCCTTTAAGTATACCAGCCCGCTTGGGCGTGACCTCGTTCTATAAATGCTGATTAACATGTGCCCTCTCTCTTATGCTGCTGGATTTGTTTCCTGTTTTTCCATTCATTCAGAGGACTGTGATCTGTGAGTCTACCTCTAAATAAATAACCCTTTACTGTACTCAATTCTGAGCTAATGTGATATTTCTTTTTAACGTCTGCCTTTACATGAATATGTTAAATATGACCTATTGGCAGTATTCCTACAACAGATGTGGGGACCCCACAAAACCAAAAGCAGGTGGAGGAGGGGTATCAAACCACAGAATTTGTCAACACTTCCTAGACACATAACATTTCTCATTTTTCCTAACCCATAGCAACTAAATAAATACAATCTAGAACAACAGCTTCCTTCCAATTTAGGCTTGTGTAATGATTATTTATTCAATGTTAAATCATGTAAGTAAGTTCAATAATATTTACTTTTATGAGAGCAGAAAGGAATTACTTGTTAAATCAAGAGGATGATTTCTAGAGAAAAATGATAGCAGTTTCCTTAAATTAGATTTTCTATTTGCTGAGCAGAACTTTCATTACGTATTTTTAGTCAATAGTCAGCATTCTTTCATCCAGATTTTTAAGCACAGTTTAGAGATAACAGAAGGCTTATCTAGTGGTGGCATTTTGGGACTAGATTTATGTGCAAAGAATTTTCAGTAAAAACCATGAGGAATGTAGTTCATCCTGATCCAAAGGGCATTTGCTCATCGACAGAAATGTTACATTGGCCTGAAGGATTTGTTATAAGCCTACATTCTAAGTGAAATAATAAACGGAATATGTTGCTTGCTATACATGAAAATGATTACTCATTTGTTTTTATGATGTTATTTAGTACATGTATGTATATGTCTGTCTGTCTTTGTGTATGCAGTGATACATGTACTTGTTGGGAAGACAGGTTGAAGTCCAGAGGAAACCCTTGGCTATGATTCTTATTTTTCAAACAGATTACATAACTGGTATACAGGTCTAGAAATTACCAAGTATGCTATGCTGGGTGGCTATCAGGAATCTACTTAGCTCTGTTTCTCAGTGTTGAGGATTATGAAAACACACCACCACCATCAGATTTTTCTTAAACATAAATCCTGGGGCTTGAGCTCAGATCCAAGTCCCCATGTTTGAAGGAAAGCACTTTACTGATCAAACTATCTCCCAGTCTGATATTTCTAACTTTAACTTACATTAATTCCTTTGAACATTGAAGCTTGGAGACTTTGAAGAAACTTACTGAAGAAAACAAGTCCTGCTAATGTAAACTTTTAAGTCATTTACATTAATGACTTGCTTACAAAATAACAGAATTGCTAATAGAATGAAAATGCTGAATCAGCCTAAGACAAATGACACAAAAGACTGCTGATATCAATACACTGAACTTATTCATGAGAAGACTGTTGGGTATACAGGGAACAGAGACAAAGAATGAAAAATGTTGACATTTATTCAAAGAGGGAAAGAAAAAGCTGTCTGGTTAGATGAAATCTTTAGCACTGTGACTGAAATATGTAACATTTATTTCTATAACACGGAAGACAGAGACATAATGGCAGATGCTTCAGAGATATACTCAAAAAAGAGCATATTGTAAATGATTGGAAAAAAAATGTAATTTCATGTGGACACATTCACACAGCATGAGAGGATCAACATGAAGACAGGAGGGAAAAAGTCCTGTGTTGAGAATGAAGTACTTCTGGAACCTGAATAAAAGTGTGATGCCAAGCACATGCTGTCTAGAAGAGAAACAAGCCAGACGTGCAGCTGAGCCTTGGTTAAGAGGGCATGGATTGCCTCATGCTCTGTGGTCAGAGGCACTTCCAGAAGACTGGATGCAGGAAGACATACACTTAAGACTAATCTCCCTAGATGAACTGTGTTGGAAACAAGATACAGTGCAAAACAATGACTAAAAGTAGAAGTATTGAAACTTGTTTTTCAAATATTTTTAAACTGCTTGTTGGCAGGATTCTCTGAAGATTGAACACTGTCTTGGTAGTGCATAGCCACTTGTGTTTTTTAATTAATGAAGCCATATTAATAACTGGAATCACACATTGTTATATATAGAAAAAACTGGAAAGAGCCTATGAAACAGAAACCAATCTTTAATTGGGACACACTGCCTTAGTGTTTCATTTAAGGAAAATAGATTGCACTGTGACCCAAACTACAAAATTTTATTTAGCCATATGAGAGGAGAAGGCTTAACATGGTACTTACATACATACATACAAACATGTATAAACAAGGAAGCAAGTTTTTAGATGGAGATTTGGCAACAGAGCTTTGGTACGTGTAAGTGCAGCATAGTGAAAAAGAGAACAGGGTTTCTGCACATGTCCTGGTTTTCAGAAGCAATGAATGCTTAGATAAATTTTCTATAATGTCAACAGCATTAATTTTAATGCAAAGTCATCAATTATATCTCATTTTTTCTCTTAACACTGTCATTTCTACACTGTACAAGAATTGATTTTCTTGTCTTTCTGTCTGTCTTCTCTAGTAGAATGTTAATCTTTTGGTGCTAGAAACTGTGCTTTGAATGTTTTGATTTTTCTGTTTTTTTATTTTCAATATGTACCAGAGTTTAAATTATCTTTTTAAAGAATAGAGACATAGTAGAATACAAAAGCCAGGCTAATAATGATGTAAAGTTTAGGACACAAGATAGAATAGGATATGAGAGTATTTAAATATAAGTAGTATAGACAATTATAAGACTTGAAAAACAGTAATACCAATGGACATGTTAAGATAAAAGGGGGAAGTTTCAAAGGGTCTTACCCTCAGACAAAAAACTACAGGCTGTAGGGGCTAAAAGACAGGTTCCAGTCCCTACCAAATGTCCTAAAGGAGAAATGCTTCTCAGAAGTGAAGAGTATTTAGAGGATTTCTATAATAACTAGAGGATTTCTACAATAATTTCACCAAGACAGGCTAGTGCTCTTCAAGTGCTCTTTATTGTTCTGTTTCTACTCTAATAATCCTATTATACTTTTAACTTGTCCATGTTTCTTCTTCTATTCTAAAAACTCCTCCCCCACAGAAGCAATAATTAAAAAAACTCCTCCCCCATTAAAGCAATAATAAGCTGAGCCACTCACCATGGCAACACAAAGGATGGAAATGAGCTACATCTTGATACCATCAGCAGCCGGAAGTGAACTGAGATGCTCAGAATAGCTTGAGCATACGTGAGATCTCAAAGCCCACCCCACAGCAATGCACTTCCTCCAACACATACATACCTACTCTAACAAAGCCACACCTCCTAACAGTGTCAACGCCTGATGGGCTTATGAGGGCCAATTACATTCAAACTACCATGGAGAACCACAATCAGAATATATTCTATGAAAAAACTAAACTATTTTTTTAAAAAGAGGGGAGGCAAACTAACACTAAAAGTGGCTTGTGGGGCTGCAGATATAGCTCAGTGGGTAAAATACTTGCCATTCCAGTGTGTGATCAGAAGTCTAAGTCTTCAGAATCTACACAAAATATGATAATCTGTGGTGAGCACCTGTAATCTCAGCACTAGGGAGGCAGAGAAGCATGATTCTTGGACAAGCTAAATAGTTAGTTAGCTGAATAGTTAGATTAGCAACAGGTGAAAAGGTCCGTGTTCAATTGAGAAGCCCTGCCTCTACAAGCAAAGTTTACATTGATCTAGACAGACATCTCATATCAGTTTTGGGTCACATGTACACACACACACACACACACAAATATACATACATACATGAATATATAATAAACATATGAAAATAAAAAGAAAGAAACCAGAGAGAATCCCAAATTTTAAGGTTTCCTTCTACATTGAAAGGGTTGTCAGTAGCACTGAATGTTGGTGGAGATTCCCTGATCTTCCCACATGTTCATTGTCAGGACAAAGGCATTGGGTAACATAAGGTAAAGGGAGAGACCTGGTCCTTAAGTTTGACATGGGATTTGCAGATATGGTTGAAGCCATTGTGAAAATTTGACAATAGCAATAATTAGAACATACTGAACTCCAGCCTTTCTGTCTATTGTGTTGTATTAGTATTAAGCTCTCTCAGAGCAGCAATCTTGACTTAGTGAATGCTACTTGTTGGCTCACAGTCCAGGACTACTCAGCCAGAGAATATTGCTACCTGATATTAATACTTAATGTTCAACTAATAATTAAGACAGTCCCCACAGACATACTCCCAGGTCTGGGAGTGCTTTGTTTTAAGTCCCTTTTCAAAAAACTCTAGAATTTGTCAAGTTGAGAGTTAAAAGCAACTGAAGCAAAATCTGGAGGCATACACCTTTAATATCAACACCTGGGAGATTTCTATGATCTTTAGATTAGACCAAGGTTATGTTTCAAACAAAACAAATACAAAAGCAAGTTAAAATGAGTTACATAACAAAGTAACTATTGAACCATGAACAAATCTAACAATAGTTAGTATTTCTATTGGGTCAGTACATATGCAAGGTAGCAGAGCATCATAGGTGTATCTAGTTCTTTTCATCAAGGACCACTTGGATCGCCTAATCATCTCTCTTCTGTAGTTTATGATGCATTTTATTGTGAGCTTGACTGATTTGAGTATAGACTCAATAGACTGGCCCCTGACTACTTCAGGGTTCTTATCACTTTTGGTGATTATTATTGTATTCATACTAGCCCCAAAGCAGTAATTTGACCAGAGTAGAATTAAGGGTGCTTTCCTATAAGTCATCTGTACAAGCTTCTAGCTTCCTACTATACTTATTGCTGATAAATATCTGCACTCCCTTTGATTTCCACCTGTAGCTTTCTATTTATAAATACTTAGCTAGTGCTTTTCTTGGCTGCAGATGTAAGGAGATTTAAATTCTGCTTCTTTGGCAGATTGGGGTGGAATTACATTGGAGGAATTAGAGGAAGGGAAGCTTTTTATTTACAGTACATTCTAAAAACAGATCCCCCATTACAGAGAAATGCGGCCAATTTCACTCTTCTTATATCCCATCTTTAATGCACTGTGTACCTTTTTATTTGTAGAAGCTAATGGGTTTTCCAAGTCAAATTAATCACCACACTGGCATCCTGCAATACAGCATACTAGCATGTCATTGCTGAACTTCGTGTGGCACTAGAAAAGTACCTAAGTTGGCATTCCTTATAGGCTACCATACTTCCTTGATCTATTTCTGTATTGAACTAATTTTAGTTTTCATTTGAATTCTTGGATTGATATAATTCAAATTTTTCTTACATTAATATATCTTTCCAGTCAATGATATAAATAATGAACTTGTTTTAGGTTTTGTTTGTTTCTTGGTAATTTCTCTTTCCTTTCATCTAAGGATTATTTTCTCTCTGTGGTTTCAGAACAAAGCACTTGTTCACCTCCTTTACCATGAATATTGGTTTTTTTTTATTTTGTTATTCTCTATTCTCATTATATTCTCAGAATGTATTTCTCTTTCAGGATATGTGACTCTTTTTTTAAATTGACTTTTATTGAGCTCTACATTTTTCTCTGCTCCCCTCCCTTCCTCTTCTCTCCCTCCTCTAACCCTTTCCCAAAGTCCCCATGCTCCCAATTTACTCAGGAGATCTTGTCTTTTTCTACTTCCCACTTCCCATATAGATTAGATCTAAGTCTCTCTTAATGTCTTCATTGTTGTCTAAGTTCTCTGGGATTGTGGGATATGTAACTCTTTTTTTTTTCGAGACAGGGTTTCTCTGTGGCTTTGGAGCCTGTCCTGGAACTAGCTCTGTAGACCAGGCTGGTCTCGAACTCACAGAGATCCGCCTGCCTCTGCCTCCCAAGTGCTGGGATTCAAGGCGTGTGCCACCATCGCCTGGCAAGGGATATGTAACTCTTAACACACCATTGTAATTCTTCCATTTAGAAATTTATAGTACTTATTTTATTAAGATGTTTAAGACTACATGGTTATTTTGGTATAGAAAGTTTCAGTGTTTGGCCATAAAATTCATTCATATTTTGAGTTTTTGTTTACTAATGTGTGTATGTATATGGATATTAGTATGCGTTTATATAGGAGGAGGGACTGTTTGTTTATCCCAACTACCCAGATAGCTTAGACCAAAAATGATCACACAGAAACCATATTATTTAAATCACTGCTTGGCCCATTAGCTCTAGCTTTTTTATTGGCTAATTCTTACAAATTAATTTAACCCATTTCTATAAATCTGTGTATCACCATGTGGCAGTGGCTTACTGACAAAATTTGGCATGTCTGACTCTGGCAACTCCATGGTGTCTCTCTGACTCTGCCTTCCTCCTTCCATGATATAGGCCAAGGCAGTTCTTTATTCATTAACAAATAAAATTAACACATAGTCAGGCCTCCCACACCATTTCTCTTTTTCTGTTTAAACAAAAAGGAAGGCTTTAACATAGACTGTGTGTATGTGGCAGTCCAAAGGCAACTTTCATGGTCAGATCTTGTCTTCCATTCTGTTATAGTGTTAGTATCTCTACTGTTTTTGGTTGTTTTTTTCATTTTTGATGAATATATCAGACTATCTGGCTAATGAGTCTCTGAAGATTATTTGTTTTCTGTGTCCCATATCACCATAAGACTACTGGGACGACAAACATAACATTAGGTGTTCAGCTTTTATGTGTATTCTGCAGGTTTAAATTCTAGTCTTCAGGATTTTGGTATAACTACTTTTAGTAATGGAACTATGTCTCCAGCCTTAGAAGTTTTTTTCAAAGAAAGAACAGACTGTACCAGAATCTATCGCAAATTCTGGGGATCAATCTAGGAACATAACCAAAAAGATGGTATTTCTTAGTGTAACCTGCTTTCCCTACCTTGCACTACCATTTTACAGGCAGACTGAGAAAGATATCTGAAGTCTATGCCATTTACAAAATTTCAAATGAATTACATAAACTACCTGTATTGAGGATACATGTCCTTTAACTCTCAAAGGCCAGATTATTCCTTGATTGCTAACTGATGAGATTATGATAAAACAGCTGTGTTGAAGCAGACATTCCTCTTGTTTCTTCAGTGTCTCTTCTACATGATTACATAGGTATGCCTGCAGGAATACCAGGTGGTTTTCTATCTGAGTCAAACTGAATCCTCAGTTACTTGAACTCTCATCATGGCCACATTTTAAAATGGTGTTACACCTTTATACATATTTTTTTATTTAATATATATTATTAAATATGTATATATTATAACATACATACACACATACACATTTATTCTTTTGTTCTTCTTTGTCTTCATCTTCTCTGAGATACTCCTGGAGTCAAGAAATTTTAATTTAGTTTGTGTGAGATCCAGTCTAAAATTTACCTAAAAATAATGGAGAAGATAGCTTGTTGTCTAAGACAATTATTTTGGCTAACAGGAAAACACTTTCTTTATACTTCTGTTTTGTTGATGAATAAATGTTATATTAGCTAATAGTATTCCCACACAGTTGCCTAACAAATGAGAAATTTGGTACCAGAAAGGTGAAAAATTACTTTCTCATACACTGCTAGTGCATAGTACATCATAAAAAGTGTTAAGACAGATATTAAAGTCAGTGGAGTTAAATTGGTAAACTAAATTGCATTTGGCTTTCAGATTTTAAAATTTCAGCTGATTTCTCCCAGAGCTACTGGTTTTCTTTTGATACATGTGGGAGTCAAAGTAGTGTATTTTGAGGTCATTTTTGAATGGGGACTGTACACTAGAAGTAACATGAGAAGTTAGATGTTGTGATGATTTATTTATAATATTATATGATTCTGTGTAAGTGATAACACTTGTTGGCTGTTGACTCAACCCTCAGCATTGAGCACATCACCATAGTTGGCTCCTCTATCAGTCTAAATTGCCTTGGACTTAAACATGATGGTGACCAAGAAAGTCATAGTCTCTCTGAAGTGTCACAAATCCAAGCATAACTTATATTTCATACTATTTTTCATCTGAGTGATAAAATTCCTACTTAAAACAACTTAAGGCAAGAAATACTTATTTTGCTTTTGGTTTAAGAGGACATGGTTCAATGATGATTGGAAAGTGTAACCATGTGTATAGCTCATTGTTGGGAGTCACCTTGAAAATCAAGAAACAGATGATCAAAGAAAATGCTAATAACTGACTGGCTTCCTCCTTCTCCTATCCACTTAGCACAAGAACCTAAACCCTGAGGCTGGAGCCACTAACATTCATAGAATGTCTTCTTTCATCTCCATCTAATCTTTTCGTTATGTTTACAGACACACCAGAAAGTATGCTCATTAAATGTTCCTTAATACCATCAGATAGACAATGAAAAATAACCACCACAGAACTCAAGACACTCCATGGGTGTTTAATAGATGAATAAACAAACTAACTATAAATGAAACAAATCCAATACACAGAGCCAAACATGTCATAGAAGCAATTTAGATTGATTCCAAACGAGGATGTAGAAAAGAGAGTAAAACAAGTAAATTATCCTGATATTCACCTTGATGATTTTCAGTTGATGCAGTATCCTAGTGCTTTCTGCTGCTATGATAAATGACAAATAGCAATTTAAGGATGAGGGGGTTTATTTGGTTCATACGTCCCAATCACAGTCCTTTACTGAAGGGAAGCAAAGAAGGAACCCAGAGACAGAAATTGAAGTAGATATCATGAAGGAATGCTGCTTACTGGCTTGCTCTCCTGACTTAATCAGTTAAATTTTCGTATATACTAGGATGATGCCTCCTGTGGTTGTACCACTCACAGTGGACTGGGCCCTTCTAACATCAGTCATTAATCAATACATTGACCTACATGTTCACATGTAGGCCAAACTGATGGTGACATTTTCTCAACTAAGATTGCATATACCCAGATAATCCAGGTTTGTACCAAGCTGCCAAAAACTTTAACCATGACATGTGCACAGGCACATTGCATTATTGAGTTATCTTAGGAAAACTGAGCTATAATATCAACTTTAATAAGTCAAAACATTTAAAAATGCAATTATGATCATATTATCTTAATAGGTACAGTCATTTTATGAAATATGACTATAAAATGTATTAATTAAATATATTTAATGACATAATATATATAGCAAAACTATTTAGTTGATCTAGAAAAACAGAATCTTTCAAATATCCTAATAGTTGACTTGAGTTGAGGTCATATTTATAATTTATAATATAAACAAATGCTGTTATGAATAACCATGTATAGCTTTTCTCCTTGATTTGTTATGAAAGCATGTGTACAGTAAATTTCACCAATAATAAATTCCCTATATTATCCAAAGCTTGGTTGTCACTTATTCTCTTAGACAGTTACTTAAAGTACCAATTCTCAAAAGTCGTTCATCTTTTTTGCCTTTTGATGTCTAGCCTAAGCAGTCACAAAAAAGAACACTTTACCTTCTTTAAAATAATTGAAATTCCCTTTTTATCTAATTGCATTGTCAAATATACCTTTAAGTATTCTTATTACCTTTATCTACAGCTTAATGCCTAGTTAAAAAAGCATAGAGGTTAGCCTTTGTGTATATTATTCTCATAGTTTTTAGTTCTTAATATGATTAGAATACATAATTATCTAAATAAGAATGTAGAATAATTGATATTACCATCATGAGGCCAACTTATTTTATATTATAACTAACATTGAAGAAAAAAAATGAACCAAGATTCCTGAAATTTTGAAGCTCCCTGAATAAAAATATATAAATGATCAATAAAACTGTCATAATTTTGTGGAAAAATCTGACTTTCCATCATAGATTAAAGATATTTTATGGGAAAAATACAGATTGCCTGTTTTACTCTTGGTCACAGTCTCTTGCTGGTTCTCATCATTGATTTCTTCAAAAGCAAGTCTGCATTCATCAATGTAACTTTTGTTGTATGTGGAGACCTGCAAGCTCTCTTGACAACCATGCAGTTTGTGTAATCTTAACAAGGGTTCAATTTCAAAAAAGCGTGCACTAAATTAGTAGTGTTTTACATGCTTAGAATACAACAGAGGTTGATAATGAGAAAATATGATTCTAGTTCCCTGGGGAAGTTTTTCAGTCTACTTACATATAATAGTGGAATAATTGATTTGACCTATGGAAATGACTTAGGGGTAAATGCTTGACACAAGCTTGAGGTTCTGCATTTGAATCCTGTTTTAGTAAGGGTTTCTAATGCTGTGAAGAGACAGGATGACCATGGCAACTTTTAAAATAAAACATTTAATAAAATGGCTTTACAATTAAATCCATTACCGCTGTGAAACCATGTCGGCATGCAGATCAAAATAGAGCTGGGGAAAGAGCTGAGAGTTCTACATCTTGCAGGCAACAGGTAGTGATTTATTTTACTGTAGATGGCTTGAGCATTTATGAGACCCAAAGCCCACCTCCACAGTACACACGTACTCCAACAAGGCTATGCCTCCTAATAGAGCCACTCTGTTTGCTGGCCAATTTCTTTCAAACCACAACAAATCCCGAGAACCCATGAAAACAGTCCTGCACAGCATGTGCCCTTGATTGTTTAGAACCCTAACACTGAGAAATCAATGACGAAAAGGTCCATAGATCCCATTGATTAGGTCACCTAGTCAATTGTTGAGGTTTAGTTACAGTGAAGTACCTGTCTCAAAAATAAGGAAGAGATGTTTGAGGAAGACACCTGATGACTTCATGTATACGTAGAAAAATGTGCGCATGAACACACCCAGAGATACAAATGCTCTGATGCACTAATGTATACATGGGCATGTGTGCACATATAAATACACAAACACACACACACATGCAGAAATGCAAATACCCGGAAGCACTGATATTTATATAGGCACAAGTGCACAACTGAACACACACACATGTAAATGTCCTGAGGTTTTTCTCAAAGGACAACAACAGCCAACCCTAAGAGATATCAGGGAGGATACCTGGAATGTGTCTTTAGGGATAAAGATGGTATGAAGTAATAGTTAAAGAAAGTATTTTATTTGAAACAACATTAAATATAAGCCTGAAAATAAATCAACAAATGAGCATTCCATTCAGAAAAGAATGCTTAATAAAACAATAAAATATAAGATCAGGATTCCAGTTTGTTCTTTTTCTGCTCTCTGTCTATGCCATGCTCCTACAATCACATGTAGAGACACAACACCTTTACTTCTCTTTTATAAACTAGATCATTCAGAAAACATGAAACAAAAGAAGTCATTCCTGTTGTTTCTGTCAAGTCTGAGTTTACAGTGATGGGAAATCAACTAACACAGGCTATCTCTCTATCACCAACCACCTTTTATCAGATATTCACACTTTGAGTAATGTACAGTTTCTAGGTACAGAAAGATCAACATTAGTCAGAGTCAGTGTTTAATTGTGAACACCAAGATGTTTAACAGTGTTTTGCTCTCACATGATCATTTACAAAGTAAATGCTATTATTATACTCACTTTATATCTAAGGTAGCCAAGAAAAAGGAAGTTCAAGTTCCTGTATAGCAAAGGTGATTTTCTCCGTCTGATATATATTATAAACTCCAAGTCACATCACTGGTGTTCAGGTTTTATTTCCATATACCACAATAAAGTCTAGATCCTAACCCACAATAAAGTAAGCAAACGAAGTACAGAACAGTAACTAAGAAAATACGTGATTCAGGAATCCATTTCCCAAGACTGAATATAAAACTCATAGCTAAGGAAATGAACATGGTAAGTATGACTAGTTCATGTGCCCCCCCCACCCCACACACAAAGAAAGTAAAAGAACCCTGATCAGAATTCCAAATGTAGTCAAGCCTAGTGGTCTCACTACTAGCAGAGAGTAGAGTTTACTTGGTACTGCCAGCCCATAGTCATCAGTGTTCATGAATGGCTTGCTTCTTTGTCTTTCTTTTTTTTTATATAAATTTATTTATTTATTAAAGATTTCTGTCTCTTTCCCGCCACCGCCTCCCATTTCCCTCCCCCTCCCCCAATTAAGTCCCCCCCCCCAGCCCGAAAAGCAATCAGGGTTCCCTGTCCTGTGGGAAGTCCAAGGAACCCCCACCTCCATCCAGGTCTAGTAAGTTGAGCATCCAAACTGCCTAGGCTCCCACAAAGCCAGTGCATGCAGTAAGATCAGAAACCCATTGCCATTGTTCTTGAGTTCTCAGTAGTCCTCATTGTCGGCTATGTTCAGAGAGTCCGGTATTATCCCAGGCTTTTCCAGACCCAGGCCAGCTGGCCTTGGTGAGTTTCCAGTAGAACATCCCCATTGTCTCAGTGTGTGGGTGCACCCCTTGCGGTCCTGAGTTCCTTGCTCATGCTCTCTCTCCTTCTGCTCCTGATTTGGACCTTGAGATTTCAGTCTGGTGCTCCAATGTGGGTCTCTGTCTCTGTCTCCTTTCATCGCCTGATGAAGGTTAATATTCAGGAGGATGCCTATATGTTTTTCTTTGGGTTCTCCTTATTTAGCTTCTCTAGTATCACTAATTATAGGCTCAATGTCCTTGGTTTATGGCTAGAAACCAAATATGAGTGAGTACATCCCATGTTGCTCTTTTTGGGTCTGGCTTACCTCACTCAGAAAAACCATATGATCATTTCATTAGATGCTGAAAAAGCATTTGACAAAATTCAACACCCCTTTATGAGAAAAGTCTTGGAGAGATTAGGGATACAAGGGTCATACCTAAATATAATAAAAGCTATTTACAGCAAGCCGTCGGCTAACATTAAATTAAATGGAGAAAAACTCAAAGCCATCCCACTAAAATCTGGAACACGACAAGGATGTCCACTCTCTCCATACCTCTTCAATATAGTGCTTGAAGTTCTTTGTCTTTCAAAGCAAAGGGCTAACTACATCTTTGAGTTTTTCATTGATACCTGACAACTTCCAACGTTAAAGTTGTGTTGATCCTATTTTCTGTCATTCCCTTCTTGTACAAGTAACCAAAAGAGTTTATAAAAATATTTTTTAAATTTGGTTTTAATGTATTTCCTAGAAAAATTATATTTATTTTATTTTCTTAAATTTAAAAATAATACTTTTGTTTATAAAGTAAAAACAGAGTAGTCATATGTTCAAGAAGACACCTTTCACCTTCTGATCATGTGCCCAACCAAGAAATAGATATCAGCCAGCCCAGACTTAGTTTCCTCAGACTATTCATGAAACCAGTAACTCATGCATTGATTGTCATGATATGAACCCAAACATATGCCATTTTCTTAAGGCACACTGATCCTCAAAATATAGGATAATTAATTCACTGGATGACAAACTACAAGGTAAAAAGATATATTCCTATGTTAAAGATGCAAAAATTTTATGTGTCATATTTCTTAAAATATAGTAAACCTTCCTAAAAATTAAGAGCTCTATCAACTTCATAGTAATATGAAATCACAAGCCTGCTAGGCATGGAAGTATAAAGATAACAGAATGAACTTTTTGTCTTTACTGAAGATCAATCTTGATGAATTTAGTTATAGCATAATTATCTAATGCCGAGAATATGTTGTTCTTAAAGAGATATATAAAAGATATATGAAAGTTTTTTATATCTACTGCAAAATCTTCATTTGTTGTATTGCAAATCCCCAAATATTTTATTGCTATAGTATATTTGATCCCAATACCAACTCAGAATTCTATAGCTTCAATGCACAACATAAACTATTGTTTGTGGAAATATGTTGTTAATTAAATATATTATAAACTGCAGCTATCTATGAAAAATAATTTTGTAAGTTCAGAATCATAATTCTTATTAAAATTGTATAACATCAAAGGCATCTAGAAAAAAACTCATGGTAAGACAATTTATGTCTCTAATTTGGATGGCTTTGTTTCAAGTATACTTGAACTGCTCATGGACCATATCTTAATTTAGAGCACAGACTACTACTGTTCACTTTTGTTAGCATTGGAAGTCTGGACAAATTTGGCAAGCAATCAAGGAAAACAGTGAGATGGATAAAATGAATTATAAAAATGTATTTCCCACTTTTCAACTATCTGAACCTGAATTCTTAAAATATGGGGAAATTGTGTCTCAAAATTTGAAAACCCTCTTGCTCTCTTGACAATCTTGCTTCTCTTTGTATCTTATGGCTTTATTTTTCTGTGCCAACTTCTTCAGCATAATTCTGACAGTATTATTTAATTCTACACAATTTGACTAACAATTAGCAATCCACTTTAAAATTTTCCAGATTATAATTATCTCAATGATGATTTTATCAGTCAAACTTGTGACTTCCATAGATGCCTGAAAACTTTGGCTCATATCAGTGAACTGAGAGTGACTTTATCTTTTGGCCAACACAAAAGAAACAACATCGAGAGTATTGTGGTAGGTATCGGGGATAGAAATGAGTTTCGTGAATGCAAGCTAGAGAAAGAAGGATTTACCATAAGCTAAATCCGGTATATTTCAATTCAACTTCGACATATTTATCAGCTCAGCTCTAACTTTGAAACAGTATAAAATTTTGGAATTCTGTAAAGGTATTCTGGATCAACAACTCCACTTGCTGGTAAAATCTGAGCCGATGTTTTCAGATAATATGTCACTTATATATTAGAAGTTGACCTCAAGGCTTTTCTCCTTAATTAGAATTCTGAAAACCCACAGTGACTTCATGCCTTTTAATGGCCCCTTTAAATTCTAAAAATAGAAAAGCCTTATTTCCTCCAAAAATACAGAAAATCAGTAAATCAATCATGAAATAAGTAGTGCAAAGTATTCCTCAATTATAGGAACTTAAAGTTCAATATTTCTCTCTTTCATTTTCAGTTCATTTCCTCAAGTGAACAAATAACATTATTACTTTAAAAAATTAAGTTAAGTCCTAATATACACTAATATACATAAATACAGCTGAAAATCTGTATTTGGACCCTACACAATTAAGACTTTCTATACTATGAAAATCCTGTGCTAGTAAGTGACATACCTATTATTGAAAGGACTGACTGAGTTTTATCTTCATCCTTCATACAGACCTTTACAAGTCTATTTAGTCACAATTTTCCTTTCTAAGAATCAGTTTTGTTTATTATTATCTTGTAATAAAACTAGGAAAATGCTTTCTAATTAATTAAACCATAATGCATGCTTCCTCATTTTCAAAATGGAGGACTTACAACAGTTCATTTTAAAGTTCCATTCTAGAATTAGAATCCCATGATCACGTGAAACTATGATATTGTTGCATACACACACTCTTTTTAAATTATGGATCAGAACTGTAGCACGATTTTCAGTTAATTGGAAAGGTAACTTTTATTATTAGGGGTATATCAAAACTTTCTCCAATTTCATGGACTTTATCTGGGACTCACAGAGGTGTTGTTCTTTTCTATAACTGCTTTCCTTCAGAGATAAACATCTGTAAGTAAAGTCTAAAACATGAAAGCCTTCAAGATACTAGACAATTAAGTAGCAAAGGAAAAATTTCATGACATGACGCTCAGTCTGTCAGTTGTCACATCTTATCTTCTGACTCCTTCTGGGCTAAAATTGAAGGTTCTGAGAATTTAATGGGCTCTGTAAACAGATTGTGTCTGTTGTTCAAGCTATATCACTTGAGTTAAAGAACTCAAATATTTGTTTCATTGATGGTTCAATGTGCTGCTGATTCATATAATCTTTATGAAAGACTAGAGGGATACAAAAAACCTAGCAATTGTGGTGCTGCATATGACTTTTTAAACATAGAATAGAATTTATCAAATCATAGGTCTGTTTTATTAATACATTTTTAGTTTAACATAATCACAGGTACATCCTTTTGAATTATTTAAGACTTTGTTTGCAATCTAGTAGCTGCCTATAGCCTTAGCATATTACCTTGAAATATCATTATTTCCTTTTTAAAAATGATTATCTCTAGTAATACAACTAAAATGATAATTATGAAGATATAAAGCATTCCCAGTCTCTAGTTTTCTTAGTTAGAATGCTTATTTGACAATTTTAAAGATTTCATGATATGATACATTGGTCAATTCAGTTTTACTGTTAATTGATCAAGCTATGTGACTAAATGTATTTAATAGTTTAGAGTTATGCCAGTTAGGGGTGATTAATGCATTTTAGATTGAAGACATTTTCAGTTCATAATGGGTTTTTCAGGATCTACATAGAGGAACAGCTGTATCACTATGATGCAAAGCTGAAATTTGCTTTTTTATGTTAATAGTGCTAAATGTTTGCATCTTATTTATCTGCTCTAAGCAAATCTGATACAAAAAAAATCCATGCATCTAATCATGTCTTTTGATGCTGAAAATTGCATATGGATTCCCCACTGCTAGCTATATATAACTTATGCTGTGTGCATAAACAATGTATACTTGAACACACAGAAGCAATACATAAATCCACTATGAATGCTGTATAAAACAAATAGGTATTTGTGTGAAAATGAAGAACCATATTTTTAGTGATAAGATATAAGTTTTGCAAAGAGGGCAGTCTCCTTCTGAACAAAGAATAAATTCTTATGGAAGCAGTGAATGTTGGTTAGAAAGAGGCAATTGTAATGATACATGCAAATATTTATCAAGATAAGATCTGAGGCTATTTATTATCACAGATCATTGTGAGCTTCAAAAATGAACATTTTAGTTTTAGTTGTGATTATATCCCTGGGATCATTTTGATGCCTGTCTTGGACCTAATCACTGACGTTCAATTTCAGCAGCTATAATTGAGATTGTGATTAAAATGACAAAAATCTCCAAGTCATACTATTTTAAATGTAACAAGCTATAGAGAAAAAATTGAGACACAGTAAGATAAACAATGTATTATCAGTGAGAATAGTGTGTATGGAAAGGTACAAGTGAAAGCTTCAAAGCAATTTAAAACAAAAGAAACAGGAGAACTGTATCACATTGTCCCAGATTTCACATCATATTACATATTCATAGAGAACTAGCAGGTAGCAAATTATTATCCATTTCATTTCATTTCATTTCTGCAAAATATCATTGATGAAGTTTAAATAATATAGTGATTTTTAATTATAATTTATCTCTATTTAACTTACAATTAAATGTACACATTTTGCTTGATATGATTATATCCATAAAGCACTTACTACTTACATTACTTAATTCAATGCTTTCTTCTGGTTTTCACATTTACAAGATGTAGAATCACTTTGGAGACTGAGTATGACTTTGAAAGACTATCTAGATCAGATTAAATCAAATAGTCTACCCTACATATTGGCAGCAACATTCTTTAGCAAGAAGACCAGAAGTGAATAAAAAGGAGATGAAAAGAACAGCATCTTTTTTCCCTAACTTGTTTTGTCTGAATTTTTTTTTCATTTAACAAAGCATGGCTCCCCTTCCTTCCCCTTCTTTGGCTTCCCCCTTACCTATCCCTCACCCAGTCCCCCATCCACTCCAATATGCCACCAGTATCTCTATGGTGCAAAGTGGATTACATACATGAACAATTGATAAAATTTAAAACAATCCCCCATCATGTTAGCTTTAATAGTATTGTCTCATGGTTTCAGTAACATTTAGTTTTATACAGATATGACAAACTCCTTTGGTTCTGTTTAGTAATACCAAAGAATTAAAACAAGTGCTCTGATTACAAGGTAAAGAATTTCATAACAAAAATGTTTATTTACTTAATTTATTTAAAAAATTTATTTACAGAAACAAAGGAGCAAAACTTCACAGCTCAATGTAATGGCCTTAGTAGCTGTAGTACAAGCTTCTGTATATTAACATTAATGTAACTAGTAGCTACTTATATACCTAAAACAGAAACAGAAAACAAAGTTCACAAAAAGCCCACCTGTTATTTCTAGACTTTAAACAGATTGTCAGCCAGTACTCTCCCTACAAACTTTAAGAGGGACCAGTGAACAAATAATTCCTTTTTCCCACTCTGGATCACTTCAGATACCCACATAATTTCCTTTGTTCTCAAGCCAAGAGTGTTTCCACCACTCTGCATCAATAGACAGCTTAGTCCGGCAAGGATCATAGTGACCTGAGACATTAAACTCTATACTCTCACTAAAATAACTAGAACGTCTTAAGGTAGCAAATGTTGAATATGAGAACCTAGATAGCAAAAACAGAAACTTTCTGTATGTAAATCTAGATCTTGAGGATGAATGGCTGAAAAAGTTGTATTGAAAATGTAGTAATCAAGGCATAAAAACAAATTAAGAAATGCAGTTATAAATAACCATTTTTCAATATTCAAAGTGCTTTTTATTTTCAACAAGAATTTATTGCCTCCAACATAACTTAAAAGCATCATCATTCACAAAGACATCAACTTACTGAATTTGGAGGATGCACTTAGAAGAGCTTGGATTCCACAAAGGGACCTTTGAAAGCCTCCTACAGCATTGGGGGTCTTAACAGAGTAGTGGTCAGAGAGAGTTTAACAGAGAGGTATTAGCAGTTATGATGGGAGTTCAAGGAAAACATGGGGATGGTGCATGATCACTAGGCTGGTGCTACATAGGTGTTGGAGCACAGGTACCAAAACCAACAACAATTAAAAAAAAAAGCAAATAGGTTACCAAGGACCACCATAATCTGATGACAATTGAAAAAAAATGGAGAAAGCAAGTGACATCCTATTTCTCTGTGTTCCTTTCCTTGACCACCTTCTAGAGTGTCCATTGAAATGAAATAAAAGTTTCCATATTGTTAAATAACTTATATGAAACAGAACACAACAAACTAGGACATGTTCAGTGACTTACTTTTTGAAACAAGGCTCTAAATAATATGTGCAAATATGTAATAAATATCCACTGTCCTTCATTAAATTTACAATAAATTTTATTTAAAGTTAAAAGGATGCCTGTGTGTATGAGAGAGAATAGAAAACAACCAGAGACAGAGTACCTGTTTTAGTTTTTTATTTCTGTGAAAAGATACTATGCCAAGGCAACTTATAAAAGAAAGAGTTTATTGGGGTCTTGCTTATAGTTTCAGATAGTTAGTCCATGAATAATACAGCAGTAAATAGAGCAGTGCACAGGCAGGTAGGGCACTGGAGTAGTAGTTGAGAGCTTGCACACTGAGAGTTGAGATAACAACCATGAGGCAGAGAAAGACAGCCAACTGGAATGACACAGGTTTTTGAAATTCAAAACCCATTTTCAATGGCACACATCCACCAAGGCCACCATACCTGTTAATGCTTCCTAAACTGCTCTACTAAGTAGGGACTAAATGTACATGCTTGTGGAAGTCATTCAAGCCACACAGTGACTAATACACATTGCAGACAGCCACAGAGAAATGATTAAAATATAGATACATAGAAGGTGATATAGATTGATAGGGATGCTTAAGTGAAGCCTTGGTCTTATACACATGACTGTATAGATATGTACATGTAGGCATTCTGCCTATAGAATTCTGTGACCTTCAGGGAAGCTGACTCATGTCAGTTCACACACATTCTTTGAACGATGGTCTTGGTAGTACAGGAAACTTCACAGTAGTGATTAAATTAACAGAAATAGTACAGATTTCCGTCCATGTTGGAGTGAGTTCAATAGCTGAGGATTTCAGATTAAAGACATTTTGTTCTTCATAGTTTCCTTGTGATCACAAGAACACTGTATTTTCTCTAGCATTGGATTCTTAGAAAATAACATCAAAATCACCGAAGTCAAAGCCACATCCAATATAATCAAAGAAACATAACCACATACCCTTGAGGTTATCTTATTGGTGCTTTATCACAAGTGACACTAAACACATCACATGTCCTGAAGCCCGGATGTTTCCTGCACTGAAAAGAATGAGTTGCTCGAATGTTCTTCACCAAGACAATCATGGCATTATGAACAAGTAACATAGAATATGAGTTCAGCCAGTAATCTGCTGTAGAAATTCCTAACTCCAGTAGCCTTTAAGTTACCCACCTATTGGGCATAGCCTCTTATACTATCTATATGTAAAGTGAGTGTCCGGACTCTTTCCTAGCTGTAGAATTCGGTTGCTGTTCCCTGTTCCAGAGAGGATTGTTATTTGTGAGTCTACCCCTAAACAAACAACTGTTTATTATACTCAATTATGAGCTAGTGTGGGATTTCTTTTAAGTGTCCCTCTTCATCTGGCAACCCACGTGGATCCCAACTCACACCTACCAGATGAATTGACTTAAGGTCCTAAACGGTCCACAGTCCAGAAAGTCTCCCACTCCCACCCGCTTGACTTGCTTTTACCTACTAAGTGGTTTCTTGTAAAACCCCTGCTACAGCGGAGCTAACTGCACGCAGCAACTTGGATATTTCCAAGCGCATGCCCCCGCCCTGCCCCCAATGTCATGTGACTTGTGCAGCTTCCAGTTTGTACTCCCGGCTCCTGAGTTCTGGGCTTCTTGCACCGCATATAGAATTGATTTAATTGTTTTTGATTTGTCAAGCAAAGCAATTTCTCAGTATTTAACCAGTACCAAGGCAGGAAACTAAAGCCACTCAGTACCTTTCATGTTACTACCTGTTGTATCGCTGCTAGTTGCGACTCTGCAACCACAACACCTGCTGGACAATAAAGATTATTACACCTAAAACAATTTACCGGATCTCATAACAGGTAATTAATAAATTAGTAAACTTGAAAGTTACATAATGGCAAAGTACATTAACACTGAAACTTTTAGTAACTTTTTTTTACTAATAATTGAATTCTGTAAGGCTTATATGGTTATGGTAATGCATCCATTGTTTGGTTATTGGGACTCAGTTTTTTCTTCATAGTATATCCTTAAGAAAATTGTTTGATAACATTGCCAAGAATGAGGCACTTTAAAAAATGTTACAGTCTTTACAGACTAATAATGAACGGCTAGCTGACAGGATTAATACCATCAAAAATCAAAAGTTACCTGAAAAAATTAATACTATTGAAAAGGGTAACATTAATTTGACAAACAAAATTGAATTCATGTCAAAGGATACTGAAAAATTATCTGAAAGAATTCATACTTCTTAATTTGACAATCAAATTTAACTTGTTTAAAAAGTTACGATAGGGGCCGTGCAGTGGTGGCGCACGCCTTTAATCCCAGCACTCGGGAGGCAGAGGCAGGCGGATCTCTGTGAGTTCGAGGCCAGCCTGGTCTACAAGAGCTAGTTCCGGGACAGGAACCAAAAGCCACGGAGAAACCCTGTCTCGAAAAGTCAAAAAAAAAAAAAGTTATGATAGGTTAGCAGATAGAGTATCACTCCAGGATGGCACTCTGCATGCTATCCAAATAATGTCCAAGGATGAAGTGTTATCTTTAAAAGAAAAACTTCAGACTTTAGAATCACATGTGCAGAAAGAGGAACAGAGGCCAGGTGCCTTAATGATTAATTGAGGTTCAATTAATCTGAGGCTGTGGCCTACCAATAAGGTTCCAGCAGTATCTTTCTTCTTCCTCAACCACCCGGCATCTCTTTGACTCTTTTCTCTCTCTCTCTCTCTCTCTCTCTCTCTCTCTCTCTCTCTCTCTCTCTCTCTCTCTCTCTCTGTGTGTGTGTGTGTGTGTGTGTGTTCAGATTTCCCACTTGGCTTTATTCTGTAAGGCATTGGACAAAACAGATTTATTCATCAACCAAAAAAAAAAAAACCCAACAGGTATGCAGAAGGACACCCTACTACTTGCTAATTCACTAAACTACTTTTAATGGTGTGGCGTGTATTTTCAGTAATTGGCTTACATTATCTTTTCTGCTCAATCTTTTTTCAAGTCTAATTTCTTTAAATTGTTCAAGAACAAGACAGACTTTCATTGCAACTTTTCCAGGCATCTGTAAGCACTTTTTATGTTTCATAAAACAAAAGACTCTCTTTCTGACTATTTATGCTTCAGTTTAGCGAACATGCTTAAGATGCTATATTACATTCAAGCTATTTTTGCATATATATATATTTTTCTCATTTAAGCCCTTAGAGCTTCTAATACCACACTCATCTGTGGTCTATAACCAATGTTTACTTATTCTTCACTTTGTTAATTGTTATTATTTATAATGATAACATAAAATTTGTGTAGTCATTTTATTGTGTTAAATAAACAGCAAATCACTAAATTTATATGTAAAGAAACAATGCTTTTCTGGATTCCATAACCAATTTTTATTAGCAAGATTAATACAAAGAATTAGTCAATAGCATTTTCTTTATTAATTTTGCTTTAATATTAGTAGAATCGATTTGTCCCATACTTTGCCAGTTGTCAGCTATCTGTTCAAATCTGTCTCCACTAATATTCTATTGAATTAATTTCTCCAGCTGTCAAATGAAAAGGATAATTCTCTTGTTTCACATACAATGTGATGGATTATTTTCTGTGAGCAAGTAAGTTTCAAGAAAAAGTGGGCCACACATCTGTTTAGCAAAACTCTCTCGCAGTTTCCTGGGAAAGTAGTATTGGACAGTTAATATTAGTCTGTTGTATGAGCAAGAGCAATCAAAATATTTGCATTGGAGTTTTCGCTTTGCCATTATCACAATAATTTTAGTCTATATGTCCTGCTTGAATACACATGGGCTTTTATTGTTTTACTTTGAAATTTATTGAGTAGTTATTTTAATAACATATATTCTCCAGCAAATATTTTTCAGGTGACACTTTTCAGTATATGGATGCTGAGGTAAGCCTCTCAAGGTCATCAGACAACTTTTTGTATGTGATTTTCTGCACAGCACCTCAGGGACTTTAAAAAACCTTGGTTTTATGTTCCAGGAATCATATGATATGTGATGAGAGGTAGCTTATTTCTGGAAGGGACTGGATCAGAATGTGCTTTATTCTAGCTAACTTCTTAAATTAGACTTTTGCTTTCTCACCACGGTCTAGGGTTAGCCATCAGAACTGCCAGTCAGTAAATGGAGGAAGACATAAGGCTACCAGACGATTCCCATGAAAACCACTTGAAATCAATCCCATGGCCCACATCAAACCTGTTACCTGACATATTTCACCAAACTTTAATCTATAGACACAACAAACTACAAAGTATATACTAAATAATTTAATGCAATATGTTCAAATTTTATCAAGTATGTTTTATTGGTTATAATCTTAACTTTTTATTGCTGCTATTACATATTTTCACATGAAGAAAACTGAAGAGTTAAAATCTTATCATACATATCTGTAAGCCATAAATCTGGAAGACCCAACTGGTTTCCATATTTGGGATTGTAAAATAGTAGGATATAGTTACCTGTATTCTTACTTGGGAGCTCTCTATAAAATACTCTTCCAAGTTCATTATGGTTATTCCAAATTTCTTCACCTTACAAAAAAGGGGCTGAGTTAAGCCAGCTAGAGTCCTTCTGGATTCTAGAGACTGCCTACATTTTCTAGCTCATGGTCTCTCCTTAAATTCATGAAACTTCATTTTATTCAACATCTTGCCCATTTTGCACTTTTGGTTCCATCTTGAGATAGTTTTTCTTTGATAAGAACTTGGGTAATTAGATTGGGGAAAACTGATAATCCAGGCTAATATATTTGCCAGGTCATTAGTATAGACATCTACTTGCAAGTTTAAATAATGGAGTGTGGAGATACTGGCTTCCATTCCATCCTCAATAGTCAGTAGTTGATATTAGCAACCACTGATAGTAAGCTGGCATAAACAATTACCTTAAAAAATCTAAATGTATTAGTAAGATAAGAAAAAAATAGAATTTCAGCAGATGAAAATAATTTAAAATAGCATTATGTCTAAATATATAGTCTGTACTTATCCCTTTATAATCTACTTATTATAAATGCATTTTATTACGTCTAGTTCAATATCTGATTGTTTTGCTCAAGTTTAAGCTGACTGTTCTGATAAATTTTCAGCTCCTTTTTCTCCTACTCATGTGATTAACAGCATCACCTTTTAGATTTCATTGACTACAGATTCAATAAGGAAAGCACTTGTGCAAAAACATGGACACCAAGAAATATGATTCATTGGAAGCTGGATATTCTAGAATTTGAGAAATACTTTTAGAAGATATATCTCTGCATTAATTTCTGTTTGGTATTATCTGAGATGTTGTAGGTTCACAGTCTTAGTTTGTTTTATTAAAAGTAAAAAAAATTAACATTTTTTCTGTTTCTTAGTGTTTATCCTGAAATCAAGAGTCAAAAATGATCAATTCATGTTTCACCACTAGATAATAAAATGCATGCATGTGGACAGGAATATTCAGAATATATATTAAAATTCTCCTGTGGTAAAGTTGTAAATAAAGTGGAATTGAAACGATATTAAAATTCAATAAAATGTCTGAGATAATATAAGGTTTGATTTTGTTGCTACTAATAAAGATGTCAGGGACTAGAAATATCAGAAGTAGTATTTTCTTACACTTGGGCCTTATGCATTTTATAGGCTCTTAAATAGCAGTCTAAAATATTGAATTGTATAATTGTGTGACTTTTACCAAGGAGACATATGTAAGTGACAATTCACTAGAAAGGGCACTGAGGAGAGACCAAAGAAATTGTTACACCTAAGTATAGATTAATGAAATACTGAGTTTATTGTGATTACTGTTAGTAGTATAGGTGAAGGATTACTTATAAGAGCACTGATCACTTAAAAGTAACTGCATCATGAAGCTCAAACCAGTATTGGTGAAAACTCATACAAGATACATTCCTGGTACTCACTTTACAATTTTAAAACAACTATTTTTTTCCTACTGTCATTATTCCATTCTTTTCAAATAACTATGGAACTGAAATAATTAAAAAATGAAAAATAGAAACATTCAATGTCAAAATAATTTACTATAGGACATTTTTTCAATGAAAAATTTTAAAGAATATGAAGCTTTAAAGTGCATATGTTTGGTGAGAATGAAAAATAGTTATAGTTGAAAATAATACAGTTAATTAAAGAATAAAGCCACTTATTGAGGATTTTGTGAGGATTTTATATTACTGTTAATCAGATTTAAGACAGGAAAAGCAAACTAAATTCTTCTCTTTCTCAATGTAAGTTCATCCAAACAATTTTTAAAAGTCATTAGTCAACAATGATCTGCCTTTATTGAATAAAGCTATATAATTCATTTAGTATTCTGTTGCAAATTTAATTTGCCTTCAGTAGTCCCATATATTTATTTTTCTTGCTATAAGAACTAATCTGTCAACTCTCTCTTCATATTAAACTTAAGTATTATAATCTCTTGGTGGATTTCTTTATACTGAATTCTTTTCTCAGAATTTTCTCTTGAGCTACAATTGTGGTATGATACTTCTTAATTTTTTTTGTGGAATGTTTTTTCTTTATCCTCAATTTTGCATGAAAGTTTTGCTGGGTATAGTAGTCTGACTTCACATCTATGACTTAGAGTTTGTACAATATCTACCCAGGCCCTTCTGGGTTTTAGAGTCTTCATTGAGAAGTCAGGTGTTACTCTAATGGCTTATCTTTTATATTTCACTTGATCTTTTTCCATTGAAGCTTTTAGCATTCTTTATTTGTTCTGTACATTTAGTGTTCTGATTATTATGTGTCATGGGGAATTTATTCTCTGATCATGGCTTTTTGGTGTTCTATAAGCTTCATATGCACTGATAAGCATCTGCTTGTATAGCTTAGGGAAATTTCCTTCTTTGATTTTTTTTTTTTGCTCTTTTTTTTTTTTAATTGAGAAAAGGAAAAAAAAGTATTCGCCTCCTCCCAGCCTCCCATTTCTCTCCCCCTCCTCCCACCCTTCTCCCCCTACCCCCACTCCTCTCCTCCTCCCTCTCCAGTCCATAGAGCAGTCAGGGCTCCCTGCCCTGTGGAAAGTCCAAGGTCCGCCCCCCCTCCGTCCATGTCTAGGAAGGGGAACATCCAAACTGGCTAGGCTCCCACAAAGCCAGAACATGAAGTAGGGTCAAAACCCCGTGACATTATCCTTGGCTTCTCATCAGCCCTCATTGTTTGCCATGTTCAGAGACCGGTTTTATCTCATGCTTTTTCAGTCACAGTCTAGCTGGCCTTGGTGAGCTCCCAATAGAACATCCCCATTGTCTCAGCGGGTGGGTGCACCCCTCGTGGTCCTGGCTTCCTTGCTCCTGTTCTCCTTCCTTCTGCTCCTCATTGGGACCTTGGGAGCTCAGTCCAGTGCTCCAGTGTGGGTCTCTGTCCCTATCTCCATCCATCACCAGATGAAGGTTCTATGGTGATATGCAAGATATTCGTCAGTATTGCTATAGGATAGGGTCAATTCAGGTTCCCTATCCTCAGCTGCCCAAGGGACTAACTGGGGACATCACCATGGGCTCCTGGGAGCCACTCTAGTGTCAAGTCTCTTGCCAACCCTAAGGTGGCTCCCTTAACTAAGAATTGTGGTTCCGTGCTCCCCTATCCAACCTTCCTTTATCCAAATCATCCTGTTTCCCCAAGTTCCCCCCTCCTCCCTTTCTCACTTTTCTCTCCCCATCTCCCATTACCACCATCCCACCCCACCCCCAAGATCCCAATTTTCTCCCCGGCAATTTTGTCAACTTCCCATAGCCAAGAGAATAACTATATGTTTTTCCTTGGGTTCACCTTCTTATTTAGCTTCTTTAGGTTCACCAGTTGTAGTCTCCGTGACCCTTATTTATGGCTAGAAACCAATTATGAGTGAGTACATCCCATGTTCATCTTTTTGGGTCTGGGATACCTCACTCAGGATAGTGTTTTCTATTTCCATCCATTTGCATACAAAATTCGAGAAGTCATTGTTTTTTACCGTAGCGTAGTACTCTAATGTGTATATATGCCATACTTTCTTCATCCATTCTTCCATTGAAGGGCATCTAGGTTGTTTCCAGGTTCTGGCTATTACAAATAATACTGCTATGAACATAGTTGAACAAATGCTTTTGTCATATGATAGGGCATCTCTTGGGTATATTCCCAAGAGTGGTATTGCTGGGTCCAGGGGTAGGTTGATCCCGAATTTCCTGAGAAACCGAAACACTGATTTCCACAGTGGTTGCACAAGATTGCACTCCCACCAGCAATGGATGAGGGTACCCCTTCCTCCACAGCCTCTCCAGCAAAGGCTATCCTTGGTGTTTTTGACTTTAGCCATTCTGACAGGTGTAAGATGATATCTCAAAGTTGTTTTGATTTGCATTTCCCTGATTGCTAAGGAGGTTGAGCATGACCTTAAGTGTCTTTTGGCCATTTGAACTTCTTCTGTTGAGAATTCTCTGTTCAGTGCAGATGATATGATAGTGTACATAAGCGACCCCAAAACTCCACCAAAGAACTTTTACAGCTGATAAACAGCTTTAGTAATGTGGCAGGATACAAGATCAACTCCAAAAAATCAGTCGCCCTCTTATACACAAAGGATATGGAAGCAGAGAGGGAAATCAGAGAAGCTTCACCTTTCACAATAGCCACAAACAGCATAAAATATCTTGGGGTAAATCTAACCAAGGAAGTGAAAGATCTATTTGACAAGAACTTTAAAGCATTGAAGAAAGAAATTGAAGAGGATACCAGAAAATGGAAGGACCTCCCTTGCTTTTGGATTGGGAGGATCAACATAGTAAAAATGGCAATTCTACCAAAGGCAATTTATAGATTCAATGCAATCCCCATCAAGATCCCATCAAAATTCTTCACAGATCTTGAGAGGACAATAATCAACTTTATATGGAAAAACAAAAAACCCAGGATAGCCAAAACAATCCTATACAATAAAGGATCTTCTGGAGGCATTACCATCCCTGACTTCAAACTCTATTACAAAGTTACAGTAATAAAAACAGTGTGGTACTGGCATAAAAACAGAGAAGTCAACCAATGGAATAGTATAGAAGACCCTAATTTTAACCCACAAACCCATGATCAACTCATTTTCGATAAAGGAGCTAAAAGTATACAATGGAAGAAAGAAAGCATCTTCAACAAATGGTGCTGTCACAACTGGATGTCAACCTGTAGAAGAATGAAAATAGACCCATATCTATCACCATGCACAAATCTTAAGTCCAAGTGGATTAAAGACCTCAATATCAGCCCGAACACACTGAACCTGATAGAAGAGAAAGTGGGAAGTACCCTACAACAGATGGGCACAGGAGATCGCTTCCTATGTATAACCCCAGAAGCACAGACATTAAGGGCAACATTGAATAAATGGGACCTACTAAAACTGAGAAGCTTCTGTAAAGCAAAGGACACTGTCACTAAGACAAAAAGACAACCTACTGACTGGGAGAAGATCTTCACCAATCCCGCAACAGACAAAGGTCTGATCTCCAAAATATATAGAGAACTCAAGAAACTAGACTTTAAAATGCTAATTAACCCAATTAAAAAATGGGGCACTGAACTGAACAGAGAAATCTTCTTTGATTTTTTTGAAAATATTCTGTATACCTTTGATTTTTGTTACTTCTCCTTCCTCTAATACTATTATTACAGATTTTGTATTTTATACTGTTTTAGATGGCCTGGATGATTTCTGCCTGGACTTTTCCCCCAGATTTTAACATCTTCTTTAACTGAGGCATCTATTTCTATCTTGTTACAATGCTTGAAATTCTATGTTTCATCATCTCTTTTGTTCCTTACATGATGCCTACCTTTGAAGTTCCCACTCAGCTTTCTAAATTTTCCATTTCTAGAGCTATCTCGTTTGAGTTTTTTTTAAAAGCAATTCCATATCTACTTTCATGTATTAAATTGTTCTTATTTGATTCAACTGTTTGTGTTTTCATAGACTTAATTGATGAATTTATTCATATTCTTTATGAACATATTCATAACAGCTATTTTGAAGTAATTATTTTATACTTTAGCTATATTATATTTCTCAGGGCCTTTTATAGTAGAGTTGCTTAGATCTCCTGGAGACATATAATTGGACCATTATTGACTGTGCTTTAAGCTGAGGACTAGGCATCTGAAATTTGAATTTTGTAGATGTGTTGATAACTTGTTTTATTTATGTTGAGTGAGTGTTTCATTATTTAATTTCTTTTGCCTTCTCTTGATTTTAGGAGAGTGTGGTAGTGGTGCATTGCCTGGTAGGGAAAGCTTCTAAGTACCTACCAGGTGTGGCTACTGGGGGTGCCAGGTAGAATGTTTTTCTATGTATTTGAACCTAAGAAAAAGGGGATAGAAGGTGTTAGAGGGCTAAGAGGTTCCAGTGGGTAAAGAAAAGCTGAGTCTACCATAAGAATCTGTACAGATCCCATGGAATGGAAGAAGAAAGGAAAGTCACATTCCTACAGATGGTTTACTATGGGGCTGGGACTGAGTCTGGAGAACCAGAAATGTATAACAGGAAGATGAGTGAAGATCAATTGCCTCTTGATTCTCAGGCCTGGTGGACAGAGGGTTTCCAGGTCTAGAGTCCAAGGGGGGAAAATCCGATTGAAAAAAAAGTCTCATAATTTTTCCTATTTTTTCCACTTTCTTAATCTATTTATTGGGATATTTCCAGGGATCACTACTTTCTCTGAGTTCGTACTAGCTGACTGTTTGGATAGAAGCACAATAAATACTCTACTTGAAATCAAGTACAACATAGTTTTTCTAAGCTCAACCTTGTGACTGTCCAGTACATGTGACATTCCTCATACAGATATCTGGCATTCCATTCTTTTCCTTGGGATGTACATGGCAACATGTTCACATAAAAAAGCTTGGAAATCAACAGGCAAAAAATAGATCAGTTGTCAATCACTAAAGTAAAATTATTTATTCCTTCCTTCTGGAAAACATAGTGGTGTTTGTCTTTTTAAGCTTAGTAAAGCAAAGTACATTCTAGATGAACTACAGCATTAAAAGTAAACAGTTAAACCTTAAAGCCTTTGTCATTTATTTAGTTCCCCAAAACTATCCCTGGAATTAAATAATAAAATATAATAATAAGTTATTTTCTTTCAAAATCATAAATTCTATCTCAGAGTATACTTTTCCCAGTACCAGTTTAGTTCTATAATTTTACAGCAACATGAAAGATAACATCAGTATGTGTAAAATACACAGAATTAATAATAAACAAAACAAAATACCTATCATTTGGTGAAAGTCAGTTATCTCTTAAATTCATTAAATATCTTTAATAAGATATCCTGAATAAAACAACTACAGTGTGTGTGTGTGTGTGTGCACGCACGCGCACTCGTGTACATGTGTGTATTGTGGGATTCCACTCTGTATGCTGTGATTAGCATTAATTAATAAAGAAAACTGGCTTGGCCTGATAGGGTAGAACAGAGCTAGGTGGGGAAAACTAAACTGAATGATGGGAAGAAGAAGGCGGAGTCAGGGAAAAGCCATAGAGCCATTGCTGGAGACAGATGTGTTGAAACTTTGCTGGTAGGACATGACCTCGTGGTGATGCACAGATTAATGGAGATGAGTTAAATTAAGATGTAAGAGTTAAACAAAAAAAAGCTAGAGCTAGTGGACCAAGGCCCATATGTAACTATATATGTGAATAATATAGTTTCTGTGTAATTATTCGGAAGTCTGGGTGGCCAGGAAATGAAAAAGCAGCATCCTTACGACATGTGTGTGCATGCACATAAATTTGTATCCACAATTTGGTGGCATGTACCTTCCTCTGTACTCAACTACTATTTGGTCTGTTTGATGTTTGTTTGTTTAAGTCAGGTTCTATTACTGAATTTAGACTTTACTAATGGACTACACTTACTGGCAAACAAACTCTGGAGATTCACATGTTTCTGCCTCCCCAGTACCTAAAACTAAGGCAATAGTAGTGCAAAAATATACGTGGGTCCTTTTTTGTTATACGGATTCTGAGGACTTGGGTCAATGTGTTTGTGTGGCAGCAATTTACTAATTGAATCAAGTCCACCACACTGTAATTACCTTCTAAAAATGTTACACAACTCAAAACATGGACTGTTCATGTTTCTTATTTCAATGGAATCCCGAAAGAAAAGAGACATATTTTCATATACAGTAACACAAATTCTAGATAAGTAACTAGAAGTCAATAAAAGAAGTAGACAGGAATGCTCTGCTTTCTGTCTGAAGTCACGCTGATCACAACATAGTGATAATATCAACTATGAGCAGTTGCAGGCATCCTGTTGACAGCAGCTCCTGTCCAGCATTTTGCACTGTGGCAATATGTGCACTATAAAGTATTCCTCCTTCATCTCACTGTGACAAAAGTAAACTTTTATTTAAATTGTGTGTAAGGTTTTCACAACTTTAAAATTATGCAATTCAAATCCAGTGTCGTAGTTCATATTTGTAATCCCAGAACTCAGGATACATATGCTGGAAAATTATTGTAGTTCAGACCAGGCTGAACTACAAAGTGAGACTACCTCTTAGAACAAAAATTAAATGTTAAGGTTTTGTGTTACAATTTCAACTTTTAATTGTTAACACTGCCCATGAGTTATTCTTTTGTGTGAGTGAGAAGTATCAAGGATGCATAGGAAATAAAATTTAGAGTAATTTTGAAAAAAATTGTATAACTAATACATTCATTATTTCATTTATATTTTATGTGTGAGTTCTTAATAGGCCCTTAACACTGGTGTGGGAGCAGAAAAGTTTATTTTACCACTTTCAAACACTGACTCTTCATAGAGTATAGGAGACAATATTCTATGATTGCATATGATAAATACTTTTTGAATTTATTACATCAAATAAGATACTTAGCATTTGAGATATATTTTACAAGACTATGAGCTGTGAAATTTTAAAATATTTTTCCAGAAATTAGAATTAATGAAAAGTTTGCAACATGAACTCACAATGAGCCTGTTCTGCCCTGAAGAATGCTTCCAATGTAGCTGATACTGAAATATAATGCTGACCTACTCTCTGATTTGGTCATAAATGAGACTTTGCAACACGATCACCATATAAATGATAATGAAAAACCCAGAGATACTCTTGACTAGGCAAAAGCTTCAGGTCACTTCTGAAGATAAATAATTCATGATGTTATTTTTGAACTTCTTGTCACTAGATGAGGAGCATATTTCTCTGTCAGTTTTAATTCTGTCCCTCTCCCCTGGCATTATACCTTAACAATTAAACTCTCTGATGTGGAACATAGCTCCATTCATTTAGAAAATCAAAGTATGCCTCAATCACTTCTGTGTTTCTTATTTATTATGACAGTGACGCCTGCAAATTCTTCTGTCAAGGTAACTAAGATTCACTTCAATGCAGCCTGACATTTCTGTGGTTGGCCCTTATCAACATGCCCTTTGAGTAGTTTCCCCTCTATCCTTGACTATTTCATTACTTACTGGCAGGCCTAATCTCTGTATATCATGCCAAATGTCTGTGCATTCTATAATTCTCAGACAATGTAATTTCCAACTCTCACTGAAGTTTTTCAAAGAAGTTTGGCTAGGCTCTCAAGTCCTCAATTTTATGAGTTTATCTTCTCCATACTTCTTAAAGCCAAAAGTATATGACTAGAATTTCAAATAATTGTCTACAATAATGCAATTATAGAAAGTAATACAATCTGAAAATAAAATGTGCTACACTCACATAAAATTATAATGCAAGAAAGCTTTTAAACTGAGGCAAAATAGCAGTTGACCTTGATGTTTTTCTCTTTCTACTTCTGTTTCCGTTTCTCTCTGTCTGTGACCCCCAGCACACTCATACTCCCGAGTGTTCCAAGCAAGCCTCAAACTCTCTATGTAGCTAAGGTAGGCCTAAAACTTCTTCCTCAAACTCCCACATTCTGAGATTACAGGTTTTACTATGACACATAGACATCTATGACAATTGTTGCTTTTATCTTCTGATAATTATAAATCACTGTTAACTTTATTTTAAACACTAATTTTCAAGGATAGAGTTTATTCAGTGTTTAAATGACATATTAATCATATATTTTGCAAGTTACTTTGGTTATTTTCAAAACCCAAGAAGGGAATACAAATAGTAATAAGTAAATTTCACTTTATTAAGATTTTTAATATGCTAAAAATAATAGGGTAAGAACCAACCTTACTCTACCACTAAAGCCACTAAGAGCTGAAAGTTGAGCTTAGATTCTAAAATATAGTTCTTGAATCTATGTTATTTATATATGGAAAACAAAATAATTGTCCTATAAAAGAAAGTTTCAAAAGAATCTATGGTTTTATAGTAACACAAGATATTTATGGAGACAGAGTGAATACCTAGCCCTAGATGGAGAGGGAAGAAGACAAACAAGACGTAGAGAGTCAATCAATAAACAAATAGACAGACATATGGAAACATAAAATTGAGAAATTGTAAACAGACACACAGATTGTAGATAAGTGATAGGTAATTTATAGATGTGAGAAATACAGGAAGATACAAAGATGATATGTAGAATATAAATGATATATATATACATATTGACTGATTAATAAATAATGATGCAGACATTGATATGTATTCCTTTTATTCATGATGACAGATTTAAAGAGTTCTACAGTAGTCTATAAAATGTGGATAGCTTTTATACATAATGTATATTATGCATACTGACATGCTAGTTATACATATAATACCGTATACACACACATCAGTGTGAGGTGAATATTTATGATTCTAGATTTTCCTATCTTCAGACTCCATTCACAAATGTTCAAACCACAGCTCTGCCCTGCTGTGTGTCCGTCATAAAAAAGGGCTAACTATATAGAAACTGTCCTTTTATACTGGTACTTCTACCAACCTAGCTGACAGTGGTTCCTCACTCTTACCATGTCAGGTTGTATAGAGAAAGAGAGAGAAACTCTGTATAGTCATGTCTTGGTTTGGAAGTTCTTTATTGATGTCACTTTGCTGACATCATAAAAAAGGGCTGACTATATAGAAACTGTCCTTTTATACTGGTACTTCTACCAACCTAGCTGACAGTGGTTCCTCACTCTTACCATGTCAGGTTGTATAGAGAAAGAGAGAGAAACTCTGTATAGTCATGTCTTGGTTTGGAAGTTCTTTATTGATGTCACTTCGCTGAGCCTACCTGTTTGGGGTAATGGTTCTTGATATTCAGTTCAAATCTTCCTTCTATAATCTCTCTGTGGTGGGGATATGAATTTTTCCATGATATCTTTCTCTGCTGCTCCTTCTCTGTACACATACTTTTTCTGTCTCTCATGTATATTCCTCATTTTATTGCCACCCTTGTACTCCCCTGGGCAGTGTCTGTTCTAGCTGTCTCCCACTGTGGGACATCTCAAGCTCTCTCTTTTTACTGTCCTAAGTTAGCTTGTGAACGTGTTATATGCATATTTCTCAGGTATTACTTAAGCATTGTCTCATTTATCTTTGATTTTATAGGAAGCAAGTATCAAAATATACAGCTCATCTGATTAAAGTCATTTCTGGATTTTTGTTTGGGATGGAGAAAATACAACAAAGTGACAGCTTTAACAAGAAACCTCTTATTTCCAACTCTTACATGAACCTTTCATACCCTTTGTTGGGTTTACCATAGAGACAGAAACAGTCTCTGCAAATTTTATAAAGTAGTCTTAATCCACCTTACCAAATAGAACCTTTATTTTCTAAGTTTCATTTCAATAAAAATGAGCTGTGCATATAAAACACACTTATCTAAGGTACAAATTAAGGACCATCAGTTTTCTTCCAAGTTGGTTTGTCTTGAGCATCTAAGTGCATTGAAACTAGAGAGGATGGCTTTAATTTAGGAGAAAGAAGTAGATGAAGGTGGAGGGAAAAATACCACTAACAATGCTTGATAAATATTAAGTAATCATATAAAATTATATATCATATATTTTAAATCACATATATAAGTAAGTATGCATACATATGCATACATAAAATGAAGTTATGGTGCTTGAACTGGCAACTTTAACCATAAAAACCATAGACTATTTCACAAAATCTCGTTACTAATTATGAATAACTTTTATTTGAGTTCTTGGTCATGGTAGTCCAAGTAATGCCCAAAACAATATGTTATTACAGAATGTCCACATTAAATTTGGACTTCCGAATTTAAATCAAGAGACTGCCCTATTGTAGGAGCAGGTGGACTTATGTCTACTACAACAAATGTCTTGTTCACACTTTTATCATTCCATTTGTGTGACATCTGTTAATATTGCTAATGCCTCTTATGTGGTGAAACAATTCAATGGTTACTTGAATAGCCCTTGAAATGTTACAATTAGCACACCAGATTGTAACTGTTTTAGCCTAAGGCTTGGTAGGATACCATAGCCCAAATGGGAGACTGGGTCCAGTGGTAACTTGGGACCCTATTGCTGGCAATCTTAATGCCTGTTGCCATGGGCATTCATCTCTGAGTTCTGTGTAAGGTCAGACAACCCATGAGAATGCAGCATATGGTCACTTAGCAAGTCCTTCTGAGTCTGTTGGCCAGTAACTCGAACGTACTCTAGGTTTGGTTGCTAATACTGTACCAACAATGAAGACTCCTCCATAGACAGGCAACTTCTACAGAAGAGGGACTGCCTAAGGCAGAGAAGGGTCTCCCAAAGACGGGTAAGGGTTTACTCTTCTGAGATGACCTAAGACAGGAGGGTCTTCTGTTTTATAAAAAAATTAGGGGGGAGATGTTGGGACTAATTAAGTTCTGGCCTTCAGCTGTCTCCCTGTCTAGAGCCTTCTAATTGAAGTTACTAGAAGCTGTGCCTAGCTTAGAGGATAAGAGGATGGGAATTTCACCTGTTGGCCATTGACTGCAGGGTATTTAAGCCTCCATGGTGCTATTAAAGGGGGCCTTTTGGTAACAGTGTTGGAAGGTCTGTGTGTCGGTGTGTCTCTTGCGTGTGTTTCCTCAACATCCAACCCCTTGCCCAAAGCTCGCAAACTGGGTTCTAGCACTTAGAGCACAGACAGGGGGCACGGTGCACGGCATATGACAGTTTTAAATCTAAAAATTTAAACTTACTGCATCATTAAAACTTATAGCAACAAGCCTGGCAGTGGTGGCGCACGCCTTTAATCCCAGCACTCGGGAGGCAGAGGCAGGCGGATCTCTGTGAGTTCGAGGCCAGCCTGGTCTACAAAGGGAGTTCCAGGACAGGCTCCAAAGCTACAGAGAAACCCTGTCTCGAAAAACCAAAAAAAAAAAAGTAAAATAGTAAAACTAAAAGCTTGTTTCAGAGCCTACATATCATTTATCTCAAAGTCCACAATAACTATACTGAATACTAAAGTGTGTCAAATTCATGTCATTGTTACACTATAGCTGTAACCAGTACATTTCTCCTAGACTAAAATTCATGACACACGAAGAAAAAACAGACTTCAGTAAATAAAATTACCATAATAATAAAGACTGAGTTATTAAGTATACACATAGAACAAGGTATATTTGAATTGCTATATTAGTTTACTATGGTTAATCGTAAATTATCCAACTCTAAAAAACAAAATAAATTTACCTACTGTTCATGTTGTTGCTCAAAACTCTAAAATGGGTCTCACATAGTAACATGTCAGCAGCCTTTTTCAAGCTTCAGAAGAGACTCTACTCTCCTTCCATTTCTAGAGGCTTGCCATTTCAATTGATTGTGACCTTCACCTTCAAGCAATTCACCTTCTTTGCCTCTCTGGCAAAACCCTGTCTTCTTTTTTACCTCCCTCTTCCATTTCTAAGATTTTTTTGTCATTATATAGAGTCTATGCCACAATTAAATAACATCATTATATGTAAGTTAAGAACTAAGTTCCACCTGCAGTCTTAATCCTCTTATGTTATAGGACATAATATATCACCAGCTTCTGAGAAGTAAGGAATGACCATCTTTTGGTGAGTGAGCATTTCTATGCTTACCACAGATAAAGACAAGGCAGTAGAGAGGCTTGAAGTGCTAATGAAAACTCTCAGAGTGATTGGTAGGGACATAAGATTGGGAACAAAGTGCTGTAGGAGTTCTGACCTGCATTTGAATATTTATGTGGTGTGGTTCAGTGTTGAATGTCAAGACTCCTCCTGGGGAGGCACAATAAACACATGTATTCATCTTAGATAAGGAGACCATAACAGACCAAAGAAGAGAGACAACCAAAGTCCAATTTGGAGGTGTATTGGGGTTACTTAGAGTAATGTGGGTGAGTTTTTTTTTTATAGAAGCAGAATGACTCAAAGACAGCTGTATCACTAAAGACCACCTCAGTATTGATGACAACTCACAAAGCTGGGAACTGGGAGCATACTGCATAGCCTTCAGGAAGCTCAACAAGTTGGAGAGTGTCCATTCTAGGTGGCTCAAATGGCCTAAATAATTTCCAGACAAGTTGGCTAGTTTCTGGTTTTTCCAAGAAGGTGGCCTAATCTCAATATCTTTGCAGCTTGGCTTCTGTAAGAGTGACTGTCAGATGTAGTTAAGTAAGATGTAGTAAGAGGAGGCCTAGTGAATTAGTTTCAGGGAATTTCTGAAGCTAGTTTGAGTTATTTTACCTCCTTTCTTAAGATATTTCTCTGCATGATGGAGGAGGGTCATCTGTCTATGTGTTACTCTCATTGGTTAATAAAGAAAGTGCCTTAGCTTTTTGATAGGGCAGGATTTAGATAGGTGGAATAAACAGAACAGGATGCTGGGTAGAGGCAGTGAGTCAGTCGCACTGAAGCTCTGGCCCAAGATGGATGTGGGTTAGAATCTTCCCAGTAAGCCACCACCTCGTGGTGCCACTCACATTAATAGAAATGGGTTAATCAGGATGTGAGAGTTAGCCAGTAAGAGGATAGAGATAATGGGCCAGGCAGTGTTTAAATGAATACAATTTGTGTGTTGATATTTTGGGTGTAAAGGTAGCTGTGTGGGAGCTGGGTGGGATGAAAAGCAGGCCTGCTCTCCCCATCACTACATTTGCAAGATGGAACGTTTCAGTCTTGTAGAAACTGCTATGCAACAACTCTTCATGTAAACCTGGTGAGCCAATCCTGGAATATGCTCACCATCTAATAGTGAACAATGCTATCTTTCTTCCAGTGTGTATTCTGGCTTCTTTATCAAAAAAAATGTCCATAGGTGTGTGGATTTATTTCTGGGTCTTTAGTTCAATATCATTGATAAAAGTGTCTGTTTTTATGTCAATACCATGTGTTTTTTATTACTACAGCTCTGTAGTGTAACTTGAAATAGGGAATTGTGAAACCTCCAGAAGTTTTTTTCATTGTACAGGATTGTTTTAGCTATCCTGGATTTTTGGTTTTCCATATGAAGTTGAAAAATGTTCTTTGGAATTTTGATAGGGATTATATTGAATCTGTAGATTGCTTTCGATAGGGTGGCCATTTTCACTATGCTTATACTTTGGGTCCACAAGCATGGGAGACCTTTCCCCTTCTTATATCTTCTTCAATTTCAGTTTTCAAAGAATTGAAACTTATTCATACATATATTTCACTTGCTTAGTTAGAGTTACCTCAAGATATTTTATGTTATTTGAGGCTATTGTGAAAGGTACTATTCCCTGATTTATTTCTCAGTCCATTTGTCATTTGTACATAGGGCTACTGGGTTTTGTGATTAAATCTTAATCCAGATACTTTCCTGAGGATATCTATCAGGTGTTGAAGTTCTCCATTGGAACTTTTTGGGTCACTTATGTTTTCTATGCTGTTATCTGCAAATAGCGACACTTCGGCTTCTTCCTTTCCAATTTGTATAGCCTTGATCTTCTTCAGTTGTCTTATTGCTCTAGCTAGTAAATCTTTAGAAGATCTTTTTTTGCAAATGTGTAGCAGTGGTTCAAGTAGAAGATCTGTAATTACTGTTTCCCCCTCCCACTGTAATGAGCAACCACTGGCAATACAAAATACATTCACCAGGCAAATAACATTTTTAATAGCTTGAGTCAAGGCAAAAATTAAATAGTTAAGTAACTAATTAAAAATATTTATTTCTATGATATTTAAGGCTGATTTAGCATTATAAAATTGTTTATTAAATAAGTTAATGAGTCAATTCAGTAAGATGTTTAACTCATATCCTTACTTCCAAATGTGAATGAGCATGACCCTACTTAATTATGATAAGAGAATATGAACTTTTGTTCATATGATTTATTGTTTCTTATTGACCAATCTCAGAATTTAATAATTCTTGGCCAACTAAAAATTTTATTATTTTAAATAACCAAAACAAAAGCAGACACAGTCTAGTCTTTGAAAGCATTATAAAGATAAAAACTATAAGACCTAACGAGATGATTTTTTTTGGAATTGCAGTAGCTCTAAGTTCCCCTCTGCAACTCATTTCTTTTACATAAAGTCCTCATTGATTTGACATCCTCTTTTCTATAATATTAAATCACCTTGGTCAATCCTCTAAAGAACTCCAGAATGTCTATAGAAGACCACAATCCATCCAAGGCTTACGTGTACTGTCCCTGGTCTACTATGTATCACACTTCTTTTGTCCATTTCTGTTATGGTTTCAATGGTCATGCTACTTCTCAGGGTCATTCCTCACATATGACCATAGCGGATCTTCCAGTTACAATAGGTTCTGCCACTTAACTCTGTAGCTATTAATGAAACCCTGCTCATCAATCACCAATCATATGTTCATATGGCCCTGGAGTACTTTAGGTTCTATTACCTCATCTGTGGTAGTTTTAACATGATGTATGTGGATCAGTTATGTGGAGGCATTTTTGGGCAAAAAATATAGGTAAAGAATGTAAGAGGTCACAACAAAATGTTGTCACTGTAGGTCTAAAGCAGAGAATCTACATAAGAGTTTTCATGATTCCATGACTGGTCAAAGTCATTAAAAATCAATATGTCTATGACTTTCAGGGAGACATATGAACCTAGATCATAATGAAATAATCTAAATCATTTATGACCTTAATTCTATAATTAGATATATTGGTGACAGCATAATTTGTGAGAACTTTCTGTTATTTAATTTGGGGATATTGTTTTCATATGGATGAAAATTTGAGGGAAATAATAATATATTACTTCAATTTTACATACGATGATTCTAATAGGCAAATGTTTAAATATTAAAGGCAATTCTCTATGTATAAGTGCAAATTTGCTTCCCAATTTTGTCTTCCTTTTTCTCTAATTCCAATTTCATTCAATTAAAATTTTCATTGTCTATTCAACTATACACAGATGTCTGCACATCTCCTTTCTCCTGATTACATACTTTCTATTAATGTTCCTACCAAAGTGGCTCCTTGTAGGATTGAATGACTAACTCTGCATCCAGGGTAAAATTAAACATGCTTAATATCACATGAAAACTTACAGCTGAGGCATTCACACATCGTGCTCCTCTTGTCACAGTCAGTAAAATTGTTGCTTTGAGAATATGGCAAGCATTTCTACATACTGTCCTCTATCTTCTTGGCTTTAATACTCTGCTGCCTCTGACTGAGTGCAACTCAATTCTGAATGAATAGAATCACTTATCTCTCCTACAAAAAGTCTGTGGCCTCTGTTGATGCTCTGTATATAGTTTTTCAGTCCTTAGCTCCCCGTCATCATCATCCTACTACAGCAGATATTAAGCTGTTATAGAATATGGATTTTTCTGTACTTAAAGATCATGAGCTCTCTGATAGCTCACCATAGCTTATTTATAAATGTATTGGGTAAGTGACATGATTATTTTCATTTCTATTGCTTAATTTGTTAACTGTACTTTTTCTCATTTCCAAACTTTGAACCCATGATCAAAATGGGTCAATTATGTGAAAATATTTAATGACAGAAAATCCAAGTACAGGATAAAGCAATATTTTTGTGTTTTCGATGGCAAGATTTTTTCCTTCTGTCTGTGTTATGTTGCTATATCACTCTTACTAGACATTTTCTCTCAGTTCTTATTAGTGAAGCTAAGATTGTTTCTTTGTATTTTAATATCAAAAGAAATAAAATTTCCACATTATTTTTTGAATGAAACTACTTTATATTACTCAAGCTGCCAAGGAACTTTCCTATCTAAATAAATGAGATTAAACTTTGATTTTCTTCTGCCCTCTAAAAACATCAATATATTTTCTCCTCCAAATAATAAAATTATTCAATTCCATGGAGAATTTGTTGCAATACTGACTTCATCACCTCAATAAATGTGGGAAAAAGTTTAATTATAAATAGAATTCTATGACTTAAAATCTGTTAAAGAATATGTTTTTGATTTTAAACAGTAGTAGTCTATTATCAATCTTTTTCAATTTCTGTGGTTTACTTGTTTGTTTGAGTAACTGTCTTATGATAGTCACTTTGTGTTTAAGCTGACCTTGAATTCAAAACAATCATTTGCCTCAATATACTGCATGCTTTCATTAAAGTCCTGCTCACTATGCTTAGTTTATAAATGTGTGGAATTCTAAGGTTTAAACTCAAGGTCTTATATATTCTGGCAAGCACTTCCTTCCTGAGCTATAGCTCTTGCTTTCAAATTTTACTTCTTTTGTTAAAATATTGTTAGATGTGTTTAAGAAGTTATATGTTCTTTTTCATGTTTATTGGAAAACATGTTGTAATTTCTTTGTTGTTAGAATAATTTTAAATTCTAAAAATATAGTTATGATATGAGTTTGCTTAATGAACAATAATTTACAAATAAGCTCAGCAAATGTCTTTACAAAACCAGAATAAATGGACTAATGACACAAGAGAATCCACATTAGCGCCTAAGAATGGGGGCTTCTGGATTCTTAAAATTGTTCTAAGGATTCTACCACAAAAAGCACTTTGTGGTTCAGGAGCTAATAAAATGTAGAGAAAACTTAAATTTTATATATTCTCTGACTCTCATATCTCTTTGCTGTGAAGGGAAATGTAAATATTCTCAGTCTTACAAAAAAATCCTCATTATTTTGAAGAGATAGGAAATAAAATATTTGTCTTACTTCAAGGGGGCTTTTTGTGTGCATGAGTTCTCATACCTATCACAGATTACTGAAGAATAATGAAATTCAGTTGTAAATCTCATCTAGCAAGGATAATTTAAGATAATAAAACTGTTGTTTTGAATCTGATATGATCATTTAAAGGGCAAAGTATATTTTGCATCACATTATGATCTCATATTGAAGAGTATGGATGCCTTAGAATTACAGAACCACCTCCATTATACTTCAATATACTCCTCAGTACTGCAGGACCAAAAGAGACGCTTGACAACATAAATTTAGCTGGGTTGATCAGGTCAGCTGACATCAGTTGCAGGGCAGTAGTGAGGACATGGACTGCATCAGCTCGGGATCCTGCAGAACCACAAAAGGCCAGGCATCTATCTGGGTAAAATAACAGGGGTCTTGAGGAGGTGGACAGCCTGGGGACAGGGAGCCATGACATAAGACAAACTTATTTCCCCAGGCCGATATCTGCTAAATACTTTGGTAATTAACAACAGGAACATCATATATCACAATATAACAAGCATCTAGGGACCAAAGTACCATTGAAAAGAGAGACTTCATAGTTCAGAGAAATTAAATTCTTTCCATCACTCCTTTTCCTTAAAAAGAAAAGGCATTATTAATTTCATACTGAATGATGTTTTAAAGTTTTACTGTACTCTGGGATTAAGCTGTAACCCACAGGGATAAACTCCTTAATTCTCTGAAATTAATTTATTTTCACATCTATCATTAACAGTTTGTTAAAATCTCAGCATCATTAGAGCAATAAGAAGCTCCTAAAGTTTCAACAACAAGTTCATAAAATTGTGATTATTCCTATAACCGTGCCATCTGGTAGCTAGGTTACAGCTACCTCTAAAAATCTTATTGGAAATTGACTCATATTTTTAGCTTCTTTTTGTTCTGATAACTTTTCATAGTGTTATTTTTAATGTTCATTATAATGAACACCTTGCTTTTTGTTAATATCAGGTAGTATTCTTTTTTATTTTACTGATTTTTATTGTGCTCTACATTTTTCTCTGCTTCCCTCCCTGCATTTCCCCTTCCCTTAATCCCTCTCCCAAGGTCTCCATGCTCCCAATTTACTCAGGACATCTTGTCTTTTTCTACTTCCCATGTAGATTAGGTCTATATTTGTCTCTCTTAGGGTCCTCATTGTTGTCTAGGTTCTCTGGGATTGTGAATTGTAGGCTTTGCGGTGGTTGAGCACGCCTTTAATCCCAGCACTCAGGAGGCAGAGGCAGGCGGATCTCTGTGAGTTCGAGACCAGCCTGGTCTACAAGAGCTAGTTCCAGGACAGGCTCCAAAACCACAGAGAAACCCTGTCTCGAAAAACCAAAAAAAAAAAAGATATATAAAAACCACTTATGAATGAGTACATGTGATAATTGTCTTTCTGTGTCTGGGTTATCTCACTCAAAATGATGTTTTCTAGCTCCATCCATTTTCTTGAAAAATTCAAGATGTCATTATTTTTTCTGCTGTGTAGTAAGTACTCCATTGTGTAAATGTACCACATTTTCCTTATCAATTCTTTGGTCAAGGGGCATTTAGGTTGTTTCCAGGTTCTGACCATGACAAACAATGCTGCTATGAACATAGTTGAGCATATGTTCTTGTGGCACGATTGAGCTTCCTTTGGGTGTATACCCAAAAGTGGTATCACTGGGTCTTGAGGAAGGTTTTTTTCCTAATTTTCTGAGAAATCACCACACTGACATCCAAAGGGGCTGTACCAGCTTGCACTCCTACCAGCAATGCAGGAGTGTTCTTTACCCCACAACCTCTCCAGAATAAGTTGTCATCAGTGTTTTTTATCTTGGCCATTCTTACAGGTGTAAAATGGAATCTCAGAGTTGTTTTGATTTGTATTTTTCAACATCTAAGGATGTTGGGCATTTCCCTAAGTGTCTTTCAGCCATTTTAGATTCCTCTGTTGAGAGTTCTCTGTTTAAGTCTGTACTCCATTTTTTATTGGATTATTTATGCTTTTGGTGACCAATTTCTTGAGCTCTTTATATATTTTGGCAATCAGACCTCTGTCTGATGTGGGGTTGGTGAAGATCTTTTCCCATTCTTTAGGCTAAGTAGTGAATATTATAATTTATTTTTACATTAGCATGCAAAGTAACAGGCATTTTCAAGGATTGTTCATATCAGCTTTCCACCTCCACTGCCCTTCCCTACCCACTTCCCCCTTTTTCTGTGTTCCCTCCCTGTTTGCAACAGCATCCCTTCGAAAGCTTCCATATTACCTGTATGCCATTTCTCTCTCCTTCTCCCTCACACATCTCTTAATATCTCATGCCCTTTCTAGATTCATAACACAGATACACTCACACGTGCACACACACACATACACATCTAATTTCTGTATATGAGAGAAAGTTTATGGTGATGGCCTTTCTAAATCTGACTTGTTTCATTTAACATAATTTCTAGTTGTATCCATTTTCTTGTGGGTGTCATAATTTTATTTTTCTTTATATGTGAACAAAATCGCATCAATCATTAACTAATTTCTTTCATCTTTGCCTAAATCTCTTCTATCTCAGCCCTATCCCATGATACATTGGGTGTGTCTTTCTGCATACTCTGTAGAAGAACTTGACTTCCATTATGGGTCTTTGATCTCACTCTACATACTGTCTGGGGTATTCCAAACAGGACAGAAGCACCTTGTTAATAGATGGCACCGTATATAACATTCATAACATCCTAAGAGAGAACCAAAGAGACCGAGAGTGTAGATCTGATTGGTTTCTTATAGGAAAAGTGGGGAAGTACCATGATGCTGAAGACTAAGAGTCTGAGATGACTCACCGGCTAGTCACCATCCAATCTCTTTCCCAAGTCACTCAGAGGAAGCCTCTCATCTTCTATTTTATCAGCATCCCAGTGATTTAATATAAATAGGAAATTTGATATCTGTGTGAAAATAAGAATGCATGAAATATTCATCTCATGTCAGGTAGTATAGTCATAAAATTAATTTGGACTAACTTTTTTTCTAAATTATACAAGTTTAGCTTTTGTTTTCTTTCTGAGATTATAATTGCATTACTTCCACTTCCATTTCCTTCCTCCAAACCCTTCTGTGTAACCCTCCTCTTGCTCTATTTCGAATTTGGTCGCTTTTCCTTTAATTATTGTAACACATACACACACACGTAGACATATGTGTGTGTGATGTGTGTATGTATTTCCTAAATGCATAAATATAACTTGCAGTATGTATAATGTCACTTGTAGCTATGATTTCAGGGCTTATCATTCAGTACAGGATAACAAATTAGTGTGTTCATCCCTGGAGTAGACCATTTTTTCCTTTTTTCAGCTTTCTTTATTCCCCCGTATATCTTGAAGGTTGAAGCCTGTGAGTTTTCTTCCACTGATGTTAGCATGTTTACTGGTGTCATTCTTTTCCAGGTCACATGAAAGTTCAGGCATAAACTGATACATTTAAAACTCAACTCCTTCACCTAAAGTTCAGGGATCCTATTGGAAGATCAAGACTAAAAGATCAGGGAGTTTCCTGTGAGACTGTGTCATAAACTATACCCACAAAGCACAGAGACTCATCAACATGGGTGTCTAAATCTGATCTGAACAAAGAATCCAAATTGTTTTAAAACCTGTCAACACATTCAAAACCAGCCTTAGAGAAAATATTTGTGGAGGCCAGGCAGTCTGGAGTTCTGCAGGACTCTGAAGTCAAGACTCTTGGTGGATGACAGAAAAGGCCCCATTTAACTGCAAGAGGTTGAACAGATGGGCACCCCAGATGAACATGCAGAAAGCAACACATGAGGAACCATGGATTGAGAAACCATGTGCAGTTAGGTTTTTTGAAGTTTCTGTCCCGCCCATTTCCCACAGTCATTAAGTACCAAAGAAACATACAGAGATCTACGTTAACTATAAATTCATTGGCCTATTAGCTCAGTCTTCTTATTAAGTAATTCTTATATCTTATATTAGCCCATTATTTTTTTTTCTGTGTTAGACACATGGCTTCGTATCACTTTTGGGCAAGGCAGTCACATCTTGCTTGCTCAGTATCTGGTTTCCTCTCTGTCTGGGTGATGACTGCAGACAGAAACTTCACTCTTCCCAGAATTCTCGTTGCCATGCCTATACTTCCTGTCTGGTCCCCTGCCTATACTTCCTGCCTGGCTATTGGCCAATCAGCGTTTATTTAAAATACAAGTGACAGGGTACAGACCATTGTTCCACAGCATAGTTATCTAGAGATATGTCCTTCTTGAAGCATTCTGCAGTAAATTTGATGTCACCAATGCAGCACTGGGGAAGATACAAGGGAATGTTATAAGCTAGGGTTCTTCAATATTAGCCAACAAAGAGGAAGACAACACAACAAGGCAGAGCAGAGGGAAGCAATGATTGCAGGGAAATATTCTAATTTACAGCTGTGGTTTCAGTCACAAGATTTAAGAAATATCCCTGAAAGGGAGCGACCTTAAACATACAGAGGTAAATGCAGGATTGTCCTGTCATGTTCTGCAATTGCTTGTCATAAAAGAGGTAGAAACAGGAATGGTCAGTGTGTCAAGCAATGCATAATGTTTTTCAGTATCAGAAAAGCAAAACGCAGTGCTGAGACAGGAACCAGGTACCACAAACAGAGACTAGAACTGCTCCCTCATGTGTCTAGAGGCCACTCATGGCCTCCATGAGGTGGTGAGGACTCTGGCTTTCAGGCTTTGTGAGATAATAAAAGGGGAAACGGTGGAACTTTGGGAGTTGGCCTGAACTACAGACACTGGGACACAATCGAAAGCAGAAGGAAGAGCAGGGAGGTGATTGTGCATACCTTTAATCTCAGTACTTGGAAGGCAGAGGCCGGCAAATCTCTGTAACTTTGAGACCAGCCTGATCTACAAAGCAAGTTCCAAGACAGCAGGACTTTTATACAGAGAAACCCTGTATGAAAACAAAACAAACAAACAAACAAAAAAGGAGGAGGTGGAGGAGGAGGAGAAAGAAGAATAAGATTTGAGGGTAAAAGAGTAAGTGTAATTTGCAAAATTTTAAGTTGTTTATAAATAAAAAAAAAGAACAGGAATGTTAGACTAGTTTTATTATTTTTATATGACTGGAGCGAGCAGACAAGAATATATTGTAATGAAATATTTGAAAATCAGGCATTGTGTGGGAAAAATTCAATGAATATCAAAGAATCGTTCATCATTAAAACAGACATTAGTACAATAAAATAAATATATCTTCATGGAGGAGGACAAATGGGCTTTAGGATTAAACCCAGAATTAATTCTTTATATAGAAAGGCAAACATCAGTACTTCAGTGGGGAAAGGGCCAGTCATCCTCATGTAAGTGTAACAGATCTTTTCTTGCACAGAAAAGGGAAGGAACGTTGATGCTTTAATGATTTAACTAGGGAAATAAGAGTTTCTCTGCCCAAACCAAAAACATACAAAATATGTAATCTCAATCTCCCACCCCTGCTGTGTGTGTGTCTCCTCCCCAACAAATATCAAGATACAATATTTGAAAAGATATTCCAAAATTCTATTTGGGAAAGTAACCAGGAAAATAATTTTTCCATTCATGCAACCAAAAGGAATTATTAGTTTCATAATACTTGATAAAATTAGTTTTAAAATATCACTATCCCAGTAAAACTATGGGGATATACTAAACAATGCCTAGATGGCTTGTCTTACATACTAAAATGAACATGACTAGTGCTTCACTACAAAACTTTATTGTATTTAGTGTAGTTTAATGTGCTAATATAGACCTATATCACAATATATACATGCTATACATTATTGTACACAATAATTTGTATATAATAACATACATATAATAATATTTAGAGTATTATCTAAGTACAGATGTTTTTTATTTAATGCAAATTTTTGTGGTACTAAAACCTGGAAAAATTTGCACGAATATTGCTTTAATTTCTGGAATATTATTTAGCTACTAAAAGAAATAATGTTCTATTTTCTTTTAAACTTGAAAGAATATTTGTGATTGTTTTTATCAGACAGGAAAACATATATAAAAGAATTGTTATGGTTCTACTTTTAAAGTAATAGCAGAAAACTTTTTCCATAAATGCTTATTTATATCTGCACATATATCTCATATTTTAGAAATATACAATAATTAATCTTCATACTCAATATATAAAAAAATGCAAAAAAAATTCACTATGTAAGAGCAATTATCTAAAATGAGCTATGACATATGAATTTCATAATAAAAGCAAGAAACAGAGAAATGAATGATGAAATATACATACAACTAAAAGCCAATTCCTGTGGTGATTGCAGAACTTTCAGAACATATCTTTTTCTTCATAAATTTATTATATTTGAATACCTACTAAAATATATTGTATTTTCTTTTCTTAGGACCTTGTTTAAAGGATTAAAATAAAAACATGTACATATGTTCACTTCATTATATAGATGTACATAAATATAGTTACTACCAACCATGCTTAATATTTTGGATATTTAAGGTACTTTTTACTCATTTTTTTGCAATTCTGAACTTTGTTTCGATGTCAGTTTATTTTGGTCAAAATAAATTCACTGTTTGTATTTCCTTTATGCTTAAAATGAATTCTGTAAACGGTCTCAAAGTGACTTTATTTCTGTTTTATGCAATATATGTCCCAAGTAGTGAATTTCAGCCTGAGTGCTTTTAGTAGCATTGCAATAAGTTGTCACTTCATCACCTTCTAGACTTGTTTCAGGTTCTACTTAGCAATTATTTGAATCCTAGCTCTTTTGCACATATTTCTTCCAGACTGTTTTCAAGAGTTTTTATTTTCCTATAGTTTTCAAAATTTAAAATTTGTTGTGTCTAAATGTGACTCTCATCATGTTCGTCCAGTTTGAAAGTTATGGTTATTCATTATTCATGGATCTGTAATTTTTTTCTAATTAAAGAAATGCTCTGACCATTTTCTGTTTTTCTCTCTGTCTCTCTGTCCTTCTTTCTTTTCCCCTCCCTACCACCCCTCCTCTCTCCTCCTTAAAGGATGCTTTGATTTATCTATCATTAAATAGGTAAGTATTTTCTTTCTCATTCATTGATACTCTGTTCACAAGACTAAGCTGCTTCTGACATTCCGGTCTTTTACTTTCCATTTGTCTGTTTAAAATAACTGATGAACATTCATTTTACATAGAATATGTTTCTTCTTGAGTCTATTTTGTACTTTTTGTTACTCTATCACTTTTTTATATATTTTCTTTATTATTTTATCATTTATATCCTTGTACCTATCTATAATAAGTCATTCACTATCTTTTATCACCAATTCTGTGATGTGGGAGAGTCATATATCAATCTGTTGATTTCATTGGTTAAGCAATAAAGAAACTGCTTGGTCCTCATAGGTTAAAACTTAGGTGGGAGGAGTAAACAGAACAGAATGCTGGAAGAAAGAAGCTGAGTCAGGAGTTGCCATGATTCCTCCACTCCAGGCAGATGCAGGTTAAGATCATTCCTGGTAAGCCAGCTCGTGGGCTACAGCAGATTATTAGAAATGGGCTAGTCCAGGTGGGAGAGCTAGCCTAGAAGAGGCTAGATAGAAAATGGCCAAGCGGTGCTTAAAAGAATACAGTTTCCATGTAATTATTTCGGGGCATAAACTAAAGCTAGCCGTGCAGGCTGCGGGGATACTGGGGACGTAGCCCCGCTGCCCCTATTTCAACAGAGTGGTACCCAGACGTGATGGCCTAAATCCACTTAAAAACCTGAGAGGGCTTTAGAAAGGAGAGAGAGAGTTTAACACAGTTTTTTTGTGGCTTGTGGGTGGTGTGCTGCAGAGAGAATTTCCTGACTCAGCAGCCGCAACAGGAAAAAAGCTGCAGTTTTAAACCACCACTTTCTGGGCTGTGCTGCCATTGTGATCTCTGTCTGGCCCCTGTGGGAGACAGAGTTCTGGATGGAGCATTTGGAGTAAAGGTCTACGGCTTGCTTGATGACAATGTGGACTGCTGTGTGCCTGGAACTGTGTGTGGCTCAGAGGCACCAAATGGCTCTGAGCTCAGCTCCACCATGCTGAATTGTGCTGGTCTCAGGCAGGAACTACCGTAATTACCATAAAAACAGAGCAGTTAAGGTTTAGACTGGGCAGGAAACAGACAATACCGCATTACCCCTATGTGGCGCAACTTAAGTTTTTAAGAAGTGCTTAACATTTTAAGAAATGCTCCTGGATAGTAAAAAAGTGTTACAGATTCACAATAAAACAGATTCAGACATAAAAGATCACACTGTTGGATGAATGTACGTAGGCTTGAGAAAGAGAAGAAAAAGAATATAGAGAATAAAGTTAATGGTTTAAAAAAAGGTAAAGTCTTTAAAGAGACAGAGTACAGATTGTTAAGAGATTAAAAGAAATAAAGAAAAATAAGCCACATAAAAATGGAAAATTCACAGAGAGTCTGGATTATGTACATTGTGCTTTCTTTAAAATTTTTGACTGTAAAGGAGCTAAATACAGAGAGACATTTCATTACATGGGCTGCCAAGCTAAACCAGAATGGATATAAGGGTATTACAATTTCAAAATTTGGGTCTAAGAATATGATGCTTTGGAGAGGGTCTTCTTTTGTTTTCACAGAGGACCAGACCCTGTGGATTTCTTCTATTCCAATTTGGTATGATAGACCACGCCCTCCTGAAAGGTTGTTGTGAACATCTTCAGAAAATTGCTTTGCTCAACTGCCAACTGAGATGAAACTAGCACACAGGTTACACCCTAAATGATCTGATTAACAGCGCCCCCATTCAGCAGGAAGCAGTTTGGAGAGAAAAAACTGTGTCCATGTTCCCAAAATATTGTTTATAAATGTTCGTTTACACTTAAAGGGGGAAATGATATAGGTATGAATAATTTGCATTGGTATGGATTTTAAGGTCAATTTTGCTATATGTATATGTATTTCTGCTCTTGATTAAGGTATTGTGATTGTGTAGTTCATTTTAAAAGTATAATGTATAATTAGAAAATATAGGTTGTTAATGGATAATCATCAATAATAGTAAAGCTTGTAGTCATGTTAGTTAGATTTTCTAGATATATAGAGATGTATTTCAGTTAGATAGACATTCTTCATATTTTCAAAGACTGCAGAATATGGCATTTAAAATATTTTAATCACTTAGGACTTTTCATGACAATGAGACATGTCTGCTCCTGGCGGCACCAATCTACTTCGAGAGGAAGATGGGCATCGAAGAGGAACCTTATGGAGTTGGATAGCCATTTGGGCAAGAAACTGCTCTTGCCTGGACTGTTGCATAAAATGGACACAGAGAACCCGCAGAGAGAGGACTGCTGAACTTGCCTAAAGGTGAGATGGCCTTTTGGGGTTCCTGACTCATGAAAGAGTCTGCAGGACACAGCAGATAGTGACTGAACTGTCTTTGGAATTTCCTGCTTCATGGAAATGTCTGCTGGATACTATGGGCCTGAAGGCTGAAGATGGATGCCCCAATGGTACAGAGAAACTTTGGGTGACTGTCCAGGCAGTGAGATGTCTCTGTCATTTCTAGAGTTTTCTTATTTCTTGTTTACTTAGGTAGTATTATATCCTTCTGGAGTCTTTGATGGAGTTGAAGAATGAATAGATAGTTATAGTTTTCCTTAGTTATGATAAAAGATAAAATAGATATAAATATTGTAACTGTAATTCTTGCTTGATAACTGTTTTGCTATATGTAATTTTGCTATGTTAAAGTTAAAGCCTTTCTTTTTTTGTTTAAACAGAAAAAGGGGAAGTGATGTGGGAGTGTCATATATAAATCTGTTGATTTCATTGGTTAATCAATAAAGAAACTGCTTGGTCCTCATAGGTTAAAACTTAGGTGGGAGGAGTAAATAGAGCCGAAGGCTGGGAGAAAGAAGCTGAGTCAGGAGTCACCATGATTCCTCCACTCCAGGCAGATGCAGGTTAAGATCATTCCTGGTAAGCCAGCTCGTGGGCTACAGCAGATTATTAGAAATGGGCTAGTCCAGGTGGGAGAGCTAGCCTAGAAGAGGCTAGATAGAAAATGGCCAAGCGGTGCTTAAAAGAATACAGTTTCCGTGTAATTATTTCGGGTAAAGCTAGCCGTGGGGGCGGCCGGGTGCTGGGGACGCAGCCCCCGCCGCCCTTATTTCAACAATTCTGTTTTCTGTATCACATCACCACCAGTTGCGATCAATCTTATTTTACCAATGAAGCTTCTTTATAACTATAGTATTTTAAAAACTATACTGAACATTAAACAGGGTCTATATTTTATAAGCAATGTTCTGCTGTCTCCTTTTGGTTGTTGGTTGATACTGTTCTGGTGAGCAGTTCACACAGCAATGTGGCACATTTATCCTTAAATATCCTTTTTATAAATTTACAGGAATTGTCTACTGTAGCCCCCACTTTAATCTTCATCTCCGTGAGTTCCTAATTGTGCCCTTTGTCTTCCTTGCTGATCCCCGCTGTGTTTTGAGACTGTGTTTACCCTCCAATCTCCGCTCCTCCCTTTGCTCCCTGCTAGATTTCTAAACTAAATCTTGTGTTGTGTTTTTCAGAATTCCTACAGCTTTGTTTTCAGCCAAACACTCAGAAACATTTGTCATTTTTCAGACATTTTTCTCTCTATTCTCATGTCTTTTCTGTTTTGCTTTCCTAAATATTTCAACTCTTCCACCTATTAACTTGGGCCATCCTTCATAGCTTCAGTAACTCTGTGCTATAAATGGATTTTACCTCTGTGGAGAATCCAAATACTAGTGACAATGTGGACTGTGTGAGACTGATAGACTCCTTACTTTGGGAGTGACTTCTGCATTTTCTGTTAATCATCTGTCAGTATCCCTTTATGTACTCTCAACACTGTTTACATTGCTGCAGAAGGAAGGGCTGGGATGGTTTCAATTACCTTATTATGGCTACAGTTCTTGATTGCATAATTTCTTTCTTCAGTCTGTTTCCATGAGTAAATTGATTTCCAAAATAAACACTGATATATCTGGAGCAATAGGAAAGCATGCAGTTAATTCCTGTTTTTGCATGAATTTTGAGGAAATTATACACATAAGAGTTCAAGTCAAAAATCCCTAATACCAGGTTTGAGAAGTGACTCTGTGGTGTGAGTGCTCACTGCTTTTGAATGGAATCTGGATTTGGTGTCCATTAGGCACTTTTAAGTATCTGGCTGTAGCTCCAGTTCAAAAGGATCTGACACCCTCCTCAGGCCTCTGCAGGCACCAGACATGTGTTGGCACTCACAAACACATTCATGTAAATAAGTCCTTTAAAAAATAATTCACAGTATTCAAGTAAGTGATGAGATGTGAAACTTTTTAATAAATAAATTTAAGGCAGGTGCACAAATTGTAGCAAACAGCTCACTTTCTTTTCAATTGAAGTTTTGCTGCAAATGGTACCAACAGAGAAATAGATATAGTTTATACACTTTAAAATTAGTGTGAAAATGCTTAATCTGATGAGTGTGGTGATGACTCAGTCCCACGCTTAGAGGCATATATAGAAAGATTGTGAATTCAATTTCCACTGAGATACAGCAAGCATGATACCTTGTCTTAGTACAAGCAAACAAGGAGAGAGGCCAATGTCATATCATTCACCACTGGAACTGCTATGGAATGTCTGTTAACTTAAAAAGAAATTTAAAAGAAATAAAATGTGGGGCTAGGGAGGAGGTCAGAAAGAGGCGTCCTAGTATTTTCAATAAGTACAATTCTACTTTAAGGATTAATTTTAAGTTTTATTTTATATACATAGACTTCGTTTGATGTAGACTTTTTGCAACAGAAATGAATTATTTGCTATGAAATAAATAACATGTTTAAAAATAATTTCATTATAAGAAAAATAAGCAAGTTAAATAAACTAAGTATATTAGCATAGTAAAGTCAATGATTAAGCAAGAGATTTGGACTTTTATTTACTAAGTAACTACTTTATTCTTCCAAGGTTCAAGGAAAACTAACCATTAAACAGTTTAAAATAAAATTAAATAGAAGAATACTTCTTGGATAAGGTAATTAAAATGTTAAACCTTTGGGTATATAAAATCAAGTCAAAGTAGAACTAGAAAAAAAAAGTCATAGTTTTAACAAGAGATCATGTTAAATAAAAATTCTCTTATTCAAAACCCGATGAATATCAAACGCAATACCCACTGAGAGATAATGGTGGTTGCCTTCATATTTTAGGGTACTGAGTGAATAATGGTTCTTATTTACTTAACTCAGTTCTGTTAAATACAAACACAGATCAAATGGTTGACTGAAATAGATCATACATTAATAAATTTATTAAAATCAGGATTACAGAGAACAATTGTATCTGCATAGGAAAGGAATGTTAGGGACCCCTCTAAAGTCATCATTACTGGGAGTGATGAGGCAGCTTTCTTGGAGATTAAAACTTTTCATCCTGCAGAGAAACTCTAAACTAGAAGAAAAACAATTCAAAAATAACTTCAGGAAGTCCGTGGAACTGAGTAGGCCCCTCCTTCCCAAGAATAAAAAAAAAAAAATGACTGAAATTCACTATTAAACAAGTCAAGCTGCAAAGAAGACTCAAAACTACACTAGCTGTCTGGAAGAAGCAGAAAACAGATGAACTGCCTGGAAGAGGTTAAAACTACCCCAGGCATTAAACCTGCCAGCAACCTGCACATTGTGCTTTGGGTTCCACATTTTTATGAGCTGTCACCTACACTGGAATGGCCCTTGGTGATGCAGCTCTTGTTTAATAATTCTGTTCCTGTAAGTAACAATAAACTCATTATTTCACCAAGTTCTACTTTGGCTGTGTTAGTGCTTTGAACTGTGTTGGGCTCCCTTCTCCCATTCTGGGTGAGCAGTCTCCCATTCTGTGCCTCCTCAGAAAAAGAATTGCCACATAAGACTACATCACAGGGACAGAAAGATAAAAGGAGATTCTGAGTTCAAGGTACTCATCTTCGTGTGATCTGGATGGTCAGTACTTCAAAAACCATTTCTGAAAATTTATATACTAATCAGGGTGGTCTAAAGAAATTGAACTGATAGAATGAATATATGTATATTAATTGGCCATTTATTACAGTGCTGTCTCATAATGGAAAGGCCAAGAATATGGTAGTTTTTCAGTCCATAATATTTGATGTCTCAGAAGTCCCAAAATGGTACTGGAATCCAAGTGAATTTCTAGAGAGGTGCCAGTCTTTTGTCTGTTTCAGAATCCTGAAGATATAGCTTCCAATACTTGTATCAGAATGCACAGTTAACAGTATAGATTAACTTGCCTGATAGATTGCAAGAGGACCAAATGCAAATCCTTTCTTCTTCCATGTCCATTTATTGGGACTGCCACTAGAAGGAGTGGCACAAATTTAGAAAGGGTCTTCCTTCCTCCAATTATCATAAAAATCAGTTGAGGGTGTGCTCCGCTGCTTTCGTTTTAGTTGATACTACATGTAGCCAAGTTAACAACTAACTTGTGATATCACATTGTACATAACTAATATATGTCAAGAATAACTTTGGTCAAGTGATAGCTGTGTGCTTAATAATCTAGCCAAAATGTTAAGGTCAAATCAGATTATTTGTGGTATATAATTGAAAATACATACCACAAGAAAGGGATGGCCCTTAAAAATTTCAGAAAAACATATTAAAGATGTAACAACACAATAGTTTACCAAAATTATGAATTTCCATTTTGTTGGTGAAAAGAAAAGTTGATAAATTTTTACATTAATACAATTTGTAAAAGTCTTATAAATCATACTAATCTTTAATAAAGAATAATATAGATTTTGAAGTATGCTATATATAATTACCATGGTAATATTTTAGTACATGTTTATTTCATGTATTTTCAGTTTCATATAACTTTAAAATAAATAAATTAATTTGACTATTCAAACCAGTGATGGCTATTTTATTATTTATCTTATTTTTGCATTTTCTGATGATAATCAGAAATAATTTATCATCTTCATTATTGGTGGATTTTCATCGTATATGGTGTTGGGCTTCATCAGAACAATGTGTTTAAAGCATAACATGCCTTTGACCATATTCATTGCCCATTATCTTCATTTTTCCCTTTCCAAATTACACCCTGTGGGTTTCTAATTTTCTCAGCTTTCACGTCATATATGTGTGGCATACATGCACACATTTATATACTTGGCTTTAACAATTTATAGAAAGTTGGGATTCATGAATGAGAGAAAACATGATACTTGTATTTCTCAGTCTTTCTTATTTTACTTAATATAAAGATTTTCCTTTTATCCATCTTCTTACAAGTGGCAAAATTTCATTCTGGCTTTCAGAGTCTCTACTGAAAATACAGGTGTTATTCTAATGGCCCTGCTTTTGATTAGAGTTTATCTTCAATTTCAACATTTCATATTCATTTTTAGTTCTGTTCATTTAGTGTTTTTAAAGCATCATGGGAAATTTCTTGTCTGTTTCAAGTCTATCTGGTGTCCTGTATGCTTCTTGTACCTTAATTAGCCTTTAGATTGGAGAAATTTTTTCTTTGATTTTATTAAAAATATTTTATGTGCCTTTGAACCAAGTTTCTTCTAATTCATTTATATCTATTTTTCATAGACTTTGTCTTAAAAAGTGTTCCAAATTTCTCTATGCTTTTTGTCTGGAGATTTTAGACTTAATATTTTCTTAGCCTGAGCTATCCATTTCTTCTACTGTGTCTTTAAGATTTGATATCGTCTTCCATGTATGTAATCTATTGATGAGTCTTACAATTGATGTTTTTATTGAAATCATTAGTTTTTCATAATTAGATTTATTTCATTTCAGATTTAGTGAGGCTATCTCTTGTTAAATTCTACTTTCATGTCTAGAAATGTTTTCATTATGTCATTCAAACTGTTTTTCATGGTCTTCCTCAAGGCTTTTTTTTATATTGTCTTTAATTCCTTAAACATATTCATGATTTCTATTTTGAAATCTTTATTTTGTGTGTCAACCATATTTTTTTTTGGTCTACTTCAGTTGAGTTACTAGCTTCTGGAGGATGCACCTTCTTGTATTTTTTGTGTTTTTTACTGAGATCTAGGCATCTGGAATTCTGACATGTGAAATGATTTTATTTTTTAGTATAGATTTTGCCTAATCTGTGGTAGGTGGGTATTTCATTCTTCATTTGATGTTTCTCATTTTGAATCACAGTTAAATGCAATGATTGTGGAATTCATGGCAGAGATTGTTTCTGTAAGGCAGTTGATATTTCAAAAGGATGGAGATGAGCTAGTAAGAAAGGCCGAAAGTGTTGGTGGGAAAGAAAGAGTGGTATATTGGATCCACATCAAAAGGTAAAGTTCCCAGGAGTCAAAGATGGGCTGGCATGTGAGGTTCCTGCTATCATTCTGTACCGGGCCAGGAAGCAAATCTGGAGAGAATGGAATGGAAGATGAAAGCTTAATATAGTTTGACTACTGAATCTCAGTCTAGTATGGCTAATGGTAGAGTATCTGTAGATGTCACAAGGAGTGGAGATGAGCTAAGATGAAAGTCTTAAAATGATTCCAGGATAGAACTAGGTGGATCCTAGGTTTGCATCAAAGGCAGTGTCCCAAGGTATTAGAGATAGGGTGGGAAGAGTGTTTCTTATGGGCAGATGCCGCGCACAGCGGACCCGGTCTCCGCTCTATGCGCTAGACCCCAGTTCGCAAGCTTCGGGCAAGGGGCTAGAGGTTAAGAACACAGATGCAGAGACAGACTGACACACAGACCTTTTTAACACTGATATCAAAGCCCCTTTTTAATAGCACTATGGAGGCTTAAATACACTGCAGTCAATGGCCAACAGGTGAAAATCAAATCGTCTGATCCTCAAAGCTAGGCACAGCTTCTAGTAACTTCAATTAGAATGCTCTAGACAGGGAAGAGCAGTTCAAGGCCAGGGCTCAATTAGTCCCAACAGGCAGACTACATCAGGACTAAGTGTAGGTCTGAAGAGATGGAAATGGAGGAGACAGGAAGGACAGTAAATGTTGCCTACATGAGTTCCAGTATGGTGGTTTGTGGAAGATAATGTTTCTGTGGATTGATACAGAAGGAATCTAAAACGGTCTAGAAGGAAAGGCAGAAATGGCTTTTTCCTACCTCTTGTTCCAACTCTCAAGACCTGGGCATCTGATATTAACATTGCTGAAAATTCTTAAAATTTACCTATACATTTTCAGTGTACATATTTGCAACACTAACATGGGCTACATTACAATAGAGTTGAAGTTTTATTTCTTTCCACTAGACTAGAAGTGTATCTCAGTGACTAAACTCTCAGCCCATGAACTGAGGATACCAGGCATGACAACAGACTTATGGAAAGGATCATAGTAAAAATACAATAATACTCAGTTAAAATTATTGTTTCTTCTATTCCAAGAATTTTGCAAATATAACAAGACTTGACATTTGAGATATTCATATTAAGCGACTTTAATCTTGTCTCAGAAACACCAAGATTACATATTTTTCCTTATTTCTCCCATCTCAATAACCAGATGTTGTAGGCAGAGGCTACTTGCTTATTCCTGGGTGCCCAGACCCGAAATAATCACACATGAACTGTATTAATTACAATAGTGTTTGGCCAGTAGCTTAAGCATATTTCTAGCTAGCTCTTACATCTTAAATTAACCGATTTCTATTATTTTATATTTTACCATGAGACTTGTGGTTTACTGTTTGCAGCATGCGGGTCGATTTCCTCTGGCAGCTACATGGCCTCTCTTTGACTCTGCCTTCTTTCCTACTCTGTCTGTTTGGAATTCCCACCTTTCTCAATTTTGCCCTGCTGTAGGCCAAAGCAGATTTATTCATTAACCAATGGTATTCACAGCATACAGAGAATTCCACATCAATATGTATTGATACATATAATTACATGTGTGCCGATAACATAAAAGTAGACATGAAACCTCTTGAGAAACAAAAAGGACTAATATGAAGAGTAATTTGAGGAGGGGAATGGTAATGGAACATGCATATTAAATAATTTCATAAAATGTCTGTATGTAACCTTATATAATAAGGCAAAAATAAACAAATAAATGCAAAATAAAAAGCAGAAGCAATGACAGTAAGGTGTGCACAGAGACACTAGTTATTAAGAGTAGAACTGGAAAGGAGACAAGCAGAATAAGACTGAGGATTATTATTTTAATAACACATAAAAATTAGAAAAAGAGATATAAACAGAATACTGAAACAATAAAGAAGGAGTTTAGCCAGTTCCAGCTCAAGATAGAAGAAAAGTGACATAGTACAAACGCAGTCATTCAAACAACAGTATTGCCAGCAGGACAAATCTGGTCCAAGTTGAAATTAGGTAGTGAATAAGTATAAAAGCAATGAAAAGAGAGCTAGGAATGGGTGTAAACGCTGGATTTGTTTCCTCACCTGGTACTGAGATAGGGCCTATGTCTGCTTTACTTCTGTGGGATCATGCTGTGGATGCTGGTTAAGCCCTATGATGTCTACTGGTGATTTGATGAATATGGGTGCTTTTGTGAAGTCCCCATAGGACTGGTACACAGATGCCACACCTGCTTCTGTTTGAGTCTTTACCCATGGTTAGTGTTTGAGTTTGGCATTTGCCTCTATTTGGCATGTTCCCAACTATGATTCTATGGATTCTTTTGCTTTATAGAAGCATGTTTTACACAAAATGTGAATTTGCCCTCATCAGCAGCTACCTATACTAAACTCATTATCATCTCATTATTTAGGGTCTGTGGAAATACACCATAACCAAGAGGTATTCAGAAACCGACTCTCTCAATGGCCAGGAAATGGAGTATATGTTTCAAAAGTAATATATAGATAAAAAGAATGAGGAACACTCTATTGAATTCTTTGCTAATTTTTGAGTTTATTGTGTGACATTCAGACTAATTTTGGGCAGAAAGAAACAAAACTTTGATTTATAGATTAGCTAATAGCATTACTCACAGGAGAAATTTGGCTTCTAAATTCTATGTCAATGTTCTATAATGGGAAAGAAATACTCTTTCATTTTAAAAGAACCATTTTAAATTGTGCAAATAAAAGGATAGGAATAGTTTATTCTGAATGTTTTCCACAAGTTTCAAAGGAAAAAATATCAGATGTTTACCTCTTGCCATCTAGGAATTTCTTTAATGTTAACATAGTTTACACTTTTCAAGGTAATTGTCATCTTGTGAACAAGTCTAAGCATTGTGTTGGAATTTCCAATCTGTATTTGAAAAACAAATGATCCATGATTATATGACCTGAAAGCAGGGATACTGCACTTGGGAAATAGTCAACAGGGCCCATAGAATATGTGAAATTGCTACATATGGCAGCCACAGTGTTGCTCACAACAGCAGTGAATGTGTGTCGTTATGTTTATGAGTGATTTGTTCCTACAAGTGCGTGGGCCAATTTATTTTGTGCTTACTGCAGCTATATTTGCATGCTGTATTAATGTTCAGATAAAGTGCATTATAATGACTAAGTCAAGATATGATCAATAAGTACAGCATCGAGATTCATTTATCACTTTGGCAGTAAGAACAGTCTTATGGTTAGATTAAACTCAGCAGAAGTATAAAAGTTACTGAAATTGATATGAAATTTATCTTCTTTGATTAGGGGGCTTACTCTGTTGATTGTCCTATGGCACTGTTTCCAATGGCTACTGATGTTGGGAACAGAAAAGCATTTGTAGTACCTTTAGAATTTATGTAGGATTTCCTCACAGAACAGTAAAATATCTCTGTAGCTCTAGATTTCATTTGTTTTTATTTTAAATCAAGTAATGAGATCATTATGCATTCTAATGGAGTTTAAACTGCTTACAACAAAAAACGCAAGGGAATGAGTGGGGTGACCATCTACCAGCTTTTGCATCTTTTATAATGACTCCATGTAGCAGATTAGATCATGTCCTAAAGCAAACCTCTATCCTACCACTGCCTAGCTCAGTAACAAGCTGACAATTTATCCCCTGAAACACAACTAAATCTTCCTGAAATTGTCAACACTGTTGACTTCTTCTTCAGTCCTCCCTTAACTTTGATTGTATTCTTTTACTTCTTTAGCTTATTTTTGAGGATGTTAGTGTGGTCTGTTGTCTGATATCAATACAGACCTTAATTTGATTATAGGTTTTTTGCATATTTTTACATTGCTCTGCACCTTGTATACCACCTCTCTATAATTTGGAGAAATTCAGGCATCTAGATCTTGAAGCTTTTCTGTTAGGTTCACCATCAGACAGCACTTGTTTTTCACAGTTTTACTCTACAAACACCAATCAAAAGAAAACTATAGTAACTATAGTGACTGATAATGAACTACATTTAAAATACAAAATAGTAATTATAATAACAAGTTCATTATTATTATAGAGGTCAACTCGTGAAATGACAAGACAATTTTATAAGTGTAAACAAATAATTAGAAAACCGAAATATATAAAAAACAACTAAGAGCACTAGAAAGAAAAAAAATCCAGAGTGGATAAATTAAATATCTCCCTTTGCATAATTTTAAAATCAAAGACACAGATTAAAAATATTACTAGAGGTGACCTCAAAAAACTAAAAATGAAATTATCACTAACTTCCTTTTAGTTCGTGATCAGTTTGCTCCAGGGCCTCAGTTACTGGTGTGGCAAATTTCTCTGTTTATGTGTTGCTTTTATTTGTTAATGAATAAAGAAGCTGTTTTGGGCCAATAGCTTAGCAGAATATAGCCAGGTTGGAATATATATATATATATATATATATATATATATATTTCTACTCTTGATTAAGGTATTATGTTTGTGCAGCTCATTTAAAAGTGTAATGTATAATTAAGAAATATAGGTTAATCATCTATAATAGTCAAACTTCCAGTCATATAAGTTAGGTTTGCTAGATATATAGAGATATATTTCAGTTAGGTATTCTTCAAGTCTTTCAGAGACCAATGGAATATGGCATTTAAAATATTTTAAAAGTTTAAGACTTTTAATGACAATGAGACTCATCTGCTCCTGGCAGCACCAATCTACTTCAAGAGGATAATGTGAATCGAAGAGGCTCCTCACGGAGTTTGTTAGCCATTTGGGCAAGAATCTTCTCTTGCCTGGACTGCTTGATGTCATGCTGTGTGAGCTGGATATGCAGGACTCAGAAAAAAGACTGCTGAACTCATCTAAAGGTGAGACCGTCCTTTGGGGTTCCTGCTTCATGAAAGTGTCTGCCAGACATTCTGCAGGACACAGAAGAAAGTAACTGATGGACATTGCCATTACACAGAACAGATCTTCAAATTTTCTGCTTCATGGAAAAGTCTGCTGGGTACTATGGGCCTGTGGGCTGAATATGTATGCCTCAATGATACAGAAGAACTTTGGGTGACTGTCCAGGCATGAGATGTCTCTGTCATTTCTAGAGTTTTGGAAGTTGCTTATAATGCAATTCCTGTTTACTTAGGTAATATTATATTCTTCTGGATTCTTTGATGGAGCTGAAGAATAGATAGCTATAGTTTCCCTTAGTCATGATAAAAGATAAAAAGATATAAATTTTGTAACTATAATTCTTACTTGATACCTGGTTTATTATATTTAATCTTGCTGTGTTAAAGTTAAAACCTTCCTTTTATTTAAACAGAAAAGGAGAAATTGTGTGGGAAGTCTTTCTGTATATGTGTTGCTTTTATCTGTTTATGAATAAAGAAGCTGCTTTTGGCCAATGTCTTAACAGAATATAGCCAGGCTAGAAGAGCTATAGAGAGAGATTAGGCAGAGTCAGTGAGGTGCCATGGAGCTGCCACAGGGGAAAGATGCAAGCTGTTAGCTGGAACCCTGCCATTTGGCCACAAGGCTCATGGTAAATATAAATTAATAAATGGGTTAACCAAAGATATAAAAACTAGCTAGCAATACACTTAAGTGATTGGCCAAGCCGTGAATTAAATAATATAGTTTCTCTGTCATAATTTTCGGGTGTCTGTGTGACCAGGAAAAGAACAAGTGGCCTTCAACAACAAGTTACTTCTCTCATGGACAAATATCCAACAAAAGCAAATTGTTTCTTTTTTCAATTAAAAAATGAAGGTAAGAAGAGCTTACTTTAACTTAAGAGAAAGTACAATCCATTGTGTCAGAGAAGACAAGAAGGTAGGTGTCTGATCACTTTGTGTTTACAGTCAGGAAGTAGAGAATGAACAGGAAGTAGTACCATGCCACAAGTCCTGTTCTCATTGACTCGATTCCTTTAGCAAAGCACTGCCTCCTAAATATTTGACAGCCCCCCCAAAGTATTGCTACTAACTGCGAAGCAAGGTTCAAACTTATCAGCCTTTATCAGGCTGCTGTAATTTGTCTTCCAGACCCAGTATAATATCTCTCATTAAATTTATAAAGATCATAGTATAGAAAATGGCATGCCACCATGCAGGGCTCTCTCTGTGTGTGTGTGTTCTCTGTGTGTTAAACAAGTAAAATAAAATACCAGAAAAATTAATCAACACATAGGATTTAAAAGTTGATTTTTCCCATTAAAACACAAATATCAAAACTTTTGAATGTTGGGAAAAAAGCTAATCAGGAAGCTTATAGTACTGAAACTTTATATCTAGGATGGGGTGATAGATTTGCAAGCATGAGGTCTTGAGTTTGAAAACTATCCAGTTTAAACCACAGGTAAGCAACTCTTCCTCTGTAAAGGTGCATACATCTCAAACTTCATATTTGATGACTGAACAATCTCACTCTGAAGTTTGCTGAATATTGAAGTCAACATGGGTTTCTAAGCAGATGCCAGGGGTCATGTTCAACTTGACTTTCTGTATATATATATACATGGGTTGAAAATCAGTTGTGAAGAATTTGCTGATTGTGCAGTTTCCTATTTTGCTATCTAGGAATCATGTCACTTGGGTTAGCTAGCTGAACTTCCCTTTCTTTACACTGCTCAACTGTTTTAATAAAAGAAAATGGTACTCCTCTTTGCCTCCTAGTTTTGTACTGAAATTAAGGAGTTTTAAATAATAAAATTCTTAAAATATTTATATATTAAAAAACTATTTCATGTTGTTGATTCAAATATGGCTAATGGGGAACAAAATTAAAATAATTCCTAAATGACTTTTTTGAGAAATAAAATGAATAAAATGTTACCTAATGGTTTATCTGGGCACCTCAATTCAAGCAATTCCTGTTTCACATTGAATGGAAAGCACTGCCTCATTGCTTGATGCCCTCATATTTCCATCTGAATCTCTGTGTTCATTTGGTGCTTCTTAATATACATTAACTTTCATGCAGATAAAAAGCTTCTCTTATTACTGAAAAAAGTGATCATTTTTAAGAGCAATATTGCACTGAAATGAACCAATTCCATGTTCGCTGAGAAGTGAAATCATCACATTTGGGGAAACATGAAACAGAGATTTATTTTCTGTAATTAAAACTATCAGATGGTATCTGTTTTGGGAAAAACAACTTCATTTATTAAAAGTAACCACTTCTTAAAATAAAAATTTGAAGCTCATTAAAAAAAAGACACTTGCCTAAAGAAAACTCACTAGAAAGAAATAAAGTAAATACTCATATAAACTCAGTTGAAACTGAAACCATGGCTCATATAATCAATTCTAATTTTGAAAGGAACCAAAAACCAGTGTGTATTTAAGTACCAAATGTTAAAGTACCCTATGATATGAGAGAGTATTTAAGTTGCAGCAGATTTTATTATTCTTTTATTTATATTAAAAGTAATTACTCCCCTATCAGTATTATCACAACACTTTTTATTTAATTTAAACAGGAAAAATACTCCTCAATTTTACTATATATAAGTACATATCATGATGCAGTATCTGAATATGAAATTCAAGAAATTTCTTTGAAACAGCAAGTGCATGATTAATTTAGCTTGTTAATGACAATCACCATGGTGATGATGGTGAGTATGATGAGGGAACAGTTCTATGCAGAATTCATCCCTGACTGGATATGACTGACATCTGCCTCTTATGTTCTGCAAACAATTCTTGTGCTCCTTAGTTAGGAATGCCTAACTTAAGAAAGGACACGTTTTAAAAGTTACTGATACAGGACACATTTAGTTATATAAAATCCAGGCATTTTATCATGATATTAAAGCTCAGAGAGGAAAATGGCTCATAATTCAAAATCTTTCCTCTGGCATTAGTTTGTCATAATAAGAAACAAGGGGCTCTAGGTGACATCTGTGAAGTATCATCCTCAGAGAAAGCAAGTTTGGCAACCAGAGCTGATTGAAAGTCACTGCTAAAGATTCTGCTAGAAATAGAATAGGGTTTTAAAATAATGCATATGTTAAACAAGGCCTTGCAGGGATATCCACAGAACATAACCTAACAAGTTACATTAAGACTAGGCACAAACCCTCATATGGAGACTGGACAAGCACAGTAGGAGGAAAAGGGTCCCAAGCACAGGCAAAAGAGTTGGGGACATAGTTAACTTCCACTTTTGGGAGTCCCACAAAATAGCCAGTTACACAGCCATAAGGTATATGGGGAGTACCTGGCTCAGACTCATACCGAGTGGGTGTTGCTTCAGTCTCTATGAGCCTTAATTTGTTAATTCTGTGGGCCACAGTCTTGTGATATCTGATGTGGAAAGGCTAATCCTACTGAGTGTGGTACCATTCATGGGCAAGGAGTCCTGGGATGCATAAGAAGCAGGACAGTAAACAGCATTCCTCCACAGCTTCTGCTGCAGTTCTTGACTGCAGGCTCTTGCCTTTGGTTCTTGCCTTTTCTTCCCTAAGCGATAGAGTATGTTGTGAGAGATGTAAGATGAAATAAACACTTCTCTACTCAAGTTATTTTTGGTCATGTTTTTTTATCACAGCACTACAAACCTGAAGACAATAACAAAAACATAAAAATGACTTATATTTGTTGTTTCATTTTGTTTTTAAAGATTTTATTTTATTTTCTGTGTATGAGTGTTTGGCCTGCATATTTGTATTTATATCATGTATATTTATGCCTTGTGCCTACAGATGTCAAAAGAGGGTGTCAGATCTCCTGGAACTGGAGTTAAAGTTGTTTGTGAACCACCATAGAATACTGGGAATCAAAATCTGGTCCTCTTCAAGAACAAGTGCTCTTAACCACTGATGTATCTATTCTGCTATTGGGCTGAAGTTTTTCAAGAATCCCAGCCTCTTATGGTTATAAACAAGAACACTTTCAAGGTTCGAAGTATTACAGTTGCTTTCCACTTGTTTCCATTTATTTTTCCCTTCTAAGGAAGTCTTCACATGACAATCATCTAGTTTGCAGGTAACCATCCCCTCATTGGCCTCTCAGTTCAATTAGAATAACCCTAAAATATACATATAAGGCCCTAGAAAATGTGCTGAGCGTCAAACTCTAAAACCAATATTCTCAGCTTTTATAATGCTTAACCATAGTGTTATCTCTTGTCTTTGGAATATTAACCTGGTTATTTTCTTGAAAACATTTAGATACTTCACAACTTGACATCTTTGAAATTTATATTTCCCAAGGATCACATGAAGCATTCTCTTACTTCCAGTTTGTATCTGTGATATTGTGATGAGATACCCATCAGTAGTGAGGCCTTTACTGTCTTTATCCATGAAACACAGTCTATGTTTCATAATATCCATCTTCCTTTATCTGTTTTGTTCATAGCAGTTACCATTAAGTTATTATTAATTTACTATATCATCTTTGAATATGAGTACCTCAGAAATAAAAATATATTTCATTTTCTGACAAATCCTCAGATATCGTAACAAATATTAACAGACAGTTAATTTATATTAACAGTCATAAACATAAATTATCTCTAAAAGTTAAGCAGAGTTTGTTCAGGTAGCCTTGTCCAAGTACAGGTTCATGCTTGGGACCTCTTACCCTTGATATCCTGATTTTTAAACAAGTCTTTTATATCTCTTGCTAACTCTCATTCTCCAAGATAGATACATATTAGAAAAACAAAATCTATTTAGTAGATTATAATAGCTGTTTGTCCAAATTCAGATTACTCATGTGTCTGATATACAGATTTTTTTCAATAGTCCTTAAGCCAATGTTAGATTAAGAAGAACCAATCCATGGTAAAATTCTCAAATATATGGAAGAATGACTTGAAAATATTTTTTCCTTTAATATGTATGTCTGACAGTAATAGAAGTGCTTGCTTGAATCAATCTCATATGACAGGAGAATAAATAAGTTCTTTTTAATTATATCAACCAGAAGTTTAAGGAAAAAAACACTCTCACACTATGTATATGTGTGTGAATTTACGTTTATTTACAGCTTTTTCTTCCCAGATCACATACTCTATACTACAAATCATCCATGGATTCACTTGAGAGGGTGTTCACACTATAAACTTATAGACATTATGCGTCTCATCCCATGCTGTGTTAAATTACTCAAGGCATATGTCTCTCTACTCATTAATTTATGTAATTTTTAAAAATTATTCATATATTAAGTGACAATTTGAAAGATGTTGCATATAAATTTGAAAGATGTTGCATATACGATTATAAAATTATTTAGTACTTCTAATCATATTTTTTGCATATTATGAAACATTTTAAAGTGCATCTTTACATTTTTTGAATGAATAAAGTCTCAACTAGTGATTGTTATCTTGTTATAAATTATTGCTGCTTCCACTATTTTTACATAACATTTCCATTTTACATACCTAAAATATCTTTTTGATTTCATTGGCATAAACATGGTGTTATCTTCTTAAACTCCCAATGATGTCCAGACTTTTTCAAAAAATGACTGTACCATAGTCTATCAACCTGAAAACAACAGATAATAATTCCCATTTATATGTTCTTTATCAAAACTCCTCACCAATTTTATTCTAGTTATCAACTAAAGGAATCATTGATGAATCATGATTGGACTTCCATTTTTCTTGTCACTCTAGATGTCAAAATCTTATGATGTGATCAGTGCCAACTTGTGTGTCTTATTTGACGAAAGAGCTACTTAAGTTCTTTATTATTCTTGAATTTGATTATTTGTCTTTTAACAATATGCTTAAAAGGTTTAATATTTTATTTGTACAAGTCCCTTAATAAATATATAATTTACAATTATTTTCTTACCTTTTATTTTTTATTAATTTATTGGTAATCTGAAAGCATATTCTGATTAATTTTAGTGAAGTTTACCTTCCTTTTCTTTGTGTGTCAATATTTTTGAAATAATATTTAAGAAATAATTTACCAATAAAAATTAGTCTGATTTTTATGTTGAAATACTTATCTCTGATGATAAAACCTTGGGTTAATTTTGAGCTGAGCTTTATGTGGTATCAGGAAGCTCTCCAAATTCATTTACTTACAGGTGGATTTCCAGTTGTCCTGTCACCATTTGTTAGAAATGCCATTTTTCTATTTAATTATCTTGGCACTAATGTTGAAAATCAACTGATGATAAACTAAGAGTTAATGTCAGGGTTCTCTATGCATTTGGCAAATCCACACATTTACCATTGGGCAGATACCAAATGTCCTTACTTGATATAGTTCACAAAATTTTGAAATTAGAAATAGAAATCATCAAATTTTGTCTTTTTCAAGATCATGTTGGCAATTTTGCATCCTTACACTTGTATATGAGCTCAATACTTTTTGGGAACTTCTGTGCCCATAAAAATTTCACAGAATTGTGACCACATTGAAGTACAATCTGTGATCAATGTACAGAGTACAGCTGTCTTAGCAACACTGAATATGTTATTCAAATGTAAGAATTCTTCACACAGATTCATCACCAGGTCTTTATTGCCTATATATTTATTTTCTATAATTTATGTTCTCTCTCATAGGGTTGCTAATTTGGAAACTTTATAAATGTTTGTTTAAATTGGAATACAAATAGAATTCAGAAGGAAAGTAAGGGATCTTGGAAATTTCAAGTCAGTGACATAGAACAGAGGTTGGTATGATGGAAGAAAGTAAATTATAGTACAGAACAGGTTAAATGGAATGAGAGATGACAGGTGTAAAATAGAGGAGAAAAAAAGAGTGTGGGGAGGGAAAACCAACACTAAATACCTCTGCAATAGCCCTATGAAAACTTACCACTGCAAAAGTTTTCAGAAATATTAACATATATTTATATAAAAGGAGTTAAGGAAGAATTATTAATCACTGTAATACTTCTGTGAAGAAACACCAAAACAAGAGCAACCCATAGAAGAGAAGGTTTAATTAGAGGCTAGTGTACAGTGTCAGAGAGTTGGTTCATGATTATCATAGCAGGCAGTATCACAGCAGGCAGCCATGCAGGCAGGCATGACACCTGAGCAATATGTGAGACCTTACTTGTGATCCATGTGGTCCAGACAATGGTCATGAGCAGGACTGGCCTTGACAGGGGCTTGTGAAAATTCTAAGTCTACATTGACATACCTCTTCCAACAAGGCCATGCATTCTAATTCTTCATGAACAGCCTACCGACAAGTGTTCACATGTATGAGCACATGGGAGTCATTCTTATTTGAACTATCACATCCTATAATGGAGTTGGGTGTGGGAGAGGCAATTCCTCTTCCAAATAGCAGAGGCCTCCAAATAAAAATTCCAATGCCAGGTGTAGACTATCTCTTTTTAGTTGTTTGCAGACTGTGCCCCTTAGATCCTCAGACATAGGCTACTACTATTGTCTCTATAATTTGATGGTAAGACCAAATGACTAAAACATCACATAGTTATAAGACAAGAGAAATCAAGCTGGTAATGGCATCCAGCTACATCTTTCGTGACTAGCTTTCATAGTGCTGGAAGGTGCTATGTATACTATCGTGGTAGAAAATTTGCAGGCTTATCCAGCTGTGAGCATTGCAAACTACCATAACAATGAATATAGCACATTTGTTTCATACTCCTTTCTTCCATAGCTCAATGATCACAGAAAATGCGGCAAAAAGAATAAGAGTCAATTGTGGTAGATGTTTAAAACAAAACATTATTTTCCATCTATGATGGGGCTGTTGTACACATTGAGTTCACAGTAGCTGTGACTGCATAGGCCTTGCATAAATCAAACAAGTCAAAATGCCAGTATGAACTTGGAAGCGGGTCATCAAGTCTCCCTCCCCTAGCATAGATGCTGCTGGCAATAGTTTCTGTGTGAGAGAGTCAGGTTTTTTCAGGGGTTTGTCTCGAGAGCTTACCCATTCTCTTAGTAGATAGTCAGCAAACTCTGAACATACAGGCAGTACTAAATGGATTTAAGGGCTTAAAAACAAAGTTTGGAGAGCTTCCTTATGACAGATAAAGCTCATCTCAAAATTAACCCTAGGTTTTATCATCAGAGATAAATATTTTAACATAAAAATCAGACTATTTCTATTGGTAGGTAGGAGGTAGAGTCAGGGAGAAGCCATAGAGCCACTGGAGACAGATGCACTGAAACTTTGCTGGTAGGCCACGACCTCGTGGTGATACACAGATTAATGGAGATGGGTTAAATTAAGATGTAAGAGTTAGCAAAGAAAAAGCTAGAGCTAATGGGCCAAGCAGTGATTTAATTAATACAGTTCCTGTGTGGTTATTTTGGGGCTGAGCAGCCAGGAACAAAACAAGTGGCCTCCTTTCAACAGTTTCCTAGTATTGAAAGCTTCATTTGGTAAAGAAAGATCAATTAAGAATCTGTTTCCCTCATTATCTGGAAGTTTCATTAGGATTACTTTCATAAGTTTGAGGAAGTTTACAATGTACTAGGATTTTTATACAGAAGCTCAAATGTCCCTTAATTCTTTGCCTCTTCCCTTATTTCCTCTCTCTCTTAACCCCATCTCTCTCTCTCTCCACCTGATCCTCTAATTCTAGTACCTCTTTTCCCAATTCCACCCATAAAATCTATTCTATTTTGCAGGGAGATTCATGTGCCCCCATGTCCTTGCTTCTATACTCAGCCTCTCTGGGTCTGTGGAGTAGATCTTTGTTATCATTGATTTAATGTCTAAAGTATAGAAATGTCATGTTTATAGTTCTGGATCTAGGTCTGGGTTATCTCACTCAGTTTATTTACTTGTTCCATCCATTTGCCTGGGAATTTCATGCTGTCATTTTTACAAAACAATTGAGTAATATTCTATTGTGTAAATGTATCAAATTTTCTTTAGCCATTCTTCTCTTGAGGAATATTTAGGTCTTTCCAACTTTTAGATAATGTGACTACAGCAGCAATGAACATGGTACAGAAAGTATCTTTTTGGTATGATGAAGCTTCCTATGGGTATAAGCCCAAGAGAGTAGTATATCTGGATCTTAACGTAGAGCAACTTTCTCTCTGAGGAACTGGTGTGGAAAATCCCCTGTGTGCTGCTTTATTGGTTAATGAATAAAGAAAATGTCTTGGGCCTGCACAGGGCAGAATAGAGGTAGTCAGGGAAAACTGAACTGAGTGTTGGGAGAATGAATATGGAGTGAGGAGAAGTCATGTAGCCACCACCAGGGACAGACATGTCAGAACCATGCCAATAAGCCACAGCCACATAGCAATACACAGATAAATAGAAATGGGTTAATTCAAGATGTAAGAGTTATCTAGAAATATTCATAAGCTAATAGGCCAAGCAGTGATTTAATTAATACAGATTATTTTATGATCTGAGCAGCTAGGAATGAATGAGTACCCCCCCATAAGAAACCATCACACTGATCTCCATGTTGGCTGTAAAACTTTGTAATCACACCAGCAATGATTAGCATTCTTTTATTTTATTTTATTCTTTTATTCCACATACTTGCCATTATGAGTTGTGTTATTGGTCTTGGCCATTCTGACAGGTGTAAGATAAAATCTAAAAGTATTTTTATTTGCATTACCCTAATGACTAAGGATATTGAACAATTCTTTAAGTGTTTCTCGGTGATTTGAGCTTCCTGCATTGAGAATTCTCTTTTTACATTTGTACCTCGTTTTTAATTGGGTTATTTGGTTTTTTGATTTCTAGTTTCTTGGCTTCCTTATAAACTTTGAATATTGTCCTCTATCAGATGTGAGGTTGGTAGAATCTTTTCTATTCTGTAGAACACTATTTTGTATGAATGTCCATGTCCTTTGCCATGTAGAAGCTCTTCGGTTTCATGAGGTCCCATTTATTAATCATTGATCGTGTTACCTGTGCTAATAGTGTATATTTCAGAATGATTTCTCCTGTGCAAATGAGTTCAAAGTTATTCCCCATTTTTTCTTCTAGCAGATTCAGTATATTTGGTTTTATGTTGAGGTTTTTGGTTTATTTGGAATTATGTTTTGTGCAGGTTGACAAGTATGGATCTATTTGGATTCTTCTACTTTCAGACTTTCAAAGTGTCCTGAACTGTTTATTGAAGATGCTGTCTTTTATCTAGTGTGTATTTTAAGCTTATTTTAAAAAATGTATTTAGATAAAACAGCAACCATATTCACAGATATTCAAAATAAAAATTGTTGTTTTCTATAAACATTATTAAATATTTTGAATTTTGAAATATTTAAAACATCATGATACAGATAAACTTCTGCATAGAAAAAAGGAAAAGTCGTGTAATAATTGATAAATATCATAATCAACCTCACAGAAATGTCATTAATTTTATTCCCACCAGTGGGATAGTTTATATGTAAGGTATTTTATAAATTAAAAAGTATTATATGAATATTAATTATTTGTTTGGGGAATGTTGAAAAAGAATTTTATAAACCTTTAGAAAACTGAATAAATAAGAAACATGTACTTTACTGTATGTTGGTGAATTGGTTTCTATTGAACTTAAATACTAGTCATACAAGATTGCTTTCACTTCAAACATTCATTTTTGCAGTGATCAATGTTGCCAAATGTAGGCAATACCTTCAAGAAGACAGAGAGAAGTAAGTTCTATCTAGAACATTAACTAAATGGTTTTCTGAGACTATACTTGACCAACTTATGGGAAAATGCAACAGAATTTAGGAACAATTAAGCATTTTGCTTAAGTGTTAGTCTGAAACATAGTTGATTACTGTACTGATGGTCTTATCCACTATTGATACCAAATTTGTCCACTATCTGTTGACCCTTCTATCAGTTTTGTTCCAGTCATGCATTTTAGATAGATTTTTTTTAAGTAGCAGAGTGCAATTTAAAATTATGGTATTCAGGATGGGATATTATTTGCAGTAAAAAAAATGGTAACATTTTATTATCTTAAAATAATGTCAGGATTATGAGTTTATGGCCAGCCGGGTCCACATAGTGAGAGCTTATTTTCAGAAATAACAGCACCAACAATAAAAATCATGATTTGTTTGTTACTAAAGCTGATTCATCTTACAAGGCCTTTGAAGATTCTTCTCCAATTTATCTTTGCTAGAGCCAAGCTGGTAGAGCAGACACTGAATGAATCGATTTCCTGGAGAGACTACAAAAATATACCACAAAACTGAGTGGCTTGAGACAGCAGAAATATATTATCTCAGAGTCTGGAGGCTGTCAATCCAAAATCAGGTGTCAGCATGGCCAAGAATCCAGGGAAGTTTAGAGAAAATTACTTCACTTCTAATTTCAATTGCTTGCCAGGAATGTGTGGTGTTCCTTAGCTTGTAGATACATCAGTCCCAAGTCATCTCCATTGTCACAAATTGTTTTTCCTTTTTAACTTCTCTTTTTTTCTGGCAGGTATCTAGTCGTACTAGATTAGGGACCTATTCAGCTCCATGATAATCCCACCTTAATTAATCACATCAAAATAATTCATCATTATCATTTTATGGGGACAAATCAAACAATTACCATTACTCCACCCAAATGGTAGTTGATGCCACTGAATAATCCCACCTCCCAATTTACAAATTGTCCTAATTCCAATGACTATAGTATTTGAAGGAAACTTTCTGTAGGTAATGAAGCTTAAATGACTTTCAAAAAATAGTACTTTCACATGGAAATAACTTCTTTATAAAAATGCACAGGAAGGATATCTTCATCTCTCCCCTCTCTTTCTCATCCCTGCACCTCTTAAGTTTTCTTTTAGGAAATTAAATGGCAGGATAACTTAGTGAGAAGGCTGCTATCTATAATCAGAATACTGTACCCCTTCTTATAACCAATCTACTAGCACCTTCATGTTTGACTTCTTAGCTTCTAGAACTAAGAGATGATTTTCTGTTGTGAAAGTAATTCATTCCAAGTGTTTAAAATTATTTTATTTTAAAAACATCATAAAAGTCCAAGGTCCTTCCCCCTCCCAGGGAACCCTGAATGATCTTCGGACTGGAGAGGGCGGGGGAGAGGAGTGGGGGTAGGGGGAGAGGGGCGGGAGGAGGGGGAGGAATGGGAGGCTGGGAGGAGGCAGAAATTTTTATTTTCAATAAAAAACATCATAAAATAAAAGCATTAATGGTAATCACAGCACACAGAGGGGACTTCCACATCAAAATAAAATAGCTAAAATGGGCTTTGAGAGACCCAATAATCTATCATTTGTACTTTGTGGAGAGCAGCTACAGTCATAGAATTCCTCCTTTTCTATAAATTACAGCTGATGTTATTTGTATCTCTGCTAGTCTTTCAAAATAATGTTCAATAGCAGAGGTTATAGACATGTGTGTGTGTGTGTATGTGTGCACGTGCATGCATGCTGGGTGTTTTGATTTGCAGAAATTGAGTATTTGTAGTCTCTGGTAGGATCTGTTAGATAAAAATACTTTGCCCAAGTCACACATAATTTCCAGCAGTTTTCCTCTTGTTTCTGTCAGTTAATGTTTTTGTAAACTGTGAAGATTTGTTGCTCATAATGGCTTAATAACATGCTGATTGGCGAGTAGCCAAGCAGAAAGTATAGGTGGGGCAACCAGACTAGGAGAATTCTGGGAAGAAGAAAGGCAAAGACACAGTCACATACCAGATACAGACAAAGCAAGATGAGAATGCCTCACTGCGAAAACGTATCAAGCCATGTGGCTAAACATAGATCAGAATTATGGGCTAATTTAAGTTGTGACAGCTAGTTAATGATAAACTTGAGCTAATAGGCCGAACAGTTTATAAGTAATATAAGCCTGTATGTATGTCTTTGAGGCTGAATGACTGTGGGACCAGGCGAGACCATTTACAAACAGCATCCACATGTTTGGTAAGTATTTTTACATAAAGCCTGAGAAAGCTTAGAAAGAAAAAAAAGGGGGGGGGGATTCTATACTGATAAGAACAGATCCAAACAGATTTTTGGTAACCGTCTTTTTCATTAGGCTCTGTTTGCTAGAGGTGAGCACAGGTGCAACTCCTTTTAAAAAGGCTTCCAGACTCAACATTAGGGTCAAAAACCTCACAGCTCTTTTCAGAGGCTTACCGCCGAGCAATTAAATGGTAGTTATAAGCAGCCACCTCCAGGCTTGTTCATCGTAGCATAGACCCAGTAACTTCACAAAGTTGTGGCAATAAATTTGGCTCAACCAATACTACCACCAGGAAGCTAGACTCTCAGAAAGCCAAGGGATGGGTGGAGCCAGCCACCAAAATATCAGATTTAATCCTGGCCTTATTGTTTAACACATTAAAGACTCATGTAGTCAGAAAAAGATATAGATATACAGTAAAGACAGATTCAGATTTAAAAAAAAACTCTAAGCAGTTTACAGTGTGTTTAAAAAATATACATAGGCTTGGGAGACAAAAGGAAAAGATTAGAGAATGTCCTTTAAAATGAAATAGAGTAGGTGGGCCTGGTGGTGCATGTCTTGAATCCCATCAACTGAGAGGCAGAGAGGCAGGCAGCTCTCTGTGAGCTTAAGGCCAGCCCAGTCTACAAAGTAAGTTCCAGGTCAGTCAAAGATACACAGAGAAACCATGTCTTAAAAAAAAACCAAAAGTTAAAAATAAAAATAAAAGAAATAGAGTAAGAAAAAAAAAACTAACATAAATAAGGAAAGTACACAGAGAGTCTGGATACTGTATGTTACTGCTGTAGAAGTAGGAACAGCTGCTAAGACATTTGATTATAAATGCTGCTGGATGAATCCAATCTATATATTTTAAAAATGCCTTGACTTTAAAGTTTATGTCAAATGATACATGACTTTGGAGAAAAGGTTTTACTTTTGTTACTACAGGAAATGAGAGGCTGTAATTTCATTCTTCATTAAGAAAATAAGGTTTGATCAAGGAAGACACCCTGAAAAATCTTCAATAGGAATGATAGCCCAAATGAATCAGAGTTTCAGAGAACCTCTGTTTCAGTTTCTTCTGAGTTTTGCATTTGAAACAGCTTCAAGGCTACTAGCTGAGATGATTCAGCCTCATAGAATACTCCAGTCCTGACTTGACCATGATCTTAAATATTCTTTGGTTTCCCATAAGATTAGCAGAGCTCCTAGTCAGTGGGAAGTAACCTAGAAAGCTACACCCACATTTCCAGAAAATGGATTATGGATGTTTGTCTTTATTTAAAGTGTTGGCTTCAAGTTTTTATGGAAAATGGTCAGAAAAAAAGGCTAAACATGGAGATTAGTTTCAGAGTCTTGTTTTGAACAGAAAAAAGTGAGAACTGCTGTGGGATAATGCCTTTATACACTGCAAAGATTTGTCACTTATATTGACTTAATGAAATGTTGATTTGCCAGTAGCCAGGTAGCAAATATAGGTAAGGCAACCAGACTAGGAGAATTCTAAAAGGAGGAAAGGCAGTGATGCAGTCACAAGCCAGATACAGAAGAAGTAAGATAAGAAGGTCTCATTGAGAAAAGGTACCAAGCCATGTGGCTAAACAAAGACCAGATTATGGGTTAATTTAAGTTGTGAGAACTTGTTAATAGTAAGCTTAAGCTAATAGGCCAAACAGTTTATATTTAATATAAGCCTCTGTGTGTTTCTTTGGGAGTGACGCACTGTGGGACCAAAGAGCTGTTGGACTGGGTGGGACAGAAGCTTTCATCTACAACTTGTACTTATGATTTCTGTGTTTTTCACCTTACTGAGGCATCTATGAACATTTATTTCCTTGTGAGTCTTATCAGACTGAGTCTCAAAAATGTCATATGTCATATTATCAGTGGTGGAAAAACCACCTATGACTTGGGTCTCCTGTCTAAAGATTTTTTACTGTGTTTCCACAATATCTTGGGTATTGAAAATATCAAATATTCACACAAACACAATGAATTGATTTTGCTCTTTCATTTTGAATATCTTTGTGGATTAAAGCTTCCCAAGAACTCTATACTTCTCTTCTCTCTTCAGTAGCTAACAATATTATCCTCTAGAAACTTCTCTAGGTTTCTGAGGGTGCTGAGATATAGAAGTTTGTTACTAGCTCCATTGTATCTCTCTTGAACACCTTAAGTTGTCACATCATTATTGCTGTTGGTTCTATGTTTTCAAGTTTTTATTTTACTTTATGTGTGTAGGTGTTTTACATATATATGGAGCCTATGGTAGCCAGAAGAAAGCATTGGTTCCCATGGACCTGTAGCTACAGTCACCACGTGGGTGTGGACATTGAACCAAGGTCTTGAAGACAAGGTACAAGAGAATAGTTCAATCAAAGAAAATATTAAATCTATATTAAATCTGAAAAATAAATTTAGGCACTAAACACCCAGGAAATCTGGGACACTATAAAAAGACCAAATCTAATAATAACAGGCATGGAAGAAAAAGAAGAAATCCAGGTCAAAAGCTTGGAAAATATTTTTAGTAAATGTATAAGAGAAAATTCCCTCAATCTAAAGAATGAGATATCTATAAAAGGATGAGGCAAATAGACAGTACCAGAAAAGAAACTCTTCATGACACGTACTAGTCAAACACTAAATGTATAGAACAAAGAAAGATATTAAAAGCTTCATGAAAAAATACCAAGGTACATACAAAGGCAGACCTATTAGAATACCAGCTGACATCTCAATGGAGATGCAGGAAGCCAGATGCTCCTGGATGGATGTTCTACAATCTCTGAGATGCCAGCCCACACTACTATATTCAGCAAAATTATCAATCACAATAAAAAGCAAAACAAAACCATTTCACACTGAAGACAAATTTAAGCAATTTTTGTCTCTCAGTTCAGCTGTACAGAAGGTATTAGTTGGTAATATTTTTTGCTGAATAGCACATTATAAAGTTTTCATCAGGACATAGTAATGTAGGTGACTGGAATTTAAGCAGCTACTCTAGAATCAAATGGATCTATGTCATGGTCTATCAACATGATCCACATGTTTTAACTTTAACCCTGTGCTCTGTCTCTGTTTTGGAATGTAAACTGGGGAACATTCTGCTCAACATTTCCTAGAGTTGTTTTTAAAATCAAGACCCTGTATCTTTATCAGATCCTAAAGAGTTTAATAATAACTTACAACCATGTCAACTAGTAGCAATATATTATTAGAGGCAAGCTGAAATGTAGTGTTCCACCTAGTAAGGGAGAGACTAAACTTCATAGTTATAAACTACTTTCTAACTACCAGACAAACATAATGCAGCCTCATGAGAGAATGTTAATGAACAAAAGGAAAATTGAGGTGAGAGTTGAACTTTGTCCATCTAGTTCCTTTTGAGCATTTACCTGTTATCTACTACTTTCTAGATGCAGACATGAATAAGTGGGGTGGAAGTCTGGTTAGATAAGGTAATCATTTATCTGAGACTTTTGTTCTGAGGACTTCTTTGCCTTAACCTGATGAACTGTGTTAGATGGGTTATGTATGATCTCTCTGTTCTTCACAAAAGCAACTTTCACTTCCGTTCTATTTGTTTTCTTCTATAAATCAAGTCTTAGCAAAGCTGTACACTGAGATGAACAATGAACATTAAGATAACATTCATAAAATGCAATTAATAATTTCCCTTTCACTGTGTCTTCTTTTAATGCTATGCTCTTTAAAATTTTTCAGGAATAAATTACAGGAAAAATATTTAAATACATTCTAGTTAAAATCAAGACATAATGAGTCAAAAGCAATTGAAATCCACTACCAAGTTCTTCAAAAATAAAAATAAAAAAGCAACAGTTTTATGTCAAATTTAAATCATAAAGTTATTACTAGGTATTTAAACAGATTTGTCTATAAAACAATTAATGAATAAAGTGTTCATGAATTTGTAAATGATAAGTACTTCATTTGGAGAAAGGAAAGGGAAGGTAAAAGTGATGTAATTATACTATAAAATAAAAAATGTATTTAAAAAATATTTTTAACTATTGTTGGACCCTGCTCATTTGTTTCCCGGCTGCCCATCCTGAATGAATACACAAACTATACTAATTGCAACACTATTTGGCCTATTAGCTCAGGCTTCTTATTAACCAATCCTTACATCTGAAATTAACCCATTTCTATTCATCTGTGTGTTTTCACAAGGTTGTGGCAACAGCCTACCATTACTACTTACTGTAGCCTACCAGTAAGTTTCTGATGGGAGTTCTCTTTCTTCTTCAGTAGTTACATGACATCTCCTCAACTTTATCTACTCTCTCTATATATCTTCTGCAGCCTGGCTATATTCTGACTTGATACAGGCTGAAGCAACTTCTTTATTAATCAATAGTAATAAAACATATTCATAGCATACAGAGAGGAATCCCACATCATCTCTGTATAAATAAAAAGGAAGGTTTTAACTTTAACATAGGAAAATTACATATTCAAAACAGGTTCAAACAAGAATTATAGTTACAATATTTAGTCTATTTGTAACAGGCAAAATTAAAGAAAATATACTATCATCTATTTTATTTTTGTGACTCTAAAGTTTCATATCTAATTGATCTTTTATCATAACTAAGGAAATCTTTAACTGTTTTCAACTTCTCAAAGATGCCAAAAGGATTTAATATTACCTAAGAAAACAGGAAGTGCACTGTAAGCAACCTCCAAAACTCTAGAATTGACAGAGACATCTTGCTGCCTGGACAGTCATCCAAAGTTCTTCTGTAACATTGAGGAATCCATATTCAGCCTACAGGCCCACAGTATTGGGCAAGCTTTTCCATGAAGCACAAAATTTCAAGATCTGCTTTGCCTTGTACTAGAAAAGTTGGTCAGTTGATTTCTTCTGTGCTCTGCAGAAACAAAAGCAGAATCTCTTTTCTACTCTCACAGTATATCTCGTCCAGCCTGGCTATACTCTGCCCTGTTATAGGCTTAAGTAGCCTCTACATTAAACAATGGTAATAAAATGTAGTCATGGCATATAAAGGGGAATCCCAAATCATTACATGTCTTCACAAAGCATAGAATAATATCAGTTTTCTGCCCCCATTCCTAGATAACACAAAAAAGACAATCACTAGACCTTATAACAATTACCCCAAGTAAATTTTTCCAAAGGACCCACTATGAGCATGTCAAAGAAACTGAAGAGGAGGCATGGATTCAACACAAGTTCATGTACATACAGGAGACTTTTCTGAGGGTCAAAACTTAATTCTTCATTTCTCCTTCTGTTGCTTGTTCCTATTGTGTTCTTTTATGTTCTGGTGTGTTCATTCTTTTTCTTTCTAATTGTTCTCCTTCTATTTATTCCCTGTTACCTTCTATATCTTCCCAGAGGTTTTTCTTGTACCTCTCTTGATATTTTCTTTCTATATCTTCCTTCCTTCTTTCCTTTCTTTCTATCTTTCTTATTTTTCTTATCTCTTTTATATCTCCTAGTACCATGATTTCTCTGCAAGAAAAATATTGTTTCCCAACTATAAGTTATATATTTTCCAAAAACAAATTAAAATATTAACACAGGAATAAATTATATTATGATCACGTTACATGCTTTTCTTATAACTACATGTTTTTCTTTTAACACACAGTAAACATTTTGCTTTGTATTAATTTTCCTACCATAACATCTCCACCCCACAGCAATGATTTTTTTATAGTTGATTAACAAAGTTTAAATAATCCAATAATATTTCAGCCAGTTTTTTTTGAACTGGGAAAAAGGTGTTTGTGGTTACAAAGAAAGAATTAATCATTTCATTATCATCTCAAAAGGTAATCTTACAAAAATATTAATAGAAACAAAAAATTTTTATAAGTAAAAACAATCAGTCTTTCTTCTTTAAATCTTCAGAGTGCACACCCACTCATCAACAATTTTTTATGAAATCATAGCAGGAAGCTAAGGGCAAAATGGGTACAAGAAATTTATCATTTCCTTTGGACACTAACCTATCTTTAGCAAAAAAAGGCACATCAGCTATTAATAATCAGACTGCCTTTGTTCTTGTTCCTTGACAACAACAAGTTCCTCACTCAACTATTTAATGTGTGCCTTTTCTAAAATTTAAATTGTTCAATATTTTCTATATCACAGCCACTAATAAAAACATATTAAGCCGGGCGGTGGTGGCGCACGCCTTTAATCCCAGCACTCGGGAGGCAGAGGCAGGCGGATCTCTGTGAGTTCGAGGCCAGCCTGGTCTACAAGAGCTAGTTCCAGGACAGGAACCAAAAGCTACAGAGAAACCCTGTCTCGAAAAAATCAAAAAAAAACATATTAACCTAACTTTACTATATTTCTAAACTCCTTCTAATTGTGGTAGTTAAATCATTAATCTGCTCCAACAGCATTGCTTAGAAAACATCATTCATTATTAATGTAAGTACCATTGACACTGCCCAGGGAAGAGACAGAAACCCCCTTAGAGTTTTCATTCAACTCATAGATTATGAGGGACATGATGTCCTTAAGGATAATAAGCAGAGATATGCTCAATAAGAACATGAGGTCCTCAGGACTCTATCTTTCTGAGACACATGCACTGTGATTATGCTGAAGAGTGGCCATTTTTCAAGAGTTCCAAAGCTCTTCCTTTTGCAAGGGTCTTAACAAAATAATATTTCAGAATCCAGTGCTTAGGTTTTCATAACGTCGTGGCAGAAACTGAATAAAGGGAAAGCCTGCTTAAGAAGATCTTCCTAGGAGTCTTCTCTTTCCTATTAGTTCATGTTTTGTTACATATTTGTTATGGGTTAGGAAATAATCAGCCAAGCATTCAAGCATTTGAGTCTCTGAGGATTTCTCATTAAAATCACCACGTCTTAGCATCTTTGCCCCCTTTCAAAGGAAATTTTCTTTCTATTCAACACATCATCCTTTATTTTCATTGTTTTTATTGTTTTATTCTTTTGATTCTGAAAGCAAGCATACTTCTCAAACTACTTACTAATTTGCTTAAAGTAGGTTATTATTAATTTTAATTGTCAACTTGATCATATAGATACATGCCTAGGACACTACCACATATCTCTGTGAACTACTGACATAGAAGGAGTCAACTAAGGAAGCAAATACGACAAGAACATGAATGCTACTTACATAGTTTGGGAGTTCAGATAATTATAAAAAAACAAAGGACAAATACTTTTGCTTGGGATTTTCTTTTTCTGACTTTTATTTCTCATGAAGTAAGCAGTCTTAACCAAATGTGTCTGCTGCCATGATGTTGGATTTCACCATGAGTAACAAATCATTAGAACCAAGGATTATGGACCAAAGCTTCTGACTGTGAGCTTCAATAAATCCTTCTGCTGTAGGAAGTCTTACAGACAGTGGTTTCTCGCCCACTGGGGCATGACCTCTTATACTATATATGCTGATGTAGAGCTTGTGTCTGGTCTCCTTTCCACTGCTCTTTCTGGTTGCTGGATTCAGTTTCTGTTCTCCGTTCAAGGAAAGGATTCTGATTTGTGAGTTTACACATAAATAAATAACCATCTGTTTTTCAATTCTGAGCTAGTGTAGGATTTCTTTTAGGCATCTTTCCACATCCTTCTCTTAAGCTATTTCTCTGTACTTATTTGTCACAGTAATAAAAATCTGACTATCACACACTGTTTCTCTAACACCAACATGATTCGTTAAAAAGGATCCACATAATTAGTTTTCGACATTACTAAAACTATTACATGCATATTAATGAAAGTGGTCAACATTACAAAAATTAGAGGCCTTGCAATGGTTTAAATCCCCAAGCACTTCATGGTAGGATGTGTGCCTGTGTATCTATCTCTCTACTGAACTGTAGAAGACCACACATAAGACAAAGCAGAGATTCAAACAAGTCTTCCATGATGAGACAGCAGTAATGCTTGCTTGTTAGACTAAGATGTGTAATTCCTAAAATGCATGACATAGCCCTTTTTGAAGCTTCACACAAGCATCTTTCTGATGGTCTGGTGGCTCTTTTGAGGAGAGTATGAGTATATTACCAAGTAAGCACAAAATTAATCGAAAACCAATGAAATAAACATAATGAACTCTAATTACCAGCCCAAGTCAAGAAACAATGGCTCAAACCATTTCACCAAGCCTATAACTTGGAGAAACAGATGGGAGTCAGTTAATACCCATTTGTCTTGAATGAAGTCTCTATTACTCATTCAGATCAAAATGCCCAAGACCTTCAATGTGCAAGTCAGATTTCAAGCTCATATTGCTGATCACAGTTATTTCCAGAGATACATAGGTTAGATTCCCCTTAAACACACTATACACACTATCTATTTGATTTGTTTACTACATTTTTATGCTATTGTCTTCTGTGTACTTCTATTTAAAGAAACACACATCCTAAAACAAATATTAAGATGAAATAAATTCAATCTAATTTCAGAATGCAAATGAGTGATATATAGTCATGCTTGGGCTATTTTGTGATGCATTGCAGTTTGCTATTTTAAATATGAGTGTGTACAATGCTATTTCTACCTTAAAAAATCTCTCTCCCTCATAATGATTTTAGGGAAGAATATGAGATATGTAATGACAGATAGAATGACTTCTGGGACATCTAGAGAAAGCCTAATTTTCCCAGTTAAAAAAAAATCAGGTGATGTCTCAGACAACTGTCAGAAAAAATATTTCCTGAATCCCTTCACAGCCTCCAAACAGAGCTGACATGGAACACTTTTACAGAAATCAGCCATCCTTTCCTAGCCAAAATTCTGACCTGGCTTTATAAATGCAATGTTGAATGCACATAAAATAAGCCTCTTTCATCCTTCTGCCCTTTGTTTATCCTTAAGAGTTGCTATGGTAATTTTCTAAGCTCTAATTTTAATTTTAGTATGAAGCCTGTTGCTACAAAAATCTGCAGTTTTACTCCCATTGAAAGGAAGCATCAGCAAAATGAAAATAAGTATTTCAGATTTATGGAAAAAAACAAGTCAACTCATAATATAGTTAATAGGTAAATTAACAATATACCTGGGTATAATCTGCCCTCCTCCATGTATTTAATTTATCTCTTCATTACTGGTCACATATTCTAGTTTGAATGTATTTCTCAATGTTATTGATTTGGGAACTTAACTGTCAAAGCAACAATGATGCCAGGTTGGATTTCAAAGTGGTGGCTAAGTGATGAGGGGCCTGGTGTCATCCATGGTAAAGTGGGATCATTATCATAATTTCACTCTCAGAACAGTAAAGATTCATTATGATGACAACATGAATTTTATATAAAAGTATGTTTGTCGTCACTGCCAATCTCTTTTTCCTCCTCCCTCTGCTTCCTCTTTCTCTTTCCTCTGCTTCTCTCTGTCTCTTTTATGCTATGCTGTCTTAACCTTTTGTCTTTTACTATGGGGCAATGAACTGCCTTAAAAGGTAAACCTCTTTGACCTCCAATTTCACTAGAACATGAGACAAAAAAAAATGAGAATACAGCTTATAAATTACTAGTCATTGGAATCTGTTACAGGAGTCCAAGACAGACAATGACATCAAACCATTTTATTATTTTATCTCTATTTCTATACATTTTTTTCTTTTTTCTTCCTTTTGGATACTCAGTCTGAAGGTCTCAGTAGCAGCTGGCATTATTTTATTGGTGAAGGGTTGAGACTTGTTAGAATTAACACCATTCTCTCCATTAGCATGATGCTATATGGTTGGGAGGAAGGTCTTAGAAAAAAGACAGGAGATATTCACAGTAGGAAGTCCCAGGCAAGGAAACATTCTCTCAGCACATTGCAGTCACTCCAATTTATTGCCTAACATACAATCTTTTTTTTTCTTGGCATTCACATTCAGACACCCATACCAATACATTTCCAAATCAACATGAAATGTACTTTACAATAGACATCAATAATTTTCTTAGAATAGTTTCTATATTGCTTTTGTAACTAAACTGCTGAATAATTAATTATTTTAAAGATTTCTTTTGGTCTGTTGATTTTTAAAACACTAAGTAACTTATGCATTAAACATCCTTGAAAACAGTTTTCATTATCAGATCAGTGACTCCTACTTATGTTTGTAAATAAGAGGATATGCTAAAATGATGGTATTTGCCGGGCGGTGGTGGCGCACGCCTTTAATCCCAGCACTTGGGAGGCAGAGGCAGGCGGATCTCTGTGAGTTCGAGACCAGCCTGGTCTACAAAGCTAGTTTCAGGACAGGCTCCAAAGCCACAGAGAAACCCTGTCTCGAAAAACAAAAACAAAACAAAAAAAAAATAAAATGATGGTATTTTTTCACTTTTAATGTATCAAATCAGATTGTTTTCTCTGTTAAAACTGATCACACTTTCTCTATAAGTGTATGAGGGCAAGTGAGATGACATACAATAAAGAGGCATACAGTCAACTCATGTAAAAGACTCTCAACATCAATATCAAGTAATAAAAATTATTAAACAGAAGTTAACTGATTTTAAAAATATTTCAAGACATGCTCTGGTGCAAGCGATGGATAGAGTTTAGAAAGACAAGCATATCAAGAGAAAAAGGGTTTTAATGACAAATTTTCTTTCAAATCGTGAGAAAATTATGAAACAAAATTGTAACATGTTAGAGTTTCACTGATTCTTTTTATTTTATTTTTTTATTTAACATAGATTCTTCAGGACTGGAGAGATGTGTTAGAGGTTAAGAGCACTGGTTGCTCTTCCAGAGATCCTGAGTTCTATTCCCAGCAACCACATGGTGGCTCATAACCACCTATAATGAGATCTGGTGCCCTTTTCTGGCCTGTAGGCATGTATGAAGGCAGAATATTGTATACATAATAAATAATTATTAAAAGTTAAATCTTTTTTAATTTTATAGACTTTTTTGTAAAAAATCGATTCTTTTCTCATACAATATATCCATACCATTGTTTTCCCTCCCTTCATTCTTCCCAGCTCCCTTTTCTTTCCCATCTTTTCCAGATCCATGCCCCCTCTGTTTCCCTTTAGAAAAGAGCATGCCTTTAAAAGACTATAACCAAACAGGATTAAAGAAAATACAATAAAAGGAAAAAAAAAAACCCCTCATATTGAGGCTGGACTAAGTAACCCAACAGAAAGAAAAGAGTTCCAGGAGCTGGCAAAAAGCCAGAGAAACACCCATTCTCACTGTCAGGAGTCCCACAAAACACCAAGCTAAGATCATAACACACAGAGAACCTAGTACAGACCCATGCAGGTCCCGTGTTTGCTGCTTCAGGCTCTGTGAGCCCATGTAAGCCCTGCTTAGTTGATTCAGTGGTCCATGTTCTCCTGGTTTCTTCCAGCCTCACTGACTCCAACAACCTTTTTTATCCCTCTTCCATGGAGCTAAAAGTTAAAATAAAACTTCTCAGTTTGATTTAATAGGCTCTATGTCAATGGCTTATTTTAAGTAACATTCTAATATAATTGTCAATAAAATATGTGAATATTAAGATGAGCAAACAAAAGTCAGTCTAGGCAGCCAACTCTGAAATAAATCTTCCATATGTTATATCCCTTCATATGGAGAATCTATTGGTATCATTATCATGAGCACTCCCTGGTTGGTAAGCTTATATTCACATGTGTTTTGTGTTTTCATCATCTCAGGGTTTATCTTATCAGAGCTTACATCCAGGACTATGTTCTCTCTTTGTAAACTCAGGTAATGTAACTGTGCAGAATTCAACACAAGCAAATAGTTACTAAAAAAGTAAGTGTCTAAAATAGCACCAAGCACCCGCACTAAGTCCCCTCCATGCTCCTATTGCTCTCCATTTCCATAGCTGGGTAAGACATTCCTAGTCACTTTCAGGATCCAAATGAAAGATTTACCCGACTCCATCCCTTTAGAAATATATTTATATAAATTATATACCACTCTTCTATTCTATGCACTTGGATATCAGTATTGGGAAATTGCTAACAGTGACTTCTTTTTAAGCTGAGAACATGGTTATAGTATGCAAGTATCCAATGGTTATTGTAGAATTTAGTTTGTCCATCAAAATATAATTTATTTTCTAAATGACTTCTGCCTTTGGGCCATATTCATTTAAATAGTTTGTCCAAGTGGTTATAGGGAGATAAGAAAGGATCTGAGAATTAATTAAAATTGAAATATTTGAACATAGTATATGACCGAATATGAAGTGAAGAAAAGTTTAAATAAATTTCTACTAAAGTTAAATTTGAATAGAGCGTTGAGGAATAGACATTTTGATAATAACCTTAGGGATAGCACACTGGAAAGTTCACAATGTTTGAATGCGAATGTTGGCTGTTTGTATACCAAATATGAGGTCAGACTTATTAGTCACTGGTAAAAATAAAAGACAATAAAGGTTTCCTTACAAAGCCATTTGAAATGGCTGAAAGACCAGTGATTTAAAGTTTCCTGAGAATGAAAAAGCCAACTAATATGTACCCTAAAGAGCAGGAGGTTAAATTTCCCCAAAGTCCTCCCAGCTGTAACCATCTAATTAAACATATATTTTTTATAATCATTATTTTACATGGCCAATAGATTAATGGCTTTAAATTGAAGAAGTCAGAAAACACAAGCTACAGAAAATAAGAGCAAATCCTCCAGGTTTCAGAAACACATTCATAATTAAATTTATATAACTATTTTTAAGAGACAAATAGTATTTTCCTTCTAAATTTTGAGGGAGCTATACTGCCAGTGAAGTTAACTTCTATACAGCCTCTATACATTTGTCGTTGTTTAACTCTTAAAACTACTAGTTGTTCATGCCTCTACCAAACCCCATATGTGACATCTCTATACCATGGATTTCAGGTAAGACCACTGAGGATAATTAACATAGAAGAAACAGCCACTTTATGAGGCAGATAATATCATGGGGAAAGGGAAAGGAATGGGTCAGGAAGCAATGGTTGATTTCAGTTATGGATTGTGAGATTCTTTTTCTCAGTAGTTGAGTACTTGCTTCTATTCCATCATCCTATAAAATAAGCCAAGGTCAGTTCTGACACACTGTTTTAGATATATTACACATGTACCTCAATGATGAAAACTGAATCTACTGGACAAAATATTTTTTCAGTTTCAAATGACAAGAAACTCGAAAGTAGCCCTTAGCCTGCCTGCAGCAAGCAGGGTGGGCCCTTTGTTTGCGAGCGAACCAAGCAGCACGGAGTTTCGATCCGGGCACCTAGTGAAACATCATTGTGAACCTTCATCTGGTGATGGATGGAGATAGAGACAGAGACCCACACTGGAGCACTGGACTAAGCTCCCAAGGTCCCAATGAGGAGCAGAAGGAGGGAGAACATGAGCAAAGAAGTCGGGACCACGAGGGGTGCACTCACCCACTGAGACAGTGGAGCTGATCTACTGGGAGCTCACCAAGGCCAGCTGGACTGTTACTGAAAAAGCATGGGATAAAACTGGACTCTCTGAACATGGAGAACAATGAGGGCTGATGAGACGCCAAGGACAATGGCACGGGGTTTTGATCCTACTTAATGTGTTGGCTTGGTGGGAGCCTAGACAGTTTGGATGTTCACCTTCCTAGGGAGGACCTAGGACTTACCACAGGGCAGGGAACCCTGACTGCTCTTTGGACTGGAGAGGGAGGGGGAGAGGAGTGGGGGGAAGGGGAGAGGGGTGGGAGGAGGGGGAGAAGAGTGGGAGGAGGGGGAGAAGAGTGGGAGGAGGGGGAGAAGAGTGGGAGGAGGGGGAGGGAAATGGGAGGCTGGGAGGAGGTGGAAATTTGTTTTTTTTTTATTCTCCTTTTATCAATAAAAAAAAAGAAACTCGAAAGTGTTGAGAACAGATGAAGAGGCAGATTTCAGAAAAATGACTCTGTGGCTGAGTTTGTGTTAGTACCTTTTCTCTTTTCATAGTGATAATTTTATCCTAGGTTAGATCTCATAACATCAGTAAAGGATAATACTGATTACCAAACTTTCTAGAGAAGTTCCAAATCTTAGCACTGAAGGTATTGCTTAGTGGCTGAGGGTACTTGCTGCATAAGGACAAGAACATGAATTCAAATCTCCAGGGTCTACATAAAAGACATGCATGGCCACACTCACTTGCAACCAGCAGGTTAGAGTATGGGGAGTGATACAAAGATGGAAGGATTGATGATGGGTTTGGCTGGCCAGCAAACCTAAAAGAAAGACAAGTGCCACATCAAATGACAGTGTATCAAGGGACTATGCTGCAAAGTGGTAGAGTATGAGCTCTGAGGTAGGTCCTGTACCCTTGACAGAGAAACAGATACAGAAAAGGAGCATCTTGCATTTCAAAGTATAGCAAAAATATAGCGTGTTTAGAAGTAGTAAAGGATAGTTCTAATTTCGGACATGTCCCAATACCACTCTTGAACTATATAAATTCAAAGTAAAAACAAGTAGACATAATAAAGCATTGAGAGTTGATGATTACTTGAGCTGCAGCCCAAGTTTCAAAATCACCCTTTTCACACGCTTCTATGGAACATACCAAGCTCACAGGAAAGGTATATCTGATATCTGAAATAACGATAAAGTTTCAAAACATACATGAATGCTCTAAACAGCCCCAAATACACACAACAAAGATTCTGAGAACTGAATCAGACATTTGACCCACCACTAAGGAAGAATCAGAAATTGTGGTGTGAAGACTACGAATGGGTGGGTGGTCTACTTAAATAAAAACACTAGCTCTCTCCAGGTGGCCCTCATAGTACCCAATATGTTAGTAGTATAACATACAAATGTGTGTTTTACAAATCAGAAGTTCTCAGAACAAACATAGAATAGCAATAAAAAAGCAAAACTAGCAGAAATAGCAACAAACAAACAAAACATCAGAAAAGTAGTTTTGGACTTCAGGGGAAAAGAAATTGTAACTAGAAAGATGGTGATGTTTAATGCCAACACTAATAAAGGAGATTTATAAAAGGAAATAAAACTTAGATTACACTCAAGACAACAGAAGAATTATTGGCACAGAAGTAAATACTGAAAAAATTAAAAATTGAAAAATTACTGAAAAAGAAACTCATTGAAATTTCAATAACTCAGTAGAGATGTCAGAGAATAAAGAATCAATCAGATTGAAAAATCATTCAAACGACAAAGAAAAGAAAATGAACAAAGAATCCAGTACCTTTAAGCCATTTCATGCTTTTGGTGACTAAAAGATATCAAGAAATAGATTAGAGAATAAATCACATAAATAATGGTTAATACTTTTTTATAGTGGGAAACATAAGTATTTATTGATTTAAGAATCTTAATAAATTTGACATATTAATAATAACAATAGTTAACATTATTCAATCAATATATAAATAATTGGAGGAAGGATGTTTGAAAAGCATCAAAGAATCATATTATGTTAAAATGATACTTAATACACACATGTTTACTTATATTTAATAAAATTATATAGCTTGGGCTGACCCATTTTAATACATAATTTGTAAAATCCAAAACACTGTAACAACAAACTGCTCAGGTAATGGAAAATAAACCTAAAATAGGAGTGAAACCCAGAAAAGTGATTGGGAAAACAACTATTAGAACTCTTACTCAAGAGTTCCAAACATTACAAAAATCATTGACTTTTGCCCAAAGATTATAATATTCAAAGAGATACACTCAGGGAGTGAAATAAAAGAACCATATCTAGCTTAATTCTTCCCCCTTCAACACTGGCTATGTCAAGGTTAACACTAAATAAATACATGTAGAAACCATAGAGCAATGGTGCCTATAAAGGTTAGGGCAGAGGAACAAACAGAAGAGGGTCATATACACACTATGGTGGGCAGAAAGTGAGGTATGCAGATGTCAGGTGGAGAACATGAGTAGGGTTAGTTTAAGGAATAATATAAGTAAACAGTAAATCTCATTATATTTATGTGATTAGAAAAGTGAACTGAGTAAAAGGAAGTAGTGACTGAAATAATGGAGTATTTGAAGTTGGCATGGTAAATTTAACGCAATCATATTTATTTTGTGGTATCAAAGTAATACTATCTTTTAATAACTCAAAGTAATTTTAACTTTGAAAGACATTGTATGTTTTAAGACTGGTAAATTTATTTCATGCTACTAGTTTTACAGACACTGTTCAAGTATTCTTTGTTGTGTGTATGTGTGTGTTCATGTATGTGTACTCAGAGCCAAAAGAGCATCATAGCGTCTGGAGTTGGAGTTAAAGAAGTTGTGAGTGACCAATGTGGATGCTGAGAGCAGAACTCAGGTCCTCAGCATTAGCCGTACATTATTTTAGAAGATGAGGCATCACTATAACCCCATGATATGCCATTCATGAATGAGCTTCATGTAATGAATATGCAACATCTCATCCTAAGTGCTGCTCTTAAATTATTATTGCAAATTCCCAGTAAAAACAACTACTACACCTTCAACCTCAATTTCTTTGGACACTGATATCTATGCTAGATTTTGACTTAATGGATACTGTGACATCTGATCTTATTCTATAGGATGCTAAAAGTTTTGTTTAATTTCTGTTTCTTAGTCCTCATACCTTAGCCTTAATATAACTTTGTGGGTTTATTCCACTAGAATAGTACTTTTTGTTTAATATTTTTCAGTGCATAGAATTGATTCTAGAATCCTATATATTCTAGGCATGTCCTATGCCCTAGAGGACTTCTATCCTTTTCATTAATTTTCCAATGAATTTACAAATGTAGTTTTCTTGCATGTATTTTCCATTTTATATATGTCCTTATTTTCTCTAGCCTCACACATAATTTCCACTTTATTCTTTGTGGAATAAGTAAGAAATAGTAAGCTTGATAATTTGTCCCCTTTCTGATGTTTGCTATCACCATGCACCTCTTCCAGGTTGATAGTGATTTGGCACAAAGTTAGTTCCATTATTTTTATACAGAAACAAGAACCATATAAAACAAATATGACTATTACAACTATATGTTGTATGCATTCAAAGTATACAAATTTTTAAAATTAAAATTAACACTTGACATTTACAGTGGCTTAAAGGCTTCTGTGAGAAATGGACTATATTCAAATACATTCAAATGTGCATATTAAGGAAAGAGGCAGACACTCATGCTGGTGGGGTCTTAATGGAGGCTAGTTTTGATAGATCAAGGATAGATTAAGAAAATTTGGAAATATGTTTCACACTGTATATACAGTGAATGGGACAGTTTCCTTCAAAATTTTCCTGAATTTAGGAGTTCACTATATTTGTCAGAATCATTTCTGAATACACAGCTTGACTCATCTCTGTCTTAGCATTATTCCATGTTTTCTAGATCAACATGACCCTTACCTTTCCAACAGGTCCAGTAATTAATAAGGAAACATATTATAGAATCTTTTTTTCTAACAAAAGGTGGCATCTAAAACTCACTTTCCCATAGAGTCCAGCCAAAGAATAATTTCTTATATTCATTGTGAAATGGAAGGGTAGGATACCGTGTTTCTTTTTATATTTTCATTTGGAAGATCTATCAGACTAAATAGATTCAGAATTAGCTGACCTCTTAAAGAATATGATAATAGGCTTTAAGAAGCAACCTTCAAGAGTGCATACACGTTTACCAATATCAAAGCACTCCGTTCTTTCTGCTATAATTTAATGTTCCTAGTTTAAAAATTATCCACATATGAAAGCTTAAACGTTGAGTGCCACTACATTAGTCACTGAATAAAGGTTCAATTAAATAAATGTTTATAGAAAACCTATTATGTGGTGGAGTATTCAAGGAACCAATTAAAAAGCACGTAATTCATTCATAAGCTCTAAAGTTCTGAATAAAAAAGGACATATGATAGAACGAAGGTGATGTAAGTCAGCTCTCCACCATCGCTACGGCTATGTTTTTCATACCTAGCCCACTGTCTATTTACCTCCACACCCTAGATTCCACATTCTTAGTATTTCCCAACTGGGAGTGGGCGCTTCTTGCTCCATCTCTACTTTTGTTTTAATTGAGTGCTCTTCATTAAATCAAATATTTATGACAATGATCACATTAAGAAATAATTGATACAATGAGAGTGATTATTTATAATGTGTATTAAGTTATACAGGTATTAAATATTCTAGGTCAATAGTTGCTCATGTTTGTTATACATATAGTCAGATTAATTGGGTTCTTTAGATACATAAATATTTAAATTTTGTCATGAGACATGATTGCTCCTGACAGCACCAATCTACTCCCGAGAAAAGGTTAAGCACCGAAGACACTCCACTCGAAGTTTGTTTCTTCTTGGCATAATTGGCCTTTGGACAAGGAACTGCCCATGCCTTGACCACTGACAAATTACATGGCATCTGAACTGGATAAACAGGACACAAGAAAAAGGACTGCCAAACCTTGCCAAGACAGGGTAAGACAGTTCTGAAAATTTTTCTGCCTCTAAAAATGGTCTGTCAGTTATGCTAGGACTTATCCAGAGTTACTTCAATGTTGCAAATGAGACTTTGGGTGATTGCTCAGGTAGCCCATTATCTCCATCATATACTGCTCACTTTGGAAGCTGTTTGCACTTTCTGCCTACTCTTCTCAGGCCTTCGATGGGGTTAAAGATTAGATAGTGTAGGTACCTGCCTCTCATGATTTAGCTAAGCTTATTTCTGATGCAAGATTTAGACTCTTTAAAATAGAATGTTTATTAAAAACATTTATCATGTGTTCCTTGCTTAATATTGCTTATATTGTTTGTAATTTTATACTTGATATCTGTTCCTACTTACATAGTTTTGTATTGGGTTTGTATTGCTCTTGTTTAGACAAAAGGGGGAGATAATAGCCAATTATCTTTAAGAGGTAGATCTAAGTTAAGGCATGGCAGTCTGGAATAGGTAGTAAAATGGGTGCCAGGTGCACTCTCTTTGTAATTCCCATGGGCACAGCTGAGCTTGGACGTCTCATTTCTGTTTCGTGAGTTTTCTCCTTATAATAAATAAAAATATAATTATTTTATCCTTTAGCTACCCTGTTTATTTCCCGAATCAAGCTAATTTCTACACCAATGGAGCCTTCTATATTGAGAGAACTAACAGATGTCATGAATCAAATGGATTTAACAGACATCTATAGAACATTCCACCCAAACACAAAAGAATATACCTTGTTCTCAGTACATCATGGAACCTTCTCTAAAATTGATCACATACTCGGGAAAAAATCAAACCTTCACACATATAAAAAAAATGGAGTAACCCCCAATTTTTAGCTTATCAGATCACCATGAATTAAAGTTAGAATTCAACCACAATACTACTCTCAGAAAGCCTACAAACTCATGGAAACTGAACAGTGAACTACCGAACCACTCCTGGATAAAGGAAGAAATAAAGAAAAAAAATTAAAGACTTTGTAGAATTCAACAAAAATGAAGGCACAACTTATTCAAACCTATGGGACATGAAAGCAGTGCTAAGAGGAAAGTTCATGGCACTGAGAGCCCAGATAAAAAAATGGAGAAAGCTCACATTAGTGACTTAACAGCACACCTCAAAGCTCTAGCACAAAAAGAAGCAGACTCACACAGGAATAGTAGTTTTGATCCTACGTAATGTGCTGGCTTTGTGGGAGCCTAGCCAGTTTGGATGTTCACCTTCCTAGATATGGACGGAGGGGGAGGACCTAGGACTTACCACAGGGCAGGGAACCCTGACTGCTCTTTGGAGTGGAGAGGGAGGGGGAAAGGAGTGGGGGGAGGGGGAGAAGGGTGGGAGGAGGGGGAGAAGGGTGGGAGGAGGGGGAGGGAAATGGGAGGCTGGGAGGAGGTGGAAACTTGGTTTTTTTTTCTCATTTTCTCAATAAAAAAAAAGATTAAAAAAAAGAAATAGTAAAATTGAGTACAGAAATCAACAAAATAGAAATATCAACAACAAAAATAATACAAAGAATCAATGAAACAAAGAGTTGGTTCTTTGAGAAAATCAACAATGTAGAGACAATCTTATCCAAACTAATCAAAAGGCAGAGAGAGAACATCCAAATTAACAAAATCAGAAATAAAAAGGGTGACATAACAACAGACACTGAGGAAATTCAGAGGATCATTAGGTCATACTACAAAAACCTGTACTCCACATAATTGGAAAATGTAAAAGAAATGGACAGTTTTCTAGATAGATAATATACACCAAAATTAAATCAAGACCAGGTGAGCAATTTAAATAGACCTATAAACTTCAAGGAAATAGAAGCTGTCATCAAAATCTTCCCAAACAAAAAAGCCCAGGGCCGGATGGTTTTAGTGCAGAATTCTACCAGAATTTCCAAGAAAAGCTAAGACGTATACTCCTCAAAGTGTTCCAAATTATAAAAGCAGGAGGAACGTTGCCAAACTCCTTTTAATGAGATGACAGTTACCATGATACCAAAAACACACAAAGACTCAACCACGAAAGTGTATTACAGACCAATCTCATTCATGAACATGGATGCAAAATTACTCAATAAAATACCAGCAAACTGAATCCAAGAAAACATCAAAAAAATTATCTACTGTGATCAAGTCAGCTTCATCCCAGAGATGCAGAGCTGGTTCAATATATGAAAATCCATCCATGTAATCCATCATATAAATAAACTGAAAGAAAAAAACATATGATCATTTCATTAGATGCTGAAAAAGCATTCGAAAAAATTCAATACCTCTTCATGATAAAAGTCTTGAAGAGATCAGGGTTTCAAGGAACATATCTAAATATAATAAAAGCAACATACAACAAGCTGACAACCAACATCAAATCAAATGGAGAGAAACTTAAAGCCATTCCACTAAAATCAGGAACAAGACAAGACTATCCACTCTCCCCATATCTCTTAAACATAGTTATTTTTTTAAAAAAATATTTATTTATTTATTATGTATACAATATTCTGTCTGTGTGTGTGCCTGCAGGCCAGAAGAGGGCACCAGACCTCATTATAGATGGTTGTGAGCCACCATGTGGTTGCTGGGAATTGAACTCAGGACCTTTGGAAGAGCAGGCAATGCTCTTACCCTCTGAGCCATCTTTCCAGCCCTTTAAACATAGTTCTTTAAGTTTTGGCTATAGCAATAAGACAAGAAAAGGAGTTCAAGGAGATTCAAAATGGAAAGAAAGAAGTCAAACTTTTGTTATTTGCAGATGATATGATAGTATACATAAGTGACTCCTAAAACTCTACTAGAGAACTCCTACAGCTATTAAATACCTTCAGTGATGTGACAGGATACAAGATCAACTCAAAAAAAAAAATCAGTAGCCCTCCTATATACAAATAATAAAGAAGCTGAGAAAGAAATAAAAAACATTACCCTTCACAATAGTGACAAAAACGTAAAATATCTTGGGGTAACACTAACCAAAGAAGTGAAAGAGCAATTTGACAACTGGTTTCCTGAGAGCTGGTAAAACAGAGAGGTTAGTTGATGCAAAGATGCTGCAGTCTAGATTTTTTTATTCTTAAAAAATGCAGAGTGGTAAAGAGGGAGGAGTTGGATGACCCATTAGTCTTCCTTTTAAGGTCAAACAAACTGACTGTGATGGTCTGTTTATCTCCACTTTTAACTTATGACAAGTCCTGCTGTCATCATTTTATGCCAACACAGTTGAAGCTAGGAAAATGTAGCTGCTTACCTCAGAAGGCAGGATAGAAACGCTGCACTGGATCATGAAAAATTCTTTAGTTCATTCATTTGTGAATAGTTTGTCATGGTAAACATTTATTCTTAAAATTCTTGTAATTTTTGTATTTATATACACATGCATTTACAGAAAAAACAATTTTAAAACATAAGTTTTTTTGTAACTAAAGAAAGGATGGTTGTCCAATAGGAGAGACATATCCTGGAGCAGGCATAACCATCTCTTAATTTATCCTTTCTTGTAATAGGAACTATGTTGTAGAATCAGAATTGGGACAAGGATCAAGGAGATCTGTGTTTTAAATCTTCTGTTGGCACAATTATATGAATTTTTTAAAATATTTATTTATTTATACAATATTCTTTCTGCGTTGTGCCTGAAGGCAGAAGAGGGCATCAGACCTCATTACAGATGGTTGTGAGCCACCATGTGGTTGCTGGAAATTGAACTCAGGACCTTTGGAAGAGCAAGCAATGCTCTTAACCTCCGAGCCATCTCCAAAATTCTAAAATCTGCTTTTAAGGATAAGACACATAATTACGTGTAATGCCAACAGAAGATTTAGGACCATTATCCATCTCTATTTGTTTAAAACTATGTGGTCATACTGATCAAACATATTTTTGGTTTTTTTTATCATTTTTGTTTATAAAATTTTAAACTTACTATGAACAACAATAAAGTTTTGCGAACTAACTTATTTACATGAGTATTTATTTTTATAATACAATATGGTACTTGATATTACTGAGCATGAGAAAGAACCACAAGATAGACAATGAAATCCACTTTAAGCGTTTTTATTAATAAAGAGAAGGGAAAGGAAAGAAGGGAGTGCGTATGCCTGTCTGAAAGAAACCTGGTGAAAGAATGTGTGGTGCATGTGTCTGCTGTTTAAAGGTAGTTCAGTGCATGCATATAGAGGTGTACACAGCCATGCCACACATGTATATAGAGATTACATAGGGTCTAAGGCCCTAGGGTGACTAAGCATTTTGCCTGAAAGCTGATGGCCATGGGACCCCAGACCTGATGGAAATGATAACAGTACTAGGTACATGATATAAAACAAGCCACAATCACATGTGCACAATCATATATAAGATAAATTTTAATAAACCAAAATTTTAAGTATTATCATTTGTTAGGATTAAATTTTTACAATTTCTGTTCTGAAAGGGAAAATTAAAAGTAAACATATTGTTAGATCAGGCGGAAATGTGGAACAAAGGCCTTTTGGGAGGGTGGAGAACATATTATTTCAGAAGAAAATTGGCCTGGAGATACCAGACAGAAATAGCAGGCATTGATACTAAACAGAGCCTATGTAGCAGCTCTTCATCGCCAACAGCTTGGTAGTACTTGGCAATTTATTTTTTGAGTCTCTGTTGTGATCTACGAATTTCCTTTGTTAGCATGCCAGTGCTGGTGTTCATGGCTGGAAAATTTCAGGTTCTCCTTAGAACCGGTAAATGTATTATGCCAAAACGATTTCAAAATTAAAACAAAACACTAAAATTGCAAAATACACATATTAGAAATCTGATGTTCTCTCCTTCTTCAAATATAAAAGTGGTACAGTAATTCCCAGAGGAGATGGAATCTCACTTGTGTGTTATGGTGTCATTTACTAAGTGGTGGGGAAGTCACACGGCATTTACCTGTTTTTTTTATTAAATCATTAGAAAAGATAGTGATCAAACCACATGTTTGCTTTTTGTTCAAAAGGAACTCAGACCCATAGCGATGTGAGCAGGACAGAAGCCCCTGGGGGAGTCACCATTTTGCAGGTCAAATGGAGATTTTTACAGCCTTTTCTTTAAAGACACCTCAGTTATGTAGGAGAATATGGAAATAGGAGGAGATGGCAGCCCATGCGTTAGGCAGGTAGGACCAAACTAGCAAAATAAAGAAACAGAGGAAGGAATTTTATGGTTTCAGTTCAAGGAAGCTGAGTCTATAAGTAGCTGATAGAGGGAGTTTCCTCAGAGCTGCCAAAGAGATAAGAGATAAAGGCATTTTGGGGAGAAACTTCCTATGGAATATTACCAACCCTGTTCCAGGATGGGATTAGAATTGAGCTAATTTTACTCTCTTTTTCCCAGTCAGAGTAAGGGGGTCAGCCTGAACCAGAATAGGTGTTTGGAAAGGCCAAATATCATCTAAAGCCAATATGTTGGTTTGAATAGCGAAGGAAAATTTGATAACATAACAATGTGCTCCCTTTTGGTAGAGAAGGAGCTCATCAACCAGATTCACATCAGTGGGGAGAGGTGTTTAGGGAATCAAGTTTAGAAGTGTGAGCTGATAAAACATGAAATGCTGAAATGAAGGAATAAACGGGAGACAGAACTTAAGAATAAAAAAGAAACTTAAAGGGGGGAAAATACCAATTTTCCATTTTGTTTAGTGACATTGTCTAATTCATTGAGGATTTGGAGGTGTGGCTGTTGTCTAATTGATACCGGGGATGGATCTGAATAGAGAGTCACATAAAAGTATTGAGTCTGAAGTCAGCCAGACCTGCAGTTTTGAGCTTTGATTTTAGGCATACCAAAGAGGTGTCCTTGGACACAGACATCTCGGAAAGCAAGGGGGAGGATAATACAGTTCTTTCCCAAATTTTCACCTAGTTTGAACAGCAGCCAAGACAGCAAGCCTGATTAGCAGAAGGAACCCTTTTCTTGTAGAAATCAAGGGACAAAGGCTGAGAAATTTCCAGAGTTCCATAGGTTTGGAGCACCTCTAAACACTGGCCAGGCCTTACATTCCCAGTGAATTTGTGGCTGATGTAGTCTGTTATACCAGTATTGAAGGTCTCCTGCTCTGGCTGGGCAATGTGGAATTAGTAGAAAACAGATAGACATCTCTAGAAACAGAATTGTTTCTTTTATAAGAACAACTGAAGGGCCATAGTCTGGATAGTTGATAGTCTTTCCATAGAAGTAGAGACTATGCACACTTGATTTGGTGAGTCTTAGAGATTTTATAAAGCAGAAAAACATCAGTTCCCCTGCAGCATCAACAGAGCAGATGCCAGCAAGCTTTGTTGTGTGGATGCCTTATTAGAAGTTTTCACAGGTGTTATCTGCTAAGCCAATACTGCTGTCCAGAATTTCTCAGTCCACATGAGACGTATAGGTCACTACCCTGTCAAGTGATACTGAAAGAATCCAAATTTACTTCCTTAACACAAAACAGAAAAAGGAAAGCATAAACTTAGTTGAACTGATCTATCATTCTTCAGTATTTGTTCACTTACAAAAAAAATTTTACCAAGCCTTAAAAGCAGATGTTTTTACTAATTACAGTTTTATATTTTAAGTCAATAAATTTATTACAAAATTGTAAATTATTATAGAATTTAACCTTTTTGATATATTTATTTTTGTTGAATGAGTATTTCACTTGCATGTATGTATGTGCACCATGTGCATTCAGTGCCTGTGGAGAACAGAAGAGGTTGTCAGATCCTGGGACTGGTGATACAAATAGTTATCAGATGTCAGGAGAGTGCTGGGAATCAAACTATGTCCTCTGGAAGAGCAGCCAATGCTGCTCTTAACAGATGAGCCTTTTCTGCAGCCCTGATTGAATAATTTACTTTATATATAAAAATACAGAAATCCCTGGAAAGTAGTAAGAGGAAAAGTCTTTAATATACATGTCAGAAATGCTTATTAGTTGAATTATTTTTTAAAGAAGTCCCTTGAATACTGACAGAATGAAAAGTTGAAGAGATGAAAACATCTGGCCAGTTTTGCCTCCAATGGAATGTGTTAAATTTTGAGGACATGTACTCTGGTTAAGGAGGAAAATAAATCTATACCCAAGCATCTCATTGGGTTATTAAATCCAGAGATTCATGTGGTTTTGCAACACTACCCACAGAAAACATGGTTAAATCATCAGCAAACAGCCACATTTCCCTAAGGGTACTTGGCTACTAGGATCCATTTGGTGGCTGGGAATTTTTACTTTGCTCCCAGCACTAGGTCAAGACTCTGGAAAAGAGAAACCCAATGGCATTCGTACAGTGGCACAAGGTCTGAGTAACAGATTGGAGACTTGCTGTGCTTGGAACACGATCTCCTTCTAAAACCATTTGCTGTTTGATCAAGTTCAGCATCTGTTCACGATAAAAGCTGAACAGAATGCCAGCAATACACATATTCCTACAAAAATTCTACTTATGAAGTTAAGATCATAATTAATGTTATAATATTAAAATAGTTCCCCAAATAAGAAAACAGTTAAGGTATCCAATTTGCCATTTCTAATGTGAATCACTGTAAATGAATTAAGAGAGGGAAGGGAAAGAAGGGAGCAATAAGAACAGAAAAGAAGGTACAACTATTTTTTCTTTTGTGTTTTTCATTCTTCTTTCCTTTCTCTCTCTCTCTCTCTCTCTCTCTCTCTCTCTCTCTCTCTCTCTCTCTCTCTCTCCTTTTATTATCTCCATCTTTCTCCCCTCCCTCCATCTATCTATCTCCAAGACAGGATCTTTCTCTGAGGGATTAGCAGTGGTATTCTTAAATAGCCCAGGCCAGTGTCATACTCATTGCAATCATCTTTTATCAGACACACGAGTACTAACATTTAAAGTGTCTATCATGATGCCGAATTTATTTTTAATTCAAAAAACACAAGTTTGTATATGCGTTGTTAGTGTTTATGTGATACACATGTATTGCATGTGTGTGTGTGTGAGGGGGGGGTCATGGGCCTGTTTATTCAGTTTGAGGGTCAGGAAACACCATGGATCCTGCTCTATCACCTTCTGCCTTTGAGACAGGGTTTCTCATCAGATTTAGAGCTACTCTGACAACCAACAAATAATCCTCTTTTCTCCAACCTCCACAGCACTGCCACAACAAGATCATGTGTGTGGCCATGCCTTTCTTTTTTATGCAGATAATCAAAGATTGAAGTCAGGTCTTTATCCTTGCATAACAAGTGCCATTACCATTGAACCAAGATTACAGTCCCTCAAAAAAATGTGGGCTTGTCATGTTTCCTATGCTCACTTTGAACTCCTGTACCCAAATAATCCCATAAACTCAACCTTCAAAATTCCTGTTACAACAGCATGCACTACAACATCCTTCTTTGTTGAACGTCTACCTGAAACCTGAGGAAAATGTGATGCATATGTGGGCAACCAAATGTTTTGGAACTAGGCACACAGATTTAACAAGTGAATCTAACAAGGTCAGTATGTCAATGTACAAAGTCAATATTTTCATAGGCAAGAGTGAAGTATATATACACTGATGTATTAGAAAGGCACCAATTTTTGGACTGACACTAAAAAATCAAATGCAAATTTTATTCTTTTTTAAGTTTGGTTTCTACTGCTATGATTACAAAAGTAAACAAGAGTAACTAATTGAGAAAAGGCTTCATTTTGAGAGATGGAGGAAGGCAGGAACCTGAAGGCAGGGATGGTAAGCCAGGCCATTGAGGAGTGCTGCGCAGTGACTTGCTCCTCCTGATGTCAGTCTGCTCTGTTATACATATCAGCCTGTCCAGGGATGTAACAGTAATATCAATGGCCAATTAAAAATTTTTTTTCTTTTCGAGACAAGGTTTCTTTGTAGCTTTGGTGCCTGTCCTGGAACTAGACCAGGCTGGCCTTGAGTTCACAGAGATTCACTTGCCTCTGCCCCGAGTGCTGGGATTAGAGGCATGCTAAGAATATTTTCTAGCCGGGCGGTGGTGGCGCACGCCTTTAATCCCAGCACTCGGGAGGCAGAGGCAGGTGGATCTCTGTGAGTTCGAGGCTAGCCTGGTCTACAAGAGCTAGTGCCAGGACAGGCTCCAAAGCTACAGAGAAACCCTGTCTCGAAAAACTAAAAAAAAAAAAAAAAAAAAAAAGAATATTTTCTAGGCTGCCTGCAAGTCAATCTTGTTGCCTGAGCCTGCTTGTTCATTCCCCCAACTGTCCTGACTTGAAATAACCACACTGAAATCTGTATTAATTGCAATGCTCTTTGGCCAATAGCTTAAGTGTATTTCTAGCTAACGTTTCTATCTTAAATAAACCCATTTCTATTAATCTGTGCATCACCAATAGGTTGTGGCCTAGCAGCACATTTTAAGTGGGCTCCAGCAGGGGCATCTGTCTCCCGAGGCTTTTCCCTGACTCTGGCTTCTCTCTCTCTCTCTCTCTCTCTCTCTCTCTCTCTCTCTCTCTCTCTCTCTCTCTCTCTCTCTCTCCTGGCCATATTCTGTTATGCCATTGGCTGAAAGCAGCTTTCTTATTAACCAAAAAAAGCAACACATATACAGAAGGACTTCCCACACCATAATCTTAAGAAAGAATTTTCTTATCAGAAGATTCTTCTTTTCATATGTATATGTATCTAGCTTAGATCAAATTGGCAGAAATCAACCAGGGCAAATATCAAGCAAGAATGTGGAAAGATATGAAGATCTCTAAGAAAGTTACTAGGTATTCATTCGAGGTAACATAATAATAGTTTTCTCAGACTCCCCTAATAAAAAACCATGGACTGGCCCACTCAAACAGCAGTAATTTATTTTATCACGATGGTAAGTGTTAACAGTCTATATCAAAGTTTCAACAGTGCTGATTATATCTAAGGTCTTTCTGTATGGCCTGTAGACAAACATTTCCTGTGACCTCTTACTATCTTCCCAGTGTGCTTGGCTATGTACAAATTTTCTCTTCTCATTAGATAGTCATATTAGATTAGAAGCATCCTAATGATTTTAGTGTTGTTACCGCTTTAAGTATAATTATATCTTGAGGACATTAATTTTGGAATTTTTAGATGACACAATTTAGGTTATAAAATTCTGTGAAATAGGAGTGGAAATAAAAAAGAACAAGATAAACATTAACATTTGGATCTTATAGGAGAGAGTTGCAAAATATGTAATGCAACTGAGCCTAGCCTTTATTTATCTATGAGATAGCGATTTCACAAACCTGAGGGGCTAATTAAACTCAACTTGAAATGATGATACAACTAACTTCTACACTATGTACTAATGATGCTGCTGTCAAAGCTCAATAAAATATTTTATTTTTTATTTTCACAGGAATAGAAGAACAACACTTATTTCCCCATTTTTTTGAATATTGTTGTTATGGAGACTGCTTGTTGGTTTCCGACTGTTCAGCAGCTCAGCACCAAAATAACCACACAGAAATTATACTATTTGCAATACTGTTTGGCCAATAGCTTAAGCGTATTTCTGGCTAACTTATATCCTAAACTAATCCGTCCAGTGTCTGTCTCCGGCGGGGCTACATGACTTCTCCCTGACTCTGTCTCCTTTCTCCCATCATTCAGTTTAGTTTTCCCTGCCTATCTAAGGTCTGCCCTATCAACAGGCCAAGAAAATTTCTTTATTCACTAATGATATTTACAGCATACAGAGGAAAAAAACCATATAAGAAGATGGAGAAGAAGAACTCATAAACCTTACAAACAGGTCTCAGTAATCATAGAAAACTTTTTACAGCTTCAAATCTGTATTTTATGAAATAAATTATTAAACATTACCAAATAAATATTGATTTGAGGAAATAAAAGATGGCCAAAAATATATTTCATAAGATTGTATTCAACTGGGGAAAATTAATTTTAATATCTCAAATCCTTTTATATATACAAGAAATGCATTTGTGATTCTTAGAGAAAAAAATCTATACACAATCCCTTAATGTAACTAGCTGGCAAGACACAGTATGGAATATGAGACATGGGAGAATATGGCCAGTCAGAAACAGTCGTATGTAATTAAGTAGCCATGGCACTTTGAAATATTAAGGCACACCTTGAAAAGACAGGTCTAAGAATAGAGGGGAAAGAAACAACAGAATAGAAATTCAAATTCAAATAATGGTTAATGAAGAGAACCAAGGAGGGAGTTTAAAGAAGCATAAGAATTGGTTTACAGTGATACTGTGGCTACTGGAAGGAAAAACAAGATTTTAATGATATTCTAAATTATCCCTCCCTAAATAAAGCTAAAGTTATAAGTCAAATAGAATTAAATCCACCAAAAATAAGCACAAAAAAATTTGTGTGCTTTTTTTCCTGAGTGTCCTGACCTGGCATTTGGATGGTTAGCGCTTTCAGATGACACCCATAAAGAAGTCTGCCCATTTTACAAATGTCAGAAGGAGCCTAGATACCCAGGGAATACAACCACATTCTTTTGAAAATCTAATGTTATAAATAGCATCTAATTTCTTCTTTCATAGTTTTTGCTATAGTTCACTCAGTAAATCTAACCCACAGAGAAGATTACAAGAGGGTTTGGATCCACCTTACAAAATGCCCGTGACAGTCTACCCATAGAACCCCTGTATTTATCTTGTGTGCAAAATACATTTACCTCCTACTAATGCTCCTCAAATTGTGACCCTATTATGTGTACACTCAAAGCACAGAATTTCGTTATGTAAAACAGGCCCCAATGTAAAAGAGTCCCCTTATGTGAAAGCCTTATGTATAACTTCTTTTTAACTATATCTTTTCTTAAAAGTTAGAAACAAAAGAGTTCTCTACCTCAAATCCAAACAGCAACAGTGGGACCAGCATAATACATACACTGGACATATTTTTGTTCATAAATGGGAAAAAGGATGACATTTTCCAGATTATAATAATTCTGAAATCTTAATGGAGAAACATTGAAAGTTCTTTGACAAGTTCCGAATGTTAGAATATTATTATCCCCAATCTTATCTTCTGCCCTCTATAAATTTCCTCTTCTCTGTGTGTAATCTTCACTGTTTCAGGTAAGGTAGTCAAATTTTGAAGCCAATACTCTTAGATTGATTTAGGGGATCTCAATATTTCATCTCTCTCTCTCTCTCTCTCTCTCTATATATATATATATATATATATATATATAGAGAGAGAGAGATATATATGGGGGGAGGGGGCTTGAGACATGGTTTCTCTGTGTAGCTTTGGTGCCTGTCCTAGAACTAGCTCTTGTAGACCAGACTGGCCTCAAACTCACAGAGCTACACCTGTCTTTGCCTCTCGAGTTTTGGGATTAAAGATGTACACCACCACAGCCTGGCTCAATGTACCTTCTAATTCTGGATTATCTTTGACATTATTTCTGTATATACATATGCATATATATCCTACATGCATATGTATACTAATGATAGTATAATATATATAGATATATAACACACATTTATACACTATTGATAGTGATTTCTATGAAGACATTGAAGAGCATAAGGGGAAAATGAAAACTATTTCTCAGTAGACATGAAGTTGGAAATGTATCTGATGAGCTTGGATTCCCTCATGTCAACGACAAGGCTAGGAAATTCCTTCGGTACCTCTATTTTAAATTTGAAGACTGCTACCTGAAGAACCCCTTTGTAGTTCAGACCCTACAAAAAGACAATGACTGAAGTTAGAGATGCACCTTATAGATATCCCAAAGAGAGCAGGAAATCATTGGGAACTTTTTAGAACCCATTTATTGTTTCTGAAGAATAAAGTCAAAACTCTACAGTTCTCTAATTTTCAAGAAAGGGTGCTTTTGCTTGATTGTTTTATTTTCAGTAAACAAATAAAAACGTATACATCCAAGAAACAAATAAAACTAACCAATCAGAATTTTGGAGATTAATGAAATGATGCCATCAAATTGAATAGATCACCTAGAAGATACACTTGGAGCATATCTGTGAGGCTGTTTCCAGAGGCAGGAAGTCACATTGGGAATGTGGCCTGGAGTCTTAAACCAGGCAAAAAAAAAAAAAAGAGGAGGAGGAGGAGAAGGAGGAAGAGGAGAAAGAGGAGGAGGAGGAGGAAAAGAAGAAAAAGAGGAAGAGGAAGCAGCAGCAGCAGCAGCAGCAGCAGCAGAAGAAGAAGAAGAAGAAGAAGAAGAAGAAGAAGAAGAAGAAGAAGAAGAAGAAGAAGAAGAAGAAGAAGAAGAAGAAGCAGCTAAATACTGCTGTCTTCTCCCCATGTGAAGTGATTGGATATAGTGTTTAACAGTTAGCATCATCACATGGCTGCCATTCCATATCCCCTGCTTTAGTCAAGTATTTTGTCCCCGCAATGAGAAAAGCATCTATTACAAAGGTTCATATAAATGAAAGTGTTTATGATCATGAGAATTATTGTAGATGCCAACCTTGAAATGGTTGTCTAATCACAAAACATCTCTGAGCATCAATGTCCCTCCTATTAAAAGGGAAAAATATTTCACTTGACAATTCTGTTTGTAAAGAGGATCATGTGGGGAAAATGCATTTAGAAATGTGTAAGACATTATTTGCATCATCTTTGAAAGTGAAATGAAATATGTGAAATTAGCAAAAATGAGTTTCCGCAAGTTACCAGTTTTTAAAGGAGATAACCATGAAGGTCAGTGAAATCAGGTATGTGAATTTTCTGGGGACATCAGAAATTGATCTCCTTTCAGAGTAACAACTGATTGGAATTTGTCTTGCTATTTAAAACATTTACCCTGGTATTTTGTATTTTCTTGCATAACGGACGGGTAAAAGAAGAATAGAGGGAGAAGAGTCACCAAATAAATGAAGTAGAAGGTATGTGTACTCTTGAGACATGTTAGGATGGGGCCTCTTGGTAAGGATGGAACCAGTATCTCCCCATGCCCTCTTAGGGCTGCCCCTTAGCCGGATGAAGGGCAAGAAACCTTATTCTCCAGGCTTTCATGATCTTCCTCCCCTCAGTTTTAGTTTGTATCTTCCATAAGTAATTATGATCCAAATACTGAAAAGACAATTTAAATGAAAACCTAGAAAAAATACTTGTGAAATAAAGCAGAATTAAACATGTCTTATGAAGATCCATTTTATATAAATTCCTCACAATTGAGGAAACACCAATGTATTTGGCCTTTGCACATCTTTTTTCCCTTAACTATCAACCTCCTTAGCTACTTAAGCTGTAAATATTTTTGACTATAGGTAAAAAAATCCATAAATTTCTGCCAGCCAATATTCAATATTCTTTTCCCTTAAATCACCTAAAAGAGTGTAACTCGAAAATTGTATATCTTTAAATTAGAGAAAAACATAAATTTTAGTATGTTTTCCTAGACTAAGAGGAAAAAGTTTATTCCTTTGATTTTTACAAGTTGAACATTTCATCGCATCAAAGGATAACCGTTCTGCCTTTTACTTCCTGAATAGATGAAATGCCAGTAGCTTCTTGAGCTTTAGTTAACTAAAACGCTTTGTCAAACCAGGCATCATCGCCTTTTCTGCGGAGGACATCTGCGACCTGCTGCCTCCAGGATTCCTTCTGACTTCAGCAGCCTGAGGATTAGACACATGCGCAGGGTTGGTCTCTTTGTGTGTTCACCAGGAAGGGCTTGGCTTCGATTTACACTTCCCAACAGGGGAAAGATCTGGAAAGGCCACGTGTACCTAGAACTAAAAATGTATTATAGACACCATCTCTAAAATAAACAATTGTTTCTCTCTCCTTTGCCTTCTGCGAACCCGTGAAGTCCCCCACTGCTCTGTCCCCCACAGCCCAGTTTTGGGTGGCGAGATTAGCAGCGGTGGAATGAGGATCCTTGTCCTTAGGAATCCACGCCTGGGCGAGTGGTGCCAGTACAGGACTCTGGTGGGAGCGGTACCCTAGGCGCGGGTGGCAGGCGGAGCTCCCTGCCGGAGAAGTGAGTGATGGAGTGCATCTTGCCAGCATCCTCCAGCCCTGCCACCCGGCGGGCAAGGGGGAGGGAGCCGAGCGGGCGCAACGGCCCGCCCCGCCGTCCCTCCCCCTCCTCCGCGCCGGGGAGCCGCGATGGTGCGCTCCGGCCAGCTGTGCGCCGCCGAGTGAGGCGCCAGCCCGTGGGTGTTGCCGGGGGCGGCGGCGCGGAGGGGGGCACAGCTGGGGGCGGCGCTGGCCGCGGTGCTCCCCTCGTGGTCGGGGGCGGAGGTGAAGACCGCTCTCAAGGTGCTGGTGCTGCTGAGCAGATCCGGGCCCGGTACCCTGGTCCGGGTGCTTGGCGGCCCTGCTATCCCCAGCTACCGACTCAGCGTCCGCGCCGGCAGGAGCCTGGGGAAGAATTGGCGGTGGCGCGACTGCCGGCGACGGCCGGCTGGATGCGAGACCTGCGTGGACCGGGCGGTGGACAGCGGTTGACGACTCCAAGAAGCGGATAGCCCAGCAGAGGAGCCCGACCGCGCTGGCCATGGCCTCCAACTTTAACGACATAGTCAAGCAGGGCTACGTGAAAATCCGCAGCAGGAAGCTGGGGGTGAGTGGCTAACTCGGCTTTCTCCTTCTCCGCCGCTCCAGTGGCCGGGCGGCAGCTGGGGATGGGGGCGGGGAGAGATGACCCGCGCGGGTACCCGGGCAGGCGGCCTTCCCCTGTTAGTCCGCTTGTTGCTTGACCTGAGGAGCGCTTGGCACCTGTCTAGGGGACTCTGCACACCAAGGTGAGGGCTCTGGGCCACCTAGAGTCCCCATTCTCAAGTGCGTTGGGCTCATGGTGACCACAGCGAGAAGTCCAATACAACGCAGTGATTGTCAATTCCAAAGATAAATGAGCTGTGGATATTTATTACATTCGGTGCAAACCACAGTGATTTCTCTCAAAAGTGTGCGCCTCCCGGGAGAACTGCTGTGTGCTGACAGCAGGTGCAAAAGGTATCTTTCTGTATGTGTGTTTATATCCATCATTTCATAGTCTTTTTTCCCCATACACATTTCAAAATCCTCTTTTGATGCCTCTTAAGCGCAGCGCATTCCTTTTTGGCTACAGCAACGACTTTAATGTACCCTTAATAGTTGCCCACTGGCTGACTACCTCATCCGCTGTTTTCCTGGTCTTGTGTATTTTTGCCTGTGTATAGGCAAGTGAGCGTTGGTGCACCGCTGCAGGAAAGTCCGTGGAGGCAAAGTTTATGGAATCTTACTTTCTCTTTGAGAGATGTTTGGTCTGACTTGGGGAACAAACAGTGTAGACCTGAGCAGGGAATGAGGAGACAAAACTTCTTTGGTGATTCGATAGGTATTTTAAAGGGTTGTTCTGACTGTCCTGAAAGACTCGGATATAGATGGAAAGATGGGCGTGCACCTGGAGAGGAACTGTCCAGACCTGATAGCTATGAATGGAAGCAGACTAACTTGCTGGGGGCATCTCCAACTCCAAGACACAGCTGTGTGGCTACCCAGGTTCACCTGGCCACAAGACGAAAGGAAAATTCAACTCAGTATACAAAAGAGTGGGGTTTCACCCATCGAGGCTGCCTCTTCTTTTTTGAGTTCACGAGTTCCTATTCTTTCTAGAATCCTGGCTTAGAGGTGGAAAGTTCCCGGATTTTCTCCACTGGGTTGGTGAATATTCTAACTTGGAGAAAAGAAATGAATGAATGAAGGAGTCATATTTATGCACAGAAGGGGGAACTTGTAAATTGAGAAATAGAAACAGTGTGCCTTTGGGTAGTTGCAGAAAATTATAAAGTAGCCAGAAAAAGAAGGTAGATCATCCCGCATTCAGAAGTGGTTTATGGACCCTTAGCTGGAGGCAAGGGTTGGAGGCAGTAAGCTGCCTCTTTATGCTTCCTCTGTTGGCATTCTCACTGAAGGCAGACAAGACCAAAGGACACAGATATCCCTTCTCAAACTTAAGCAGATTACTAACTTCGGGAAACTTAAAGAGCAAGAAATGCATAGCTAGCTAGAACAGCAAAGTTTATGTCCTCCCACTCCCATCCCCCAGCCCAGTGCCCCACCTGCACAAAAGAGAGAGGGGCAAGGCTTCAAGGGCTTTTCTTAGGTAGAAGATCATGCCTTATTTTTTTCTTCAGAGATATGACTGACCTGGTAAAAACCTGCAGTTGTCCAAAAAGACAGCAGCCCTTCACCAAGATCCTATCTGTTACCTGGCAGCTGCCAGTCAAAAAAGGCTAGGTAGGATTCCTGCTAGGTGGGGGTCCTCTTTACTTGAACTTTGACTCCCTTTGCTCTGACAAGGTGCTTTTTCCCTATCTATCCCTTCAGTCCTGCTGAACTCTAGTTTTGTCGAAGTCTTCCAAATGTATGAACTAATGGAAGAATTAAGCCCCCTTCCTCATCCCAGTTAAATATGTTCCTACACTCAGTCAAAGAATACGGAATGAAAACTAGAGGATCCTCTCCCTTCCCCCATTAAGCTATCCAGGGTTACATACTGTAGAACTTCGATATGCAGCCTAGTTTCATGATAAAGCTCAGGGAAAGGCCACCAAGTGCCTTCAGGATAACTAGACATTAAGAACATGTGAAATGTCACTCTAGAACACAATTTCCACCTAGCCATGTGTGCTCATGTATATTTAGAAAAAGAATGTTTTGCTAAACTTACTATTAATTTAAACATAAGTATTTTTAAAGGACAGGCCTCTTTGAAAACATTAATAGTGTGTCTGTATATAAACTATTTTTATCTTCCACTTCCTTTCTGTGCGAGCAATGTTAACTTTAACATCTAATGTTTGAACTTTTATTTTAAATATTCTTAACCACTTTGGAAAGAATAATTTATTAAAGAAACTTCATAATATATATTTGTTTTCAGATTATTGTTACATTTAAAAAGTTGAAATTGCAAAGCTCTATATTGTTTGTTCTGTTTATAAGTAGGTTCCATGAGAGAGTAGAGCCTTAATTAAAGATAACAGTATGTATGCTTTGGAATTTAACTGTATCATTAAGCCCCAAATCATAGAAATAGGAATTGGATATGCATTAATATTTATTATCACTATTAATGATATATGTTTCTAATTTGTGGACTCCAAACTACACACTCTTCCAGACAAACCATTTGTAGTTTTATAGACATATGATACTTCTTGCATGGTTTATAACCAACACTTTATTTCAACATATAAAGCATTGTAATTGTATTTGTGCTGATATTTGCTATATTATGAAAAGAACTCATACTTTCAGAAATCAAATTTTACAGAATTTTGTTGAAAAGTGGTCAGTGTAGGAGGCCAGTTGCACAATGCATATCTGTGACATAAGGACATAATTCTTGATAAAATGTCCTATTGCATCCCTTATTCTCTCTAAATGATTTAGCATCGTTTAGAGGGGAAAAAGTGAAACATTTCTTGGTCTCTGGGTATACTGTTTTCAGGTTGTAATGGCTAGATGGCTTTCACAATGTTCTTTAATTGACAGTCTGCTCATTTGTGCAATCATTTGTAAAAAAAAATTGAGTCAGCTTTGAGGTTTATCTTGATTCCTCAACAATCATTTCTCCATTTAGAAAGATTATATTATTATTATCTTTATTATTTATTATTACTATTATCTTTATTATTATTGTTGTTGTTTTGTGAAGGTGCTGTGTATCTTAGGCCTCAAGCTAGCATCTTAACTGAGTATGACCCTTGATGTTCTGATTCTTCTGCCTCCATCTCCAAAATGCTATTATTACAAGCATGTTCTTTTTTGCAATGCTCAGGATTCAGGGTTTGGTACAGGTCAGGCAAGAATTTTAACAAATGAATTACATTCTCAACATATAAATACTATTTTGAGAAATAAATAAAATCATTTCCTCAATATTCACTATGTTTTTTAAATGTTTATTAAAACACTGAATTTTATAGGTAAAATTTATACATGTGAATTTTTAATGTATATCATAAATGTTATAGTAATTTATTTAAATACTGTACAACAGTTTCATTGCTTTTACAAACTTGTGTGTGTGTCTGTGTTGTCTTTGACATTTGAATATTTCTAGAACCATCCCCTTCCTCTACAAACTTTTCTATTTGAAAAATTATTGTCATAATCCATAAGCTACTGTGTTTGTTAAGGAAATAATAGTAAAAAATAATAAAAATAAAAACATGCTAATGAGTTTTATCTCTAAGCCTTGATTGTCCATTTTCTTTTGAATTCTGACAGACTAAATTCAAAATCAATGCACATATTACAAAATATCCAATTTCTTCTTGACTGGGACTAAACTAAAAAACCAGTCACTGAAATCATTAGTGATTGGCTATCCTGCTTACTGACTCATCTATCAAAATAAATATAGAAATACGGAAAGATATCATTTGTCACTAATATGCTAGACAAAGTTTAGAACACTACTTTGACTAAATCAAGACTCAGGAATCACATTATTGTTGTCAGAAAATTTCATCCACACAGAGGATTCCTAATTATAAATGATCATGAAACAGAAATTATCCAAAATACAAAATTTCTGAGTGCCATGGTCATAACTACAAGTGAAAACTTCCATATTATTATCTCATGTGATTAGTATTCCTTTATAAAAAAATGACACTATAAACGTGTGCCCTGCTTGCAAGCATGTGTAAATAATGAATGTATGAGGATGGAAGAGAGTGTTCCTATTTAACTGCTCTTCCAAAGACCCTGCGTTCAATTCCCAGCATTCACAGGGAGGCTCACAATAGTCTGTAACTTAAAAACTAAGGTTACAATACCTTCTTTTCCTCTCCACAGGCACAAGCATACAAGTGGTACACATATATACAGCCCAAATACCCTTATACATAATAAAATAAAATTTAAAAATAATATATAAAACATAAATGAATTTTTAGGTTAAACTTGGAAATATCTTACCATGTATCCCATTACGTATGTGTGCATGTGTCAAATATGAAATGCTTCATGTCCCAAGCAGTTCACAAGAAATATTAAACGTATTCATAGGAATAACTATTCTCAAGCACACACACACCAGAAATAAAGTGTTTTATTTAGAATTCTATTTCTATGCATTATTCAAAGCCTAGTAAATGATTCACATTGGTGAGAATGTACCAAAAGAGTGTCTTGAAGTATTGTGGTGTGTGTGTGTGTGTATAACTATACACAATAAACAAATGTTCATGAAGTCCATATACTTCATCAGATGGCATATAATGATTTCTGTGATTCTGTGGATATTACAAAGTTATGTTGTATTAAGTCATCACTACTCATAATGAACTCTTTTTGTACTTAGCACATTGGACCAATCATATTTGCTTTCCACATTTGGTTGTTGGAGAAGACAAAATATGGAAAAACATACTTAAGATCTTAGATACATGCTGGTTTATAAAACTGATTGTAGACACAGTAGTTTCATTTTTCAGTCTACTTTTTTATGGCAAATTGAATTCATCTATCTCCTACCATCTCTCTCTTCTCAATTAAAACCTTGAGACATATATATTTCTGACCTAATGACTCTTACTTCCCATTCTTCAAACATGAGGCTCTCTCTATTATAACGTTTTCATCTGATGGTAAGAAATGAAAGAGTGTGGTTGCTTATGAAAGGCAAGCGGTGAAGCCTAGCCCTTCTATAGAAACCAATCACCAAAACAAGCAGCAGAGCGTGTGAATCAGAGTTCTGTTCATTAGAGGAAGTAATATTTAGTAAATCTCTCTTTTGATTCACTAAAACACCTTCTTAAAGTGAAGTTCTATTCTTTATAACATACTTTAGCAGTGTGGTAAGAATTAGATGGAGTAGATAAATTTAAGACACTGTCTCAAATGATCAAGATAATAATCTTGACCATCAGAAACTTAAAGTGAACATCCAAGATCATCATTATCAATATGAATATTCAATGTGTTTAAGATATGGAAGTTGTACTCTAATGCTTAAATGTGTTTTCATACTATTAAGTGTCTTGAACATAGATCAATGTTCCATATCAAGGATCCTTGATATACACATTTATTTGTTGACAGTTTTTTGTCCTGCCTAGTTCCCACAATCATTAAGTCTCAAAGAAATCACACAGAGGTCTACATTAACTATAAATGGATTGGCCCATTAGCTCAGGATTCTTATTCACTTTTTTAATGCATATTACCCCATTATTCTTGTCTCTGTTAGCCACATGGCTCAGTACCTTTTTCAGCCAGGCAGTCACATCTTGCTTGCTCTGTGGCTGGGCCAGGACTGCCTAGGAATGGGCTTCCTTCTTCCCAGAATTATCCTATTCTCATTGACCTGCCTCTACTTCCTGTCTGGTTGTCTCACCTATACTTCTTGCCTGGCTACTGGCCAATCAGCATTTATTTAAAATATAACTGACAGAATACAGATCATTGTACCATACCACTTATAACTATTTTTTCTCATTAAATATGAATTTAGAATGAATGAAAATATCCAGTAATTTATAATGTTTGTTCTAGGTCCATGTTTATACACACACATATCAAATAACATTACATATTATATAATACATAATAGTATGTAGACTATGTCAGTTATTTCTGTATTTGTAAATATGTCTGCAGATAACAATTTATAGATTTCAAAATAAAGAAAAGTCATATGTATATTCTATTTAATTCCTATACATTATTTGTTCTGTATATTATTGCATAAGATGTAATGTAAGCTTAGAAAACTATATGTACATTAATAAAATTTATTTAATTTTAGGCTTTTAACCTTAAATATGCATATGAGCATATCCTATGATCTTTTAATTTAAAAAATGTGGAACCATGCACCTCCACAGCCACCCCCCCCATAGCTAGAAAAACTAAACCTAGATATGTTGCTGAATTAATTTTTCTCTGAAATGATCAAACATACAGAATACATGGAAGACTAGAATTCAGGAAGGGAGTATATGAGAATTCATAGCTACATTTATGTCCTGATAAAGTTGCACATTATGGATGGTGTGGTGAAACTGAAAATACTATTTCTTTCCTTTTATGTCAATTACCCTAAATTGGTGGTTCTCATCTGTGTTGTGACCCCTTTCAAGGTTGAATGACCTTTTCACAGGAGTAGCCTAAGACCATTGGAAAACACAGATATTTATACTATGATCCATAACCATGTCAAATTTACCGTTATTAAGTAACAACAAAATAATTTTATGTTGAGGGGCTCCACAACATGATGAACTAAATTAAATGGTCACAGCATTAGGAAGGTGGAGAATCACTGCTCTACTTAAATGCCTAAAATGATAAAATTAATAATTGCATGATATTCTGGTCAACTGTCTTTGTAACATATACATTCTCAATTTTCTTGTTTTCAGAAACATACAACTATGACTGATAAATTGAAAGATAGTATAAAATATTTGTCTAAAGCCACTAATGAAGTAGTTTGTTACTAACTGATATTTTTGTTGGCCCATAATAAGACATGAGGAAATACCTGTGTAGAATTAGGAAGTAGTCAAACCTTTGCATTACTTTGTTTACACCAACCACATAATAGAAGCTAGAAGATAAGGCAGCAGCAAAATAAAAAAATACAAAAATCACCTTTCCCTTTTAATTTTCAGATGATACATAGACATCACACGTTTAGGGAATTTTATTTTAAAAGGAAAAGTAGCTTCTATCATAAACAACAATTTCTATCAAGTAAGATTAACTTGTTAGGAGGGAGGATAAAATATAATTCCTGTAGCCTTAGATTTATGAATACTGTCTCACTTTTCTGAGTATTGCTTTTTTTTCTTTTTGTTCCTTTAGACTCTCAAAACTTTTTCAAGGGACCACAAATCCTAGACTGAGGACATATCTAGTTTTTCTCTTTTTGCTTTGTTTTTCTTCTATGGTTTTTAATTTTTCAAGACAGGGTTTCTCTGTGTAAGAGCTCTGACTGTTCTGAAACTCTTTGTAGATCAGGTTAGCCTTGAACTCACAGAGATCCCCCTACCTCTGCCTCTAAGTGCTGGGATTAAAGACATGTACCACCACTGTCCTGGCATTTTAATAAATTTTCAACATAAACCCGTTTTAACTTGATTTTGATACTCTTAGTCATTGTTTTTACATTGTAGCACAATTTGTCATAAGAATATTATATCTGTCTATCAAATTGAGTGAAAGATGGTGTTTTGTTTTACATAGAAGATATATATTGAATTGTTTTTTCATGGTATTTGGACTTAATAGTGACTGTAATACTTGAGCATGTGCAAGATATTTTGTATTCTATTTTACTGAATCTATTATAAAATACTGTCTTAAAAACTTACTAATACAATTACTGAGAACACTAATACATCAAAGTTCATGTTAATCTGAAAAATAATAAAAAAGAACTCAGTCATGTTGTTTTTCATTTATACTAAACTTTTCAGATTATAAAAAGTTCTCACATATCTTATGCAGTTCTCCAACAGTTTTGACAGTACATTTCATTTTTATTCCTATTTCACGTATGTACCAAAATCTAAAAGGAGCAAAATGTGTCAACAAGAGTTATAGAAGCTCATGCTGTGTTTGTGGGTTTGCTGCATTGAAAGCATGGTTTTAACTTCAAGTTCAGCATTGCATCTACTATATGATAGTTACCATCTTACTGCAAATGTCAAAAGCAACACATTCATATGCACTCTCATAGATAAATACATTTTTTTCTTAAGGTTTTGTGTACATGTGTGTGTTGTACTTGTGTGGCAGGCTCTCTCCCTGGACCACCATCTTGCCATTGGAGTGGCTTGTTAATGTGATCCAGGCATCAGCCTGTCTCCCACTCCCCACTATGAAGTTGCAGATGCACACCACCACCACTTAGGCTTTTCCATGGTTTTTGAGCATCAGTGTTCAGGTTCTCATCCTGTACAGCTACACTCTACCAACTGAGCCATCTCCATGGCTCTGAAAGCAAACATTCTTTTCTTCATTGCTCAACTGGTATGAAACTAACAATGTCACTTTCATCACTCAAATTTATTTAGATTGCAATGAAAGAGAAATTTAGAGAAAGACCTTATATCACACTAACAAGCTTTCTAGAGAATTGTAGGCCACTCAGCATGTGTCCATGTGCATTGATTGTGGCTTTACATTTGACTAATTTATTCTTTCTTATAAGTCATGCAGGACCCCATATCAGCTGCTAGTGTTTAAGTAGAGGTTAAAACATTTAAAATATACTTTTTAGCTTATGTGGTAGCTTGAATGAAAAATGGTCTCTATTGGCTCATATATTTGCATGCTTGGTCCCCAATTGATGGAAGTTTGGGAAGGATTAGGATGTATAAATTTGTTGGAGGAGGTTTGTCACTGGAGAAGGTTTTGAGATTTCTGAAAATATCATTCCCAATGTGCTCTCTCTGCCTCCTGCATATGAGATGTGAGATTTCAGCATCTGCTCCTACTGCGTGGCCCCATGCCTTCACTCCACCATCATGAGTTCTAACACTCGAAAAACATAAGCAAAAGTAAGCATTTTGTTTTATAATTTGCCTTAAAAATGGTGGTTTATTACAGCAATAGAAAAGTAACTAATACAGAAGTTGGTACCAGGAAGTGGGTTATTGCTTTGAAGATGCAAACCATGCTGTTTGTAGAGAAATGTGAAGACTTTGGAACTTTAGAGTAGGAAAGTAGTTAAACACTATAAGCAGAGCTTAATAGACCATCATAGTAGGAGCTTCTTTCAAGAAGTTTCATAAGTGAAGGATATTGGTCACTGGGCTATAGATTGTTCATGTGTTGATTTTGGGAAAAATAATGTGATTGCGTTATGCCTCTGCCATAAGAATTTGACTAAGGCTAATTTAAAAGGTAACTGACTGATTTGTTTAGTAGAGCAGTCTATATTGGCTCTGTTGTGTGGTTGTTAGTCATTACTCTTATGCAGGCCTACAATGCAAATGAGCAACTAGGGCACAAAGAAACACAAAATGTAAAGTGTGAAAAGAAGAAAAATATCAGGACAGAACATGTTATGTTGGAGACAAGACTTGTTCTGAAAGAGAAAAGAAGATTGAAGCATGGCCTGATCAGAAATATAATAAAGGCAAGGGTTATTTCAGGGTGTCATCCCACTCAGATAAGTATCTAATTTGTAAAAAGAAAAGGTCTGAGGAACTGAATGCTCTTAAAAGGCAACAGTGAGAGTGGTTACAAATGTGGTTAATGAATGGCAGAGTTCACCTGAAGCTGATTTTCAAATTTCGAGTGTCATCCATGGGGTTCTGGCTTTAGAATTATGATAGATGTGTTAGCAAAGGGGTTGTGGAATCTTCCTCAACAGTTAAGAAGAGCTGCTGAGGTCACACAATATGTAGTAAGTTAGTGCCTGTATGAATGCCCAAGAGGCATGGGATATTTACCAAAAAGAACTGAATGCAGGGAATGGAACAAGCCAAAGAAAGGTATTTGTGTTGCAGGCAGTGAAACTGGAGTGATGGAGCCAGCCAAATCCTTTGATGTCATGGATGGAAATATCAGATTTGAAGATTTTCCTGCTGGATTTTGACCTGGTTTTGGTGAATTACATTCTTAGTATTCCCCATTCCTCCCTTTTGTGATGATAATATACATTCTATGTCACTGAGTGTTGGAAATGTGTAATTTGCTTTCTAATTTTATAAGGAATTACAGTTAAGATATTGCCTTGAGGATCAGAGAGACTTTGAACTTTAAACTTTAAAACAGTGTTGAGACTGTGAAAGGTTATTGAGATACTAAAGTAGGAATAAATGCATTTTGCATTGAGATATGTTCACAGCCTATAGTGGTCAGGGATTAGAATGTAGTGATTTGTAAAAGAATAGCACCCTATTTCATATGAATGAACAGGTCTCAGTTGGTTGAAATTCTTGGGAAGGATTAGGAGATGTGACTTTGTTGGAGCATGTATGTCACAGGAAGGGGTTAGTGGTGGCTTTGAGACTTCAAAAGCTTCTCTTCATTTTCAGTGTTCTCTTTCTGCCTTATGCTTGTGGGATACGGATTCTCAGGTGCAGTTCTGGCCACCTGCTGCTATGATCACTTTTGGACTCTAACACTGAAACAAGAAATCCAATTAAATGCTTTATTTGATAAGTTGTATTAGTCATGGTATTTTATCACAGCAGTAGAAAACTAACACACCTAATTTTTGTTTATGTGTATGATCTTTTGTTTAAGATTATTAAATAAAAGGCAACTTTTTTTTTTAGTGGAGTTTAAAATCAGGGATTGTGATGCCTCCAGAAGTTTCTTTATTTTACAGGTTTGTTTTGGCTATCCTAGGTTTTTTTTTAATTTCCATATGAAGTTCAGTGATGTTTTTTCTAGGTCTGTAAGACATTTGCGGAATTTTGGTAGGCATTGCAATGAATCTGTAGATTGTTTTTGGTAAGATTAGCAGTAAATAGAAACACATTTTCCTGAGTGCTTTAAGGACCTAGAACCAATGCTTTTGTAAGATCTGTCATTTTCCTAATGTTTTATAGTCTCTCTCACACTTCAGAATGCTTCTACATTGACCAGGTATATCCTTTAAGCAAAACTTTTTTAGTGCCCGCTCAACATTTACTGTAACTATGAACCACTACATATGAGTGCATATGAAACACATGTAACTCATAAGAACAATTTGGAATTCTGAACAAGAATAAATTTATTGCCACTCTAGTTGGCAGCCTAAACACAGGAGAGCAGGACCTAAAAATGATGTTGGCTAATGTCTCATGCAATAGCCAACTTTATTCAGAGCATCAGACAATGTATATTCGGAGGATTAAGAAAGGTGATGGTGTACTCCTTTAATTCCAACACTAGGGAGGCAGAGACAGGCAGATCTCTGTGAGATTCAAGACCAGCCTGGTCTAAAAAGTGAGTACCAGGACAGGCTCCAAAGCTATAGAGAAACCCTATTGTCAAAAGACAATAACATCATCAAACTTGTTGAAGGCTATTATAATCATCTGTATTTGTGTATTCTTAAACTTTGTTCTCCAGCCTTCCTAATTAAAAATAATGCAAAAATAAGAAATTCCTTTCTGTTTAAAGTGGCATATTTTGTTGCTTCTAGCAAAAAATGTTAAAAATGACTAGGTGGTATTATTGAAGAAAACTCTTAAATTTTAGAAGCAATATATTAGAATAGTTTCTTGAGCCATGAACATTAAGTACTTTTCCTAGAAAGATAAGATCATTAGAAATCATTTTTCTTGTCCTCGGTACTTGTTTGTATTAAAATCTAAGAATATCAGTATTAAAGTCTTATTCATTCAAGGAGATACATAGAAGCTTTGATATAATCAACCATTTGTATGACAATATTAAGGAAAGGATTTGAAGCCCTAGGTTGAGTTTCCAGAACTTCAGAAAAGGATAAATTGTCACCCAAACTCATAACATATTTTGGACAAAGGTTTCAGAGAGAAAGATGTCTGTTCAATAGATGCTGTTGCTGTAACTTAACAAACTGTGTGGGGATCAACATCAATTTTACACTTTGAAACAGACCGCAGATTTATGTATAAAATTTAAAATTGTAAAACACTTCAAAAAATCATGGAAAAATATTAAAAAGCAGCACCAAATAAAATGATCTTATACTCATGCCAAAAACAAGATCCATCAAAGGGAAATTTGATAAATTCCATCAAAACTAAAACTTTTCTACTTTGAAAGATTCTGTTATGATAAAGTAGATGCCGATACTGATAGGCAGAAATACTTACAAACACCCCGCCTTTGACAAAGAACTGCCTATCTCAAAAAAATCTTTCAAACTCTATATAAATGTAATCAAATTAGACTTAAGTCCTGCTCAGAAGTAGGGATTTTATGCCTGGTTCTGTTAACTGGACCCACTACCATGGCTGGTAAAGTCATACAACCTAGAGGAGAATCTACTGCTATTTCCCCAAGCCAGCACAAACTGTATCCTTACATCCACAGACAACTGTAGGTTCCACCCCTCATCAAAGAGGTTTCATTTTATAGAATATAGAAAATATTACAGAGAACTACACTGGTCAAAATGCAGAGAACAAATGACCTTGGGATGTACCAATAAAATTGATACATTTTCACCACAACCCCTATGCCTAAAGCTCAGGGTAAGAATGGCTACAAAGATTATAAATTTCAGAGTACCAGGATTTCCTGGTGAGATTATATCTTCTATATCTGAAAGGAAAGATGTGCCCATGAAATTAAAAATACTACCTGTACAATGACAACACCAGCTGACATGCCAGTGTGGTTGGTAGAAATCTCACAAGACTCCTACCCTTAGATAAAGAGCTACAGGTAATTAATGACTACTGAAAGAGGGAGAATGAGTCTTCTCCAGGGACAAGTCCCCTAACTGATTATCAAATACTAAGTGACCAGTCCTCAAAACATATGCATACGTATAAGTAATATTAAATGTACTTAGCAGTTTGCATTTGTATATTTATTCATCCATACATTTATATATGTAAGAATAATATTTAAGTAGAAACATGCCATGATTTTGAGAGGGAACAGGTAATCATGGGAAAAGCTGAAGGGAAGAAGAGGGAGACGATGTAAATACAGTACTCATGTGAAAGTGGAAAACAGTGAATGAAATTTCTAAAGACAGAAATAAATAGGCATTTATACAAATTGATGAACAGATGTTTGATGTTCACCATCATTAACCATTAGGAAGCTGAATTTCCAACAATAATATCTGACTACATAATAGTTGGTAAAGTGACAATTATAAAACAGTGATGTCATCAAACACCACCAAAAATGCAAAAAAAAAAAAAACCAAACCAAAAAAAAAAAAAAAAACTGGGCCCCATAGACGCTGCTAGTGGGAATTTGAAATGGTTAACACAAACCTCTGGAAAACAATTCTGAGTTTTCTTTTTAAAAACCTCTTAGTTTGAGTTATAATCAACAATAATTGTGTGTATTCAAGCTAAATAAGGTGATGTTTTGATACATGTATACAATGTGAAATGATTACCACCATCTAGCTAATTACCACGTCTATCACCTCACATATCACCCCATGTTTGAGTGTGTAGAAAACAATGAATAATTTCTCCTTGAGGAATTTTTAAGCAGACAGCCCAATGTATCACATAGATTCAAAGTGTTGTACATTAGTCTGTCCAGTATATGTGTAACATAGAATTTTTGACAAGTGACTTTTACTCTCTTTACTCTTAAAACTCTGGCAACCACTATTTTCCTATTTGTGAATTTTGAATAGACTTTTTTAGATACTACCTATAAAGGAGACTGCGCTGCATTTGTCTGTTCCTGGTTTATTTTTATACAATCAAGCCTCCATTTTTCTCTATGTTGTTTCTCATTTACTTCTTTTAAAAGACTAAATAGTACTGTTGCGCTTTCATTATCATATGTATTTATCCATTTATCTATTAACTGACAGTGAGATTGATACATCATAAATATTGTGAGTGGTGCTGCTGGAAACACGGAAGTGCAGATGCCTTCTGGATATGTGATGTTCTTTCCTTTGGATGTTTACCCTGTAGATGGAGTCATGTTGAAGAAGTTCTTTTGTCAATATTATGATCAAAATATTCTTTTGTCATAGTATCCCTATTTTCTTTGCCCTCAATAATGTACTATGATTGATTTTTATCTGTAGCCTCACCAGCCCTTTTAATCATCTGTCTTTTGCTGTTAACCTTTCTAATAGATGAGCAATTTATAATAGGTGAAATGTGTCATTGGTGTTTTCATTCACGTGTTGCTGATTGTCAACCATTATGAGAATTTCCTTATATACTTGTCTATTTTTTATCTGGATCTTTTTTCTTTCTGTTGTTATTTGAGTTGCATATGTATTTGGATGTGTGTGTGTGTGGTTTGTGTGAAAGCACATGCCTGTACATGACCAGAAATTAGTGGAATTACCTATGGGGATGTCAATGAGGTATTTTTGATTATCAATTAGTATAGGAGGGCCCAATCTACTGTGGGAAGTACCATTATTAACTTGTGGGTCTGGGTTCTATAAAGATAACCAAGGAAAGCAAAGAAGAAAACTAGTAAGCAGTGTACTTCCATGAGCTCTGCTTTGATTCCTGCCTCCAGGCTCTTGTGTTGACTTAATTTAATCATGGTCTCTAATCTGTAAGTAATGAACCTTCTGTTCCCCAAGTTGCTTTGGACTGTGGTATTTGTTTATGACAGAAGTAGAAAGCAAACCAGAACACCTTGCCATATAACAGTTGGTCATAACTATAAACATGGGTCTTTCTTAGTTATTGAGGGCTCTATCTTCTACCTTAATTTTCCAAGAAGTGTAGCCTGAGATAAACATGAGTTCAATCTATAACCACTTAAGAAGCATAGTAAAAAAGTTTTAACATTTCATTTGTTAAATAAATTAGTCAAATATAAACACATCATTTGTCTCATCTAACACAATACCTTTCCTTTCTTTCTGGCTCATGGAATATGTATTTGTATCCAGAGGGTAACACATAGGATAGTGAGCTCTGTGCTCAGTGAATGTACAAATAGCTACAGCTAGAGAGACTAAGATGCGAATGTGAACTTGGCCTTGTCCAAATAATTTCAGTCTTTCTTAAATTCCCCTAGGATCATACTCCTCTGTATTTTCATTTGGTTTCAATAATTATTCCAGGTTTTTGAAATGTTATGTAAGTCTGATTTCAGTCAGATTGCTGGAAGAGTAGAAATATAAACAAGTGTATATTGATTGCATTTATATGACTACCAGAACTTTAGAAGATTGACCTTATTTTTATTGTATTTAGATATGTTTGGTGTTTCTTATGTGTTTGGAGGAAAATTTTGCTTGAATTTATGTCTAACAAAAATGATCTTTTACTTGATACCTGATAATTTATATAAGGTATTTATATATTTTTATATATAATTTATATAAGGTCAGTGAATTATAATAGTTATTCTCAGTGAAGTCTCAGAGAATGTAGTGTTCTATAGAGAGCAGTTGGCTAGAAAATGCTATGCCCTAGCTAAAAGGAGATAGTTAATGCTTAATTTTTCATAAAATACATTTTACAATTTTAATCATACCCATTTTCTAAATTTCTATGAAAGAACTAAAATTAGCTTTATTAAGAACAAATAAAGATAAGCAGATAAAAATGTTTATTGGCCTTTCATAAGGAAAGAACAGAGGGAACAGATTTTTATAGAATAACCTACCTAAATTTAAAACTCTATTAATCTCTGGGACATTAGCTTTAGATGTTTGCCTTATATTGAACTATCTTTGCTTCAGCTGCTCTTTTGATTGTTCTATATAATTATTTACTTTCACGTTTGCTATAAAATTTCACATAGTATGCAAATTAAGATATTTTCAGCTGGAGAGATGGCCCAGGGCTTAAGAATGCTTACTTTCTTCCCTTATAAAAGACTCTGTTTAGTTCCCAGTACCTGATATACAGTGGTTCATTGCTTGTAACTCCGGTTCCATATCATCCAATGTCCTCTTCCAGCCTCTACAACCAGTTGCACATATATGATGCACATAAACTCAGACAAGCTCACATATATACATATAAAACAACTTAAAAATAAATCTTTAAAGTTAACTACCTTTAAGATTTATGGCATTGATTTTATGTCCTGTTCACTTTACAGTTCAACATATGGTTTTACATGCTGCCTCACCATCACCATATCAATGCTGCTGCATGGACAGGTTACTTTACATTTTAATATTATGGTAGGAAGACAGTGAATCTCAGACAGGTAAGAACACACATTGACTCAGAAACCTCAGTCTTCTACACTGAATTCTTATCGGAATGCCTATGGTGACTGCTGCACCATATCACATTGCATAGTGATACAGTCGACTCTGACGACCAAAAGATACCAAATAGCTCTGAGAATGCCACCTTAGACTACAATCTGGCTTTGTTAATAAATATGATAGCATTGGCTTCCCTGTGGTGTACTTTATGTATTCTAACACATAAAGCCAGGAGCCTCAGTTCCTAATGTGGAAGGTAACATCACAAGTGAGTCCCCAGAAATCTATCACTATCAGTGTTCTCTCTTTGATTCCCCAGCTTTAACGGTAAATTGATGATGTTTACATTGCTAAATGTAGTCCAGATAAAAAAATTTCTATTAGTTTTTATTTTTGATACATTAAAATGCTGTATTGAATTAGTCCCCTAAAAAAGTATAATTCTAAAAATAGGTGTTCTTCCTTATCACTTAATGAGGATTTTCTGAGCATGTGATTTTGTAATTACCATGATTTTTTCAGTCTCCCTCTTATATTGATAACTATAGTAATTTGTCTCTAAAGAAACTTTCCACATATTTTTGCTTCTTACAAACCCTATAGATTGTTGAAATGATGTGAGTCTCAACTCAAGCGTTTGAGTCTCTTCAGAGATCAGATTATAGTGCAGAGGAAAAGCTCAGGAAAGAGGAACATTTTGTTGAGTGTATTGACATATTATGTCTGCATCCCATTTGTAAATAATTGTCAAATTCGAAATGGCAGCATCCCATATACCTAGAACACTCAGTTTCCTTTAACCTGTTGCTATTTCAGTTTGAAAATAACAACTACTGATTTGGCTTTCCACAATTATCACTGATTCAGAATGTTTCCCCTTCAGGGCATTAATTCTCTTTGCCTTGAGCAAACAATTTTTGATGCATTTATGTTTAACACAACACAGGCAGGTAGGTTATAATTACGTGACTAGCTGTTGCTTATATACTACTGTGACAATGTTATTCACATTAATTGGCACCTGCAAAAATGGGAGCCTGTGTGGAGGGTTCCAGTGTCATAAATTGGTTGCACCTTCACACCTTTGCTTGAGAGTTCCAGGCATCCTTTGCCTGATTAACACCCTGTTCAGTTCCTCACAGGATATTTTAGTGTCACTTCCATTGTTGGTACGCCCTCCCCAGAAGTCCAGTGTCACCTAGGAATCCTTCTCCTTTTAGATCATATTCCACAAGCCCACTAGGGGCGCTTCCTCTGCTGTTGGTACTTGCTGATCAAATAGCACCAAGTGGTCAGGTGTCCTCCTCCCAAACTGCTACAAAAATTTCCTCATTGGTCTGCTTCTGAAACTGTTTTCTGTTTTCCTTAGGATCCTTTAATTTCAACCCCCATATTTTTATTCTCAACCCATAAAACTATCTCCATTGATTAGGCACTTTAAGTTTTGATCATGCCTTCCTTCTTCTTTTTTTCTATTTTCTATTTTATTATATTCTTTTTTCCCTTTCATTAAAATTTTCTCATATAATATATCCTGATCATAATTTACCCTCTCTCTACTCCTCGCAGTTCCTCTCCACCTACCCTCCTATTCGGTTTCACTCTCTTTCTGCCTCTGATTAGAAGAGAAGAGGCTTCTAAGACAGGACAACAAAACATGACATAATAAAATGTACTAAGTTAAAACAAGCACTGTCACATCAAAGTTGGATGAGGCTCATCAACAAAAGGAAATAAGGCCTAAGAGAAGACACAAGAATCATAGACCCACGCAGTCACACTTTCAGGAGTCCCATAAAAACATTATACTGAATGTTATAATTCATACACAGAGGACGTAGTGCAGACTGATGCCCACCCATGCTTGCTCTTTCATTCTCTGTTGTTTCAAATGATGTTTTTCTCTGTTGATTAAGAGGTCTGTGTTCTGATGTCCCCCAAATGAACCTATAAGGTATTTACAGAACATTTTCCCCAAACACAAAAGAATGTATCTTCTTCTGTGCACCTCATGCAACTTTCTCCAAAGTTGACCACATACTCAGCCATAAAGCAAGTCTCAACAGATCCATGAAAATTGAAATAACTATCCACATCCTATCAGACCACCACAAATTTAAACCGGTTATCAACAAGAACAGAAAGAATAGAAGGCTTACAAATTTATGGAAACTGAAAAATTCTCTACTAAATGAAAATGTGTTCATACTTTCAATCTTCAGTTTTGCTTGTCCTAATTTCTGTGAAGCATTTCCTGTCCAGAACTGCTTATGGCAGGAGTCTAAACATGGTGCATTACCCAGCATGGCTAGTCCCACCTCTTCATCTAAAACTCCTTAGTGCTAAGCCTGGGAGGGAGAACTGGGCTTTCCTTTATCTCACAACATTCAGTCATCATTATGTCTCCTAGGGGCTGCATATTGAGTCTCAAACCCTCAATTCTTTCACAGAGAAACATTTGCCATCTCTAATTTAAAGTTCAGGAGTTGCCATGACTTTAATTTTTTTTTCTCTTTAACTGTCTCTAGGATTACCCTTATCTCTCTGGCAAGGTTGATTTTCTAAATTTCAGTTAAAAACCTGTAATTCTCCCTCCCCTTTTACCATTTCCCACAGTTTCTCATTACCTAAAGTAGTAATTAAAATTAAAGTGGCAATGCAAAGCTGTCCACAATGCCCACCATTGTTCCATTTAGCTTTTTATTGTAATGTTTTAAATATACAAGAAATTACAGGGAATCATAAACCTCTGTTTATAAGCTACCCACATTTACAAACATTGCTCAGGACTGTTTTTCTGTTCTATTTTCTGAAGCAAGAAAATGTTAAAAGTTTAAAACTCATTTAAACCTCTTTATAAAATGATGCATGGGAGTTTGGGGGAGAATTCACTGATGTAAATTGTAATATGAAGATACATGTCTAGGTATTTTATTTTAAAAATCATGTTAGCTGGTGTTCTATGAATAAGCCACACTTCATTAATGGGCATTATAAGATTTCAGCTTGCAAAATCACACTAGCTGAACTGTGATTGTAACTCAGTTAAAGAGTAATGGCCTGGCCTTGTGAGGTCATAGATTCACTACTCAGGTATGTGTGTGCACACGTGTGCACATGCATGCATGCCTTATAAAGGCATTCATATTCATGTGTAGCATGAATGATAAAAACCCAGAGACAGCTAATAGTGTTCAAGTTGAAGATCAGAAATGCAAAGCAACCAAGCCGCTAGAGAGATCTTACCTCTAACAAGGCTCAGACAATGGGAAGGTCTGGCAATACTATCCACCAACCTCAGACCCCACACTCCACTGAGTTCCTGTCTCTTCCCCTTCATATTCCTCTCTGCACCTAGACATATTTCTCCAGTTTTCACCTCCCTAGTTATGGGATTAAAAATGTGTGATCCCAAGTGCTGGGATCATTTTTGTGTGAGCTCTGTTTCTATTTTAGACAAATTCAATCTTGTGTATCCCAGGGTTGTTGACAGAGGTTTCTGTTCTTCCTAGTCCCACACCCATACATTAATTATAAACTGGTTGGCCTCTTACCACAGGCTTCTTATTAACTCTTACTTCCTACATTAACCCATAATTCTTGTCTGTGTTAGCCACATGGCTTAGTACCTTTAGCAGTGAGGCATTCTCATCTTGCTTCCTCTGTGTCTGGGTGATGACTGCAGACTGAGCCTTTCCTCTTCCCAGAATTTTCTTATTCTGGTCTCCCTGCCTATACTTCTGGCCCAGCTACTGGCCAATCAGCATTTTATTAAACCAATACAACTGAAAACTCTTTATAGCATACAAGACCATTGTCCCACAACACAGGGTGGCTTTAAACTCATAGAGATCTATCTGCCTCTGTTTCCAAAGTCCTAGGATTAAAGGTGTCTACCTCCACTGCCTGGTTTGTATGTCTGACTAGTATTGGCTGCTTTGTCCTCTGATCTTCAGGCAAGTTTTATTTATTAAAGCACAAATAATAAACGTGTGTGTGTGTGTGTGTGTATGGGGTTCATGCACTTGTTTGCATCCACATGTGGACATTCAAGGCCCAGTCTGAGTTTTATCCTCTATTTCTCGCCACCTGGTATCTGGAACTAGATCTCTTAGTGAACCTGGAACTCACCCATGTACTAAAACTAGCTGACCATCAACGTATAAAGATCATATTGTGTACCTCCTTAAAGGTGGGATTACAGAGGCTCTCTGCCTCATGTAACTTTTAGGTTCTGAAGGTCCAAATTCAGGTCTTTATGATTATATGTTATAAATTGAACAATGTCTCTACTGAGAGGAATTCCATCGAAATTTTAATACTAATCTGATCTCAAATTATGGTTTTCCTTTAAATTTTCTTATGGTATGTTTTACTAACTTTTTGGGTATTAAAAAGAGCACATTTATGCACTCTCTTTTGTATTTGCATTTTTATGTCTTATTTATGAAGTTATCACTTTTGGAAAAATAATTTACTATTTTCAATTTTAATTGTAGAATGAGCTCTCTCAACCTTTTTTTTTACATATGTCTTTAATCACTTTTAAATGTTCAAATTTGTGATCTGTTTATTCCTATTGAAATAGGCAGTTTTCACCTACATTAATATTCCCATACATAAATTTGTTAGAGAAATTTAACTTCTAATGTTCCTTGTGTACATGTTAAATAGTTACTGTTACTTGACTTACAGTGTTTGCTTTTGTAAATGAAAATTTTCCAACTACATTTTCTATTCAGTTGCAGTGGTTGGCAACAATGTTATATTTAATCACAAATTGCATAGTGATTGTGCTAAGGCATTGCTTTGTTCAGGTGCCCAGAAACATCAATGCAGCAGTGTGTACCTCATTTTCCAAGAGTAAGTCTTCTGAGGAGTTAACCATAAAAATACACAGTTGCTATGAGTGGAGACTCACATGAGTCCAGGATGAGTAAAGATGGTGGGGGAAGTAGAAAAGTCTCTGCTATTGAGAAACAAGGAGTTCCCAAGGGTTGGAAGTTGTTGGGTAACTGTTCACGGGAGAGGCTCCCAAGATGAGTACAGAAGAAGGATTCAATAGGCATTATACAAAGTCTTAGAGTCCACAGGACACTTACTAGTATGAAGTTCAAAGTTCCTCATGGCCAAAAGTCTTTAAGTATGTCATTAGTTCAAATTAGTCACTTTTGTAGAGGTATTATCTAAATTGTCAGGAGCAGAATCAGAGGCAAAAATACAGCATAGAAGTAGTAGCAAAAATAGTGCATGGAGGAAACTGGGCAGCAAGCAGAGAAGAGCCATGATGTCATATTCAGTGAGTAAAGTACCTTCATGTACTGCTTATGATTATTTTCAAATTGATTGGTAACTACCCTCCTGATCTTTTAAATATATATGCCTTTATTCATATAATTTCTTCTATTTACACTATGATGGCTTATTTAAAAGGCCCTTTATTAATAAGATTAATTTACATTTCTTACATAAGGCTTGTGTCTTCCCTGCCTCCTTGTGTTATGTATAATGCTTTACATGTGTCCTTTTCCTGATTTTGATATTTATTCATTTGGTACATTAATTTATTCTTAATTATCCCACAACCATAAATTTATTTTATGAAGTATCACTTACACATAATTAGAATTTTGATTTAATTAAAGAATGTTTTATTTGATTCCTTGCACACCAATATTTTTTATTTTTTTAAAGAACTCCAATTTTAAGCAAAAGATGTTCTTTGAACAAACTTTGTCCAGGCATTTACAATTTTGAGTTAAACTGATTATGATTAAAATGCTGAAAAAGAAAAAGAGAATTCCTATGAGAGGTAAAAGTGTAGATTTTCTGATTTCTTTTCTCTTTTACTTTACTACTTGATTGATATACTAATGAATGAATGAAGAACATCTTTAAAATAATTTTAACATTAGCACATTATAGCTAGAAATGTGTACATGCACACACTTATAATTTCTCCATGTTTGAATATGCCTATCAAGAAACTAATTAAGTTTATTTGTCCTCTTCTAAACATTAGTTATTACTGATTTGAAATATTGACAATTTAGCCACTCTGTGTAAAAGATTTTTCTTTTCAAAGCAAGAAACTTAAAACCACCATAGAGCATTTAAGGTAAAGTCTTTCCTTCCAAAATAATCATAGCAGGATGCAGAGCCATTTTCCATTATAAACCTAAACATTTTTGAGTTATGAATCTCTTAGTAAGTAGAACAGTTATAACAGTTTTACTTTGCATTTCAGAGGACAGAGTTGATTTGGTGGTAGTAAGGTAGAAAAAAGGAGCATCATGGTTGAACACATTTTGTATTATCTGTGTCAATTCTTTTGAGAGTAGTCAAACAAGATACTATTTCATCTAGTAACTTCAGTCTAGGCATTCTAAGAAAAAAAATAAAACAAAACCCCCACATAATTCATGTTGGGGTCCTTATTACCTTTGGATGATTCATAATTTAACTGCAGAATATTTCTATTTACTTTTGTTTTGTATTAGGGGTTGGTGAACTCTATTCTTTTAAAAATATTTTATTTTTTTCTATCGTTATAAAACTGAGCACGGTTTTTAAAGTAAAATTCATATAACACAGAAAACTGTAAAGAAGTTAGACTCCCTTACAGCCATCCCCTCTTCCTCATTATTATTGTTGTTATTATGTAAATTTTACAAGGCAACCTTTGCATTTTCTTTCTTTCTTTTTTTTACAGTAAACACACTTACTGAGCAACTATTTTATGCCATTAACTAAGACAAATCAGTGAATAAAAATAAGAGAATAAGTAACAAATGACACTTGATTAGAAATACTACCTTCTTTATGTAAAGCGGGGCTTAATTCCATTTTTTTTACTTGAAACTTTCTTATTTGTGTTCATCACATATTTAATTGTGTTGCTCCTGACCTCATTAAGATTGACAGTCTGTTTGATGAAGACCTGAGTTCAATCCCTGGATGGAAGGGGATGAAAGGGGAAACAGTCTCATGATTTCCTCAGACTTCCATCTACTGTGCCCACACAGAGATAATATGAAGGCGGCAGAGATGGCTTAGCAGTTAAGAGCACTTGCCTTGAATTTGATTTCCAGCACCCACACAGCAGTACACAATAGTCTTCAACTCCAGTCCCCCAGGGTTTGTCACCTCCTTCTGGCCTTCACAGGCACCAGACATGCAAATGGTGCCCAAACATATGTACAGGCAAAACATACATAAAAAATAAAATAGAAAAGAATAGAATAATGAAATAAAAACAAGACAACCTTACAGATTCTTGGTAAACAAATGGATCAAAGAAGTACTTTTTTAAAATCTATGCTTTTGCAGTTTTCTTTCTTTAGGATCTTAGACCTTTCCCCCCACTTTTCTCTCTCTTTCTGCATTCACATGTGTATAAAGTATTCACATTTGTGTGAGGCACATGTTGTTGACAATCTGTGTCTTCCTTGGTGATTCTCCACTTTATTGATTGAGGCTCTCCAGACCTTGGAGATTGCCAGTTCTGGCTAATCTCATTAGTCATGTTGTTGGAAATACTCGATGGCTGATCCTGACTGCTAGGATTACTGGTGGTTTTTGCAGTTCTCTGCAAATTTCATGTCATTGCTTTTTTCAGATCAGTAATATTCTCCATCATGTCAATATTCCACGTTTTCTTATCCATTCTTATGGTTAGGGGCATCTAGCTTGTTTTCATGTTCTGGCTATTACAGATGATACTGCTATGAACATACTTGAGCAGGAGTCCTTGTGGCATGATTGAGCATTCTTTGGGTGGTAATGCTGGGTCTTGAGGTAGATTGATTCCCAATCTTCTGAGAAACTGCCATACTGATTTCCAAAGTGGCCATATAAGTTTGCACTTCCTTTTTGTATTTTCACCGGGGTGTAATACATGAATGCATTTGTATTTTGTAAAAATATAAGAAAGTATACATTGTTTAATAGATTTTTCTGTACATAAAACCACAGCACCAATGATTGCTTTCTAGTGTAAGTTTTCTTAACATCCTAATGACATTGACCGATCATATTGCAGTAGAAGGCTAGGAACCCTCTCCACTATTACTAGGAGTATTATCTAGGGTCATCCTTGTGATTTTCTGGTAATATATTCAGTGGAATTTTTGTACAAAGAGATCAGGTTTTAAGTCTCATTGCAATGGGGGATACTTAGAAGGGGGAATCTAGGCTTATGCATTGCTTTAGGAAATGCTGGAATTCAGGTAAGATGTAAATAAAGTAGCAATTGTTATAGGTGCAAAAAAGAACAACTAAAGGGGTAAGCATCAGCTTTCGGCCTTGATAGAAACTCAGTCATTTTTCCATGGAAAGTAGAAATGTGTGCTGCCGATGAGATAGGGTGTCTAGCAACCTCTTAGCTGAATCCCTGTATCTTGGAACTAATGGCAGCTTCTTCTCAAGTAAAAGGTACAGCAACTCTAGGCAAGTTTGTTGTTCTTATGTACATAATTTCACACATCAAAGTATCTAACAGGGTTCCAGTAAAAATATAAATAGTAGTGATAAGAGGACATCCTATGTGTTGGTAGTGTCATTCAGAAAAGTCAGTTGTATTAACTTTACACCTAGCTTTAATTTATTCTTAAATGGAAATTCTGACATTTAATCTAATGTTATACCTCACAATAAATATAGAGGTAAACATTTTAAATAGATGATTTGTAGATATTACATAGTTTAACTCCCTTTACCCATGGATACTGTCTTATAAATAAAATTAAAAATTAAAGGTTCTATATTTGTTAAACGTTTAGCTTCTGATAAATTTAGGCTTAGTATAAAACTATAAAGTTTGTGTAAAGTTTTTCATACCTTTCATTTAGTATTCTGTTAGAACATGTATAAGAATAAAAATATATCTTATTTTTTAATTGAATTTATTGAGCTATACATTTTTCTCTACTCCCCTCCCTTCCTCTCCCATCCATCCTCTTCTATCCTCTCCTATGGTCCCCAAGCTCCCAATTTACTCAGATGATCTTGTGTTTTTCTACTTCCCATATAGATTAGATCCATGTATGTATTTCTTAGGGTCCTCATTGTTGTCTACGTTCTCGGGGATTGTGGTTTGTAGGCTGTTTTTTTTTCTTTTTTTGCTTTAAGTCTAAAAGCCACTTATGAGTAAGTACATATGATATTTGTCTTTCTAGATCTGGGTTACCTCACTCAATATGATGTTTTCTAGCTCCCTCCATTTTTTCTGCTGTGTAGTTCTCCATTGTGTAAATGTACCACAGTTTCCTTACATTTAGGTTGTTTCCAGGTTCTGGCTATGACAAAAAATGCTGCTTTAAACATAGTTGGGCACATGTCCTTGTGGAATGATTGAGCATCCTTTGGGTATATACCCAAAAGTGGTATTGCTGGGTCTTGAGGAAGGTTGTTTCCTACTTTTCTGAGAAATTTCCAAATGATATCCAAAGGAGCTGTACCAGTTTGCGCTCCCACCAGCAATGCAGGAGTGTTCCCCTTTCTCCACATCCTCTCCAACATAAGTTGTCATCAGTGTTTTTGATCTTGACCATTATTACAGGTGTAAGATGGAATCTCAGAATTGTTTTGATTTGCATTTCTCTGATGACTAAATGTTGAGCATTTCCTTAACTGTCTTTCAGCTATTTTAGATTCCTCTGTTGAGAGTTCTCTATTTAGATTGCACCTCATTTTTTATTGGATTATTTGTTCTTTTGTATATTTTGGAGATCAGTCTTCTGTCTGATGGGTTGGTCAAGATCTTTTCTCATTCTGTAGGCTGACATTTTGTCTTGTTGATCTTATTTTTTTTTTTTTTTGGTTTCTCGAGACAGGGTTTCTCTGTGGCTTTGGAGCCTGTCCTGGAACTTTTAAAACATTATTTTTTATGTATTAAATGACAATACCTCAGATTTAGACATGTATCTATTTAAATACATGTATTTAATTAAATATATATTTATTTAAATAATTTAGTTTCCATGAGAATTAATAGTTTAGTATCTATTAACCTACGAGATCTATGTTCAAAGACAGCAAAGAAAAATGAACATTTAATTACAATTAAACTCAAGAATATTCTATAACATAGTCCACATAAGATAGATATTCCCTTTGTAAATTACTAAGCCAAATAAACCTATCATTTCTAATTCTTCTGATATGGGTAAAAAATTCTATAACTATAATTAAATTGATGACATAATGGTTATATGATGTGGTTACTAGCATAAATATTTTTTGAGAAAAGAGAAGGAACTGATACATTTCTGTGTTTCAGCAAGGTTGTAATATGCCAGGTTAATCTCATTTACAGTTTAATTATGTTATATCTGCCAGATTAATAAAGTATCTGATATGTTATGTTAATGGTTAGAAATTAATGTTCAAAGTCTTCTAGTGGAACTCCTAACAGTAGGAGCAGGTTCTTTCTCTGACTCTGCTATCTGCTTTTGGTATCCTTTCCTCCTACTGAATTGCCTAGCCCAGTCACACTAAGAGAGGAAATGCCATGTCTTACTACATCTTGATATACCGTGGCTGGATGATACCCATGGAAGGCCTTCCCTTTTCTGAAGGGAAGGAAGAGGAAATGGAGGGGGAGGGAAGGCTGGAGAGAGCGACTGGGAGAGAACAGGGAGGGAAGGGGAAAGTGTGATTAGGCTAGAAAAAATTAATTAATTAAATTAATAAAAAATGAAATTGAAAAAAGAAATAATTTTTCTTGGGCTTGAAATATGTAAATGATGTAACTGAGCTAAAGAACTCTTCCCTAGGATTTCAAAATGAAAAATAATATAAATGTATGTTATATTTCTGGTAAACAGTATTAGCAAATCAAGGCTTTAAGGTTCTAAATATGTATTCTTAAATCCATAGCATAATGGTTTTCTCAATTTAATGGAACTGATTGTTCCTGTCATGGGAGTAGCAGCTGTAAAATTTATAGTATTACTAAAACAGAAGTCTCCAGTATCTTATTTAGTCTAATTTAAAGAGCTAGACACTGCGTGCTTTCCTGTGTTTGAATATAGTTTATGTCTGCATTCCAACATCATTTGAATTTATCTTGAAATTCTAATATATTTTATATGAGTTATTTTTAAATCCATCAGTATTACATATGAGGTAAAATTTATGAGGGTTTCTGCTTGAAGAAGAATGTGTAAGCTAGTCTTCAAAAATGATGTTCAAATTGTAAGCTTTCCTTTTTCTGATATTTCATGAAATATTTTAAAAACTGTTTAATGGCATGGCAAAAATCTAAAAATTCAGCATACAAAGAGCTTTCTCTCTGACATTTTGTGACAACTTTTGGCACACGACAGTGGAAATAGACAGAGCATTAGAAATAACTTTTACACAATCATTATCTTTATTATAGAAAATTGTGCAAGTTAATAATAATGCAATAAAATATATTTTAAGCAAAATAGCAGCCAAAAATTATTCCAAATAAAGTTAAAGTCTGTAATCCAATTTTCATGCTGTCTTGAGAACAATGCAGAGAGCTTCTTGCTGGGAAGTACTCCCACTCTGGTTCCCTGCTCTGAGTAGGACTGAGTAAGATGCAAAAGTAAAATAAAAAAAATAGAGGCTTTGCTAGTTTCTGATACCTATATACTTGCCAAAACAGCATAGGTACTTTTCTCTAATTCCTGCCTGTACGTAGATTGTTGTGTGTGTGTGTGTGTGTGTGTGTGTGTGTGTGTGTGTGTGTATGGAGTGTTTATTCTTGGAAGCCAGTTGAAGTTATAGTACTTTTTATTTTTATGTTCTCTTTTCTTCTTTTCTTTCTTTCTCTTTATTTTACATTCCGAGTGCAGTTCTCCTTCTGACACCTCTATCTGCCCTCCTCTCCTCTCCAGCCCACCCACTCCCACCCACTTTTCCCTATAGGCAAGGCAGCAAAGTCTGGTACATTAAGTTGGGACAGATCCAAGTCTTTCCCCACTACATTAAGCCTGAGCATGGCATCCTACCAGAGGGAATGGGTTCCAGCAAGCTAGCTCCTGAGTCAGGGATAGATCCTCATTCTATGGCCAGAAGACCCTCATATAGCTCAGAGAGTCCAAGATTCGCCACTGTGTGGGGCCTAGTTTGGTCCCATTGAGACTCCACAGCTGTCAGTCTAGAGTTCATCAATTTCCATGACCTTGGTTCAGCCGTCTCTGTATATTTCTACATCATGATCTTGACCTCCCTTGCTCTTATATTCCATCCTCACTCTCTTTGATTGGATTACTAGAACTCAGCCTTTTTCTAACATAAAATTCACTAGAGAACATGAATGTAGAAAGAGCAATGTGAACTCACATTCAGGACTTTTTCCTATGTATTTTTCTGCTTCATAGTTGTTGAATGCTAAATAAAGTTCAGCCAAAGCATGACCATCTTAATACTAAATCACTGTTTTAGTTATACCTTCTTATTGCTGTGATGAAAATTTATGACTAAAGTAACTTGGGGAGGGAAAGATTTACGTGGTTTATTTACTCATTCACATCACTGTTCATCATTTAGTTCATTAGGAACTAAAACAGGGCAGGAACCTAGAGGCAGCAGCAGAATCAGAGTCCAGGGGAAGTGCTGCTTACTGACTTGCTCTGCATGGCTTGGGCTTGTTTTCTTATAGAACCCAGACCACCTGTCTAATAAGGATGTTCACACCCACAATTACCAATTAAGAAAAGTTCTATTGGATTGCCTGTAGCCTGTTTATGGAAGCATTTTCTCAACTGAGGCTTCCTCCTCTCCAATGACTCCAGCTTGAGTCAAACTTACATAAGACTAGCCAGCACAATGTGGAGTTTATAACACAACTACACCAATTTTCTGTATCCCAATTTAATATTTCCATTTGAGATTATCAGCCCCATCTTTCATCGTGCTTTTTAAACATTCTTTATTGAATCATAAAGTTACTAACTCAGCATAATTTTATGAGCTAATATTCAGTTGGATGTGATCTAGGATCATAGCCCAGCAGAGTAGTGTTTGAAACGTTTCTCCAACATCTGTTTTTAAGGTACCTTAGATTTTTAGCCCCTTTTGCTCCTCCCCTGGTTAATTCTTTTGCCATATGCTCTGTGTATGTTCTTGGATAAGCTATTTAAAAACTACACTGTAAACAACTCATTGGAGAATAAAGGAAAGCAAAGCTTTCCCTATAGAATGTATGGATGTTTGATTAAAATGCAAGGGTTTTTCTGTGCCCTGTGTAGAATGCACTGGAAGCTCTGCATATGAGAAGATGACTGTAACTAATCTTGGTAGTTACATGTCTAAGGGAATGAAGAAGGTGATATCGTTGGAAGAGAAGTTGACCCATATTGGTTCTATGAGTCTGCAGCTCCTTGAAGCTTTAGAGGTGGCATGTCCTTAAAATTTGTGGCACACTCAAGTCCCAGAAGCTAGTCTTTATAGACATCTACCAGTCCCTAGCCTTAGGTTGCTCACATGCTTCAATATCCATCCTTTTGAGGTCTATCAAACACTTAACTCCAACACTCTGTTGGAGATGTGAAGACTTGAGATACGGATCTTTCTTTCCACTTAAAATGTGTTGAGTTCAGTGGAAGGTCTGGTAAACTAAAATGTCTGTGAGTTCTTGAAGGGCTGGATGTTCTGAGTTCTCTGAGGTACAGAAAAAGACAATTCTCTGCAATTGTTTTTTTCTTTTCTCTTTGGGGGAACCACTATCCAGCTCCCAAATAAACACAGAGAGGCTTATTTTTTTCTATGAACACCCAGCCTTAGCTTGACTTATTTCTAGCAAAATTTTCTTAAATTATTTCATTTATCTTCTACATCTGGGGTTTTTACCTTTCTCTATTTCTGTATAACTTTCCCTGTTTCTGTATACCTTTCTTTACTTCTTTCTCCGTGGCTGGGTGACTATCCTTGCTCCTTGATCCTTTTCTCCCCAGATTTCTCCTCCTATCTATTCTCTCTGACAACTAGTCCCACCTATACTTTCTTCTGCCTTGCTATTCGATACTCATCTCTTCATTAGCTCAATCAGGTGTTAAAGACAGTCGAAGTAACACAGCTGCACAGAGTTAAACAAATGTAACATAAAAGAATGTAACACATCTTTGCATCATTAAAACAAATGTTTCACAGCATAATCAAACACAAATAATCTTAAAATAATATTTCACAACAATTCTTATTAAGTTATGGGAAAGGATTGCTGCAACATTCCTGAAAGGTATTGATCTTGAACCTGCATTTTGTAGTCCTGTGCTTCCCATCTAGGAAAATGAGCCATTTTTATTGTGTATGCATTTAAAGTATGTGCATTAGAAATTAGGCAACCACCTCATCACTAAATGGCCTAATTATATAAGACCTCCATTATATTCGTAATCTGTCCTGGCCTGAATATCCCTACATGATAAATGACTATTTTAATATTCTAAACATATGAAATAGCACAAAATTTCAGAGTAAAATTAAGTATTATCAACCTGTTTTAGTGAATATATCTTAATTTTTTTTAATTTTCTAATTCTTTTATCTGAAATATTTGCAATTTATTATTTTAAATACTTCAAATATTTGCATATAAAAAAGCCATACACTTTTTTCTTTCTTGTTTCCCCTCTCATTTTTATTTCCATTCCCCTGAGGTACATCTTTTCTTTCTCTTGGTTAAAAGTGCATTATTTATAGACTATGGGTAAAATGTTTAGGACAATGTCCTTTTATTTCCTGTTGAGACAACTAGCATGCATTTTTACTTGTCTCTTCTCAATATTTAGAGTAGCCTTATTTTGAATGATAATTAGAGTTCTCATGAATTTTAAACATTACTTTGTGAATTTGCATTCATATGTTTACTTTTATTTGATGCATAATATTTGTATAGACTTATAGAACACAATTTAAATTGAGGCCATTCACAACCACAGTGTCTCCATGTTGCTACCTTTATTTTGGTAAATGTTCATATTACATGAATTCTAACCTTTAGGAATAGATAACTCCATGAATATAGTAAGAGAAGTTATGAATATGTTCTCATAGGTCTAATTGTTTTTGCTCTTACAGAACAACTCAACCAGAAGTGTTCCCCTGAGAGGCGGGGGTTGTCCTAAAATACTCTTCATTGCCTTTTAGCATTGACTGAAGAACAATCTTATTCTTTTTGTTAGGTCATATTTTTTTTAATTAATTTTTCTGGGATTTCTGTTCTTTTAAAAATGTACACTGTTTTCTATATCTATAAGAAATGTTGAACATGAAAAATCATAGTCTTTATGAATAATTTCAATATTTGTACATGAAAACAACCTTTAATTGTCTGTATTGAGGTTAACACAAGAACTGAGTGAGTGAGTAGAAAGCTGCAGCAGTGTCTGGAAACCTTTCAGACCCTATCCCTTGGTTCTTAGAAGGCTAATTAAAAATTACTTACATACTTTAAACTTCTTAAAACACAATAGAAGACAGAAAGTTAAACTTGTAATATTCTCTGCATTGTGTTCATCCTAAAATACTCATGTGTGTATTCTTGCATGTGTGCTTAGATTCATATTATTTCAGTAATTTCAGCTGGAAAAAAAAACACACCCCTCTATCAATATCAAAGTAAGCTAAGATAACATTCCACTACAGTTATTATTAATATATTGTCATTTTTAATTATACTGTCAAAGTATAAAGATTATAAAACTATTATAATTTTAGTCATCCATATTTGATAAATAAATTGTCCTTGTCCCATCCATCTTTTTACACATATTACATATGATTTTCATATATATCTTCCCTTCATGTGCATATTACATTGAAGATATCAATTCTTTCACATTTTTGAATGTTTGAAGGTATTAGAAATCAAGAGAAATTTTTCTTCACCAAGAAATTCCTCTACATAAATCTATATTTTTCAACTGAGTGAGAAATATTAGATACTCTCTCGTAAATGTGATAGAATAATGAGAAAACACCTCTCACTCAGTTTCAGGAGATGTATTCCACCATGATATGGAAGACATTAAAACAGGTAGCTCATTGTATCAGGAGCATGTGTTTGGGACTTTTCAGTCTCTCACATCTGAGTGGAACTAGAAGTAGAGACCCAAAAGTAAATAATCTAGATGTGAGCATGAACAAAGTTACCCCTACCCCCAGCAATGACTCTGTTAAAATTTCCACAACATTCTCAAACAGAGCCACCATCTGGAGACTATGTGTTCAATGTATCTCTGGGAGAGATCTCACATTAAACTCCAATATTTGAATGACCTATTTAAAACTATATGTTTTCATTAAGAGAGACTTTTAGAGCTGTACTGTTATTTATGCTCAGTGATACATTCAAACACAGGTGCATAGATAACTTGAATGCCCAAGGTATTTCTGAATGGGATAATTATAATCTTTGGATCACCACAACATACTTGGACACAGTGGTAATAAATTTAGATAAAAATATGTTCTTCTTTTGCATAATCGCAGCCAAGGATGCACAGGAGAATTGTTCATGCAACAGCTGTTGCCTTGTGAAAAACACCACAGGCATCCCATGCTATAAAGACACAGCACTGTGGCACAGGAAAGGCATCGACACATGCTATGCATAATCTTATCTAATGAGTGCCTCAAGGAAGACACAAGAAACACATTGTATACTTACATCAGAGAACAACTTCTTTTGGGTGGCAGGAGAGTACAGTTTCTAAAAATTATTTCTGAAAGGAGATTCTATTTAAGCCATAGATTTTGATGTAGTTTCCATGGAATATGCTGAAATGGAGTCAAGAGGAGTCTGAGGGTTTGGATAATCATAGATAGTAAACAAATAAGACATAATTATCCTTTCTTTTTCTCCTGTTTTCTCAATTTTTAAAAATTCAGCATTAGTATAAACCTTTATTTGGTTTGTTCTTTCTCTTCAAATTAGGATAAATGTTACTCATGTGATAAGAAGCATAACAGTGATTAATATATTTGTTAATATACATATCTGTATACATGTATACACACTAAAATGTTTATAAATGTACACACATGTACACACATACATATGTACATATATAATTATGCCTTGATGAAACCTATTGCTTTTTATGCTTACCCTAAAAAGTATCCAAACATATGTAAAACAACTTATGGTCTCAATTGAATGTCAGAAGTTTTTTTTAAATCAATTTTCATACCTAGCTCCTCAAAAAAAAAGAATGTTAATAATGAAATTTAGAATTATTTTGCATCTATTCAGTTCAAAAAATTTTAATGAATATTAATAATATTTTAAATTATTTTTCAGTATAGGAAGTTAATGCTACCTTTGACAGGATATTAATTTTTTCTTAAAATTATTGTGGTTTCCACCTCACAACACATACCCACAATTTAACTATATATCTTAGTGAATACTGTACCCTGTCAATACCTTTATATTTATGTTGTAAGTTGCTCAAGACTGGAACCACTTTGCTCATTTATCAAATATTCCCACAGCTCAAAGTTAACCAATAGCAGGTGTCTGTTAAATTTACTCATAAAAAATGTTAGTTTGTTCTCCATGTACTTAAAAATAATGGGATGTGTCAATATTTTTATGTGTCATCGGAAGGATACAATAAGGGCTGTCTAATTTACAACAATGTATCAGTACATCAATCAGCAAAACTGATATATTTCAACATGAAACTCAAAACAATGTTTTTATAGAATCTATAGATTTCCAAATATGATTCTGTGAATAATTAATTTTAATAGATATCTGAAGTGTTAAGAGATTTTAGTGTTTAAAAATGATATTTGATTAATCTGACAAATGAGTCCCTATATGCAAGCATGCTACACAGACTTTTTGGTTGTTTTACAGACAAGATTTTCTTATATCCCAGGTTAGTGTCAGATTTAAGACCCCTCTGGCTCATTTTCTTGAGGGCATGTGTCACATGTACTATCTTGACATGAATTCTTTAAAAGGTCATATAAGAAGACTTTTCAAGAATATCACTGCATTATGTTAAATGCATATAGTAATCTTGTCTTATACAAGTTTAAGCCTAACACCTGTGAGAGCCAACATTGTGACTGAGGGGCATTTTCTCATGATTTATCCTTTGCAAACATATTGGATAATAATTACTGAGTTAACTCATGTACAACCATAAAAATAGTACACACATGCACACACACACACGCACACACACACACGTTGTTATATTAAGTGCCACAGGACCAGACTGTCTGACTGCAACAGGATAGAAGAAGGAGTTCTTTTTCTAAGTTGAGAAACCTGACCCTCTGTCACTTAGAGTTCAGAAAAAATGTGAGTAACTATGAAGTGTCCTGTTTGTTTCATTTGTTTCCAAATTTTGTTAGCTGACAGGACTCTGTTCCAAACAAAATGAATTTGTAAGCATGACCACATGGTCATTTCCAATTAGTTCTTGTCTCATTTGTCTATTATATATCAATCTGTTGATTTCATTGGTTAAGTAATAAACAAACTGCTTGTCTCATAGCTTAGAGCATAGGTGGGTGGAGTAAACAGAACAGAATGCTGGGAGGAAGAGGAAGTGAGCTCAGAGACTCGACAGCTCTGCTCTCTGGAGCAGAGAGACGCCATGCCCCGCTCCCAGGCAGACGCATGCAATGAAGCTCCGACCCAGGATGGACATAGGCTAGAATCTTCCCGGTAAGACCGGTGCCCACAGATTATTAGAGACGGGTTGATCGGGATATCAGAATTAGCCAGTAAGGGCTAGAGCTAAAGGGCCAAGCAGTGTTTAAGAGCATACAGTTTCCGTGTAATTATTTCGGGTAAAGCTAGCCGTGGGGGTGGCCGGGTGCCGGGGACGCAGACCCGCCGCTCCTATTTCAACATTATTGTGCATATTCTATGGTGTGTTTACTATATTGTGCCTTTCTATTGTGTGTTTATGGTGATGTGTTTATTATTATGTCATCTATCATTTTCCAATGCTGCCTTTTTTCTTTTGTGCTATATTTTCTAGTCACACACAATTACTTGCTACTGATTCTTTCTTTGCTTGAAGGTATTGCTAATATTTTTGCCCAGATATCCATAACAATATTTCTTTTTCAATCTTGTTTTTAATTTTTTAAGTAAACTAACTATCTCTTTTCATTATGAATACGAATCCAAGTTCCCACTTTCTCCACTCCTGTCTCCTCAGTACCAAAAGCCAAGATATTTTTAAAATATTGAGAATTTATATACATTTTTTATTGAAATAAAATAAAAATAAAATAAAATTGCCAATCCTAAATGTATGTTTCAGTGGATTTTACATTTATGGTGTGATATAGCTATCATATTTGCTGGTTTGAAACATTTTCATCATCCTAAAATAATTCCACATCTCCTCCAATCACGTCTCTATCCATTTCCAATCACTGCATCCTGCAACTCTATGCCCCAATCCTTATGGATTTATTTCTTCTGGATAAATTAGGTAAATCGAATCACATGATATATTACATAAATCAAATCACAAGAAGGATGGAAATGATACATGCACATTACGAATGCATGGAAATCTCAAAGACATAAATAGAATAGAGCTACTGTGAAAACCTGTGCAAAAGTTTTGGGTGGTTACTGTAGGTTTGTTGGAATGAAAAACTGAGTGAAGTCTTTGTACTGAATGGTACTTTTTTATATCACTCTAATTAAACACAGTCCATGTGAATTTTTAAAATTTCATTCTTGATATTCTTATTTTATTAGTACGTATCCTGTCTTTCTCACTCTCCTTTCTTGATGCTACATGTGTCATAGTTATTATAATATTACGCATGGAGCCCTTTTTCTATGATGTGAAATGTCTGATCTATGTGGAAGTTTGATTTCTCATAGTAATGTGAAGAAGAATCCATTGGAATTCAGGGTTTGATTTGACAGCAGGTGAACAGCATGGAACATTTGGGGGGTAAATGCCACAACATAAAATGTAAAATATTGGCAGTACTTCTCCTTTGGTAAAACCACCTGAAACTGTATTGGCAAATGTCTTGTCATTTAAATTCCAAAAGCTAACTCTTAGGCAATTTGAACTCATTTATCTTTTTTATATCCATGCAAATACTGACAAAATTAATCCCCCCCCCCAAAGAATGAACTAGCTTGAAATGTCAATTCTTTCAAGAGACTTCTCTTGGCTCCTGCCGATCTAAATTAAAAACTAGAATTTAAAGGAGACATTGAAGACTTTAAATTTGTTCAAAATATATGAGTTCAATTCATTTCTACCATATAAGAATAAGCACTCTTTATTCATCTATTATCACAAAGAACCACCACAAGAAAACATGTTTTATATTCAGTATTGGTATTAAAATGCTCTTTTAATTCTATGGGTGCTTTTCAAAATATAAGTATTTTTGTTTAGTTATTACTTAGTTTATCATATTCCAAACTCAGTATATTATCTCACTTCATTACCACTTAAAGTTAGTGCTTAATGTGTCTTGTGGCTCAAAAATTTTGTAATTTGAATTTTATACACTTTTTCTGGTCTTACACATATCACCTATACTTCCTCTTGATCACTCCACTGATCTTCATTTTATCTGACAATAAATATAGTGATATTTATTGAACATTTAAGATACATCCACATTCCACATTCTCAGAATTTTGCTTTTTAATAGTTCACTTCCTACATCTGAGGAGTGGATGCTCCTGATTAGGAAGCAGGAATAAGCTTCTTGATGATAACCATGCAAAGCGCTCTACTGTTTCCACATTGATATTCCCCATGAATAATATTCCATCACTCTAATTAGAAGTTTACCAAGAACAATATTAAATTATTCACTTTAAATATCCTTCAAAAGAAATGTGAAAGCAATTTAATGATTATACCTTGCACTTAGCTTGAGAATATGCATAGCTAATATAATATATATATATATATTTCAAATAAGTACTGGTACATGGATAAGGTTACTAAAATAACAACTTCCTTTTAGAATAATCATTTCTCTTTAATAATAAATTTCTTATTCTTTACTCTCATTTATGAACTCCTTTAGAGAATTTAAATTTCAACTACTTTTTCTAATTTTTATTATATTTATCATATTTATTTTTAAGTTCTATGCAAAAGCACGCAGACTTAACATATCTATTGTGTCTAGAGAGATGGACTGCAGTTAAGGGTGCTTGTTGCTCTTTGCAAAATAGTTGGGTTCACGTCATAGTGCCCAGATGGCAGCTCATGACCATCAGAAATGTATATGTATGCACATGCATACCTTAAGGCAAAGCACTCATTAAGGTACTACAATTTAAATCAGAAAGAATTAAAAAACATTAAGTAACTATGCAATCCTATGTAATATTTTCATTATGTATATATTGTATGATATTAATAGCTCTCTTCTCTAAGGTTATTTGTAGGAGGTCGCTTGCTTGTTTCCCAGCCAAACAGACTCATTGTCTTGAAAAAATTATACTGAAAGATATTTTATGCAATATTTTGCAATGAATCTACATTGTTAATTACCTTTTTGGTATACATTATCTCAATATACATTATTTCAAATTGCCCAGATTGTCTTAGATAGGCTGTCAAATCAGTACTCCTGCCACAACCTTGCTAGCAACTGAGTCTACAAGAGTGACTAAGCGCATATATTTTAATATATATAGATGATGAAATAGTGGTTTTGCCTTCAAAATATATGGCTGTCTCTTCACATCACAAGTGAGTCTCTCTCTCTCTCTCTCTCTCTCTCTCTCTCTCTCTCTCTCTCTCTCTCTCTCTTCTCTCTGTTTGTGTGTGGGGGGGGATCGATGAGAGGTACCTTCCTTTATTTTGCTCCTTCTTATCTTTTGAGGCAGAGTCTCTCCTTGAAAATGAAGTTCATGAATTTGACCAGTCTGGCTGACAAGAACACCCTAGTGATTCTTTTGCTGCTGTCTCCCAGTACTGTTGTTACACTGTGCATCCAGTGTTTTCCTTGGGTGCTGAAGTTAGAACTGGGACTGAGGTTCCGATGCTTGTGTTGTACTTAGCCATGTCTACCCTCAGTCCACTTGTGGCTTATGTTTTAAAAGTTTACTTTAACCTGTCCTGAACTCTCTTATTGCCAATTAAACCAGATTCACTGGTAAATTTCCAGAGTACTAACTCTTTCTTTTTGACATTTGTGAATTTTATCTTATGTTTTAGAGCTTTTCCATGTGTACAAATGTACATGCCCAAAACATGCACAAAATATAATACTGTTCTGTATAAGTAAAGCACAGCAATGTATTAAACTGAGAAAGATTTCTCAATGTCTTCCATACACCCTTGCTCATATAGGAGGTGCTGAATATTCATGGAATGCTGGTATTATTAATACTGTTATTGTAATTCAGAAGATTTCAGTTTCATTTCTGATTAATATATTTCACATACACATATTTTTTTCTCTCTAGCTCTCTGTCTGTCCGTGTATTCACATGTATGTGGTTCAGCCTGGATGTCCTCTCTCACACACAGATGTGAATACTTCTCTGAAGCATTTTGAATTTCATCTGAAGTCCACAAGAACTCTCTTATGTTGCTTTCAACCTTCTTCACTTTCTTTTAGATTTTGACCTACCATTTTTCTCAAGACTCAAAGTAATAATCTCAACTCTTACCTTACTTTGAGACTATCTAAAAGGGATTTTTTTTAGCTTGCCAATAAATGTTTTGCATTCGTACTGCTTCCTAAGTATGCCTTTACTCAACCCATCCAAATGCAAAGGTTCACAGCCTATTTGGTCTAAACCATTCAGGTGTTCTTAGTCTTATCTCCATCCTAAGTAGGGATACTAAGCTATTTTATCAGCTTGACAGGAACCAGAGTGACCAGAAAGAGAGACTCTCAAATGAAGAATTACCCCCATTATATTGGCAAATCTTTGAGAAATTTTCTCAATTGTTCGTTGATGTTCAGGCCTAGCCCACTGTGGGTTTTTCCGTCTCTGAGCATGTACAACTGGGATAAATACACTGATTAAATGATCACTGATTAAACCTGAGAAGCAAACCAGTTAAGCAGTGTTTCTCCTCCATGGTCTGTTGCAGTATCTGTTCCTGTTTCCTGCTTGACTTCCTGTCTTGTCTTCTGTGGTGGTAGAGATGTCTTCCATAACATTTGAATATTTGTTCCACAGTTAGTTGTTCTGTTTAGAGAGGCTTGTGTGACCTTGTTCATGGAAGCATGTCACTGGGGCAGACTTTTTCAGTTCAAAGACTAGTGCCATTTTTGAGTTATCTATCTGCTTTCCATTGGTAGTTTATGATGTGAGTTCTCAGCTTGAAGCTCCAATGGCCATTCCTTCCGGTTGCTGTGCTTTCCCACTGTGATGGTGATGCACCCTTATCTCTGTGGAACTATAAGCTCAAATTAGTCTTTCTTTTTATGTTTCCTTGGTAATAGTGTTCTATCACAGTAATAGACAAGTAACTGGCTTAGTTTCCCCAATGATGGACAGTGATGGATTATGACTCGAAAGTCCATTCTGCCTCAAGTATTTTTTGGTCATAATGTTTAACACAGAAATAGAAAATCAAACAAGAACATATTTTATATAATCTGTTAATTTTATTTAATTTCATCCTTAAATTATTTCCTTCACTCCTTTTCACTTTCACTAAATGCATAATCAAGACTGTCTAAAATGTAATTTCAGTTTTATCACATCTTAGCCTCCAGTTTTAGACCTATGTTTTCCACAAAAGATAAGCATAAATTTAAAGGTATTTATTTTAGTGTGACTAGAGAGTGTACATTAAGTGAACATAAACCATTTAGTAAAGGATAAGCAAGCTATTATTCATAGATCCAGTGATGTTAGATAAAAAGGAGGTTCTAGAGAGGGACGTATTAATCTCCCTAGAAAAGGGAAACAGTTGATGTTTGATTCCCCTTTGTGTGCTAAGAATATGCTTTATTACCACTGGTCAACAAAGAATCTTATTTGTTCTATGACAGAGAATGATATAGATGGGTGGGAAAACTAAACTGAATGCAGGGGAAAGAAGGTGGTGTCTGTCAGATGACATGTATTTGCCCAAGAATCTACATGTGAGGTAACAACTCATGAGCCTAATGGTGAAATATAAAATAAGAGAAATGGGCTAGGAATATGCTTGCACTGTTGGCAAATCAGTATTATATTTAATATAGTTTTGTGGGATTATTTGGGCCCGAGGAATGGAAAAAGAAAGTGCAGTCTCATTTACAAATTGTATAACATTTAGGAGAGGACTGGGCTTACCTAGGACTGTGCAAGTTTCCCTAAATATATAGTATAGCTTTTAGCTTAGTATTTCAATGGAATTCTTGACAAGGAGAATGAGTCTTCTCTTAGGACTCTTTTCCTCCTGTTGGGTTGCCATGTTTAATTTTAATATGGTGTTTTTGCTTCATCGTATGATATTTTATTTTGTAATGGTTGTTGTTTCCACTTAGAAGTCTATTCTTCTCTAAAGTGAGACAGAGAGTGGATCTTGAGAAGAGGAGAGAGGGGGAGGACCTTGGAGGAATAGATATGGGGAAAATATAATCAGGATATATTTATAAGAAATAATTTATATTTAATAAAAGGGGTAATAAGATAAAAGATTCTGGGCTAGAAATCACCATACAGTTTATGATCTCTTATCCTCCTCTGTATCTATTTTGCATATAGCTGAACTATATGGTTCTGTGGATCCCTGACCTGTCTTCTTTATATGCTCAGTGTCACTCACAAACTGTTCTCTCTCTGGTACCCAATATTTTTCTCTGGTTTGCTTCACATCGCTCTGTTCTAACAACACTGGGTGGATGCATCCTGAGATTATGTTTTTTTTCCCAGATTTTCCTCATATTTAGCTTTAACCTAGATTCCTCCTTCTATCTAGCATAATCTCTGCTTTCTCTCCATCTCCTATGTATTTGATTAACTGTTAAAAAGGTTTTTCATGTAGATATGGAATCACTTTTTCTAGTAGATCTGTCTTGACATTCTTTTCTGACTTGCAGCTCCCCATACAAGCTCCTTTAGTTCTGATTGTAAGTATTCATTATAATCACAGTACAATTATAATTTATTGGTCTTTATTTCTACTACTATAAGGCTGAAAAACAAGCATTCTGTATTTTCTTAAATATGTGGGCTCTAAATCTATAATAAATTCTATTAAGTAGAAGTCATTCCCTAGTTACCAACTAAATGATGAGCTATTTGGCTTCCTGCATAGATATGTGTGGTGGTGGTGGTGGTGTGTGTGTGTGTGTGTGTGTGTGTGTTTGTGTGTGTGTTTGTGTGTGTGTATTCTTAAACTTCCCTTTGAGCTGAGAAAGTTATTAGTGTTTAGAAAATGTATCCTCAGGCATCAGTTTTCTATGGATATTTTCATTATGTTATTGCTTCTTTCAATTTTGCTATTAAAAATTCTAAATGTCATGAGTATATGAAGTCATATTTATTGAGTATATTCTTTAAAATAATAAAATAGTCCCGTTTGCACTATTTTTGTATTCATTTGTATTAAAAACTTCTGTAAATAATTCTGACCTTAAAATATTTCTGTAAAACATTTGTATAAGGTATGAATTCATTAATCCTTCTGCCAGAAGATTAAAAAAACTCAAATCTTTGCAGGATTCAGCAAATCCAGATTAATAGAGCTTAAGAATTACAAAGGTGCTTTCTGTTGTGAATTTGAGCAATTATATTAATTCTCTCCCCCAAGTAACCACAGCCATTAAGGATCATCCTGCTTTTTAAATTCATTGATCCAGGAGAGAACAGCCTGTAAAAGCAGCTGTGCTTTCTGTCCATTACCTTCACCAGTGACTCTAAAACTTTGCTTGAAATGTGAAATATGACCAAGAATTGTGGGATACATTTAACGAATGTCTTAGTTCACTTGGACTTCTACAATTAGTCTTAAGGCTTATAAACAGCACAAATTTACTTATCAGAATTCTAGAGCCTGAGAGTTAAATTCATGGTACCGGTAGATCCTGCTCTGGTGAAGGCTTTCTTTCTGATTCACTGATTGTCTTTCTAGTTGTGTACTCACATGGGGCTAGGAGTCTGCTAAGTTTCCCTGACCAGAGCATCTTTTCCACCTATCAGTTCCCAAATAACAATTATAAATGTACAGCCAATAACTCATGCATGTTGATAGCTAACTGTTACAACTTAAACTAACTTACAAATGTTTAATATAATAAACTGTCTATATTAAAAAATATAAAATTTATAATTAATCTACATTCTGCCACATGACTCACAGCTTGCTACCTCATTTCCTTCATATCCTGCTTTCTCTGTGTCTGGCTGGCAACTCCCGAGACTATGTCCATCTTCTTCCCGGTGTCTTCTTAGTCTGATTTTCCTACCCAACCTCTTCCTCCCTAGCTATAAGTCAGTCAGCTTTTTACTAACCAATAAGGGTAATACATATTTACAGTTTACAAAGATTGTTCCACAGCACATAAACCCCCAATTGTGGCTTCACCTTCTTTACCTAATCAATGCAAATAACATTTAAACATCAATCATTAGAATTTCTGCTAATTCTGCTTGTATTTACTTCAGACTTTATCAATATTTCATTACTAAAACTGCTTCTTCTGTTTCTATCATCTATAATCTGGAACCTAAAAGCATAAAAATGTGGGACACCTATAGAGGTGTCAATTTTCAAATGCACAGATTTTCCTGGGCTTCCAGCATAATTGCAAATTGTAGCACACTTAATGAGGATAATAACCTAACAGCATGCGTGTTGTTTTTATAAATATGTTTTCCTAATAACAGACTCACTTCTGAAAGAAATCATGCAATCAATAGAAATTCCTATAATTTGTCACATATCCTGATGTGGGGTTGATGTTTGTCTCAAAACCTTTTGAGTTAAAAGCTTTTCTTAAGATCCTGGAAACAAGACATGCATATCAATGGAGGTATCTGTTATATTTTCTGTCTCAATTTTCATGACCCACTTTTCTGTTGGTTGAGAAAGGACCTGTTGCCAACACTGCCAGCATCTTCATCTTCAGATGTGTTGACAGTTTGGTGACAGCAGTGTGATTATTTAGCTGAGACTTTATATTAGATAATGGGAGGAAGAGATTACATAAGTAGCAATGTTATCTTTCACCCTTTGTGTCCTAGAAGAGTGATATTTAATTGTGGGTTTTGCATACCCAATCACTGATAGAAGGTGATCTACATAATTCTGTAAGTACAACTCCTTGGATAGATATCTTATGTTTATCAATAAAATCTTGCTAATTGGAGCCAATTATGAACTCTGTTTGAATTATGGAATAAGGAAAACTATAGAACAGTAAAACACAACATTATTACATGCAATTAAACAGAGCACTTATTATGTTAGAAAAACATTGGCATTTGGACTACTTCTAGTTAATGATGATTTGAATGATTTGCTTTTCCTTTATAGCATGTTTCTCCAACTTAATTGTCTATTAAGCACTTTTATTAGCATTACAAGTTATACTTCAGTTTATTTAATTCAGTTTCATGCTCTTGAAAGCTAAGATTTCTTAAATCTAATTATGGTGAAAGGATAGTCTAAATATACACAGAATCCCCAAATCACAATTTTGGTATTGGTGTGGTGTTATTAATTTCCATCAAGGAAAATTTATACTTTCATTTTATTGAAATATGAAACAATGAACACTGGAAATTGATAATATTGTAGCTTCTTTCCCATAAGAGAAATTGAATTTATTATTTCATGTTTTATGATGGAATTATAATAAGTAAATTATAGCAGCTCTTATAATTTTGACAATTCTACTACACTTTTATAAAATAAAATTGGATGGAAATAATTAAACTACAAAGCTTTTTTAACTTAGTTGTTTTAACTTGAAAACACATTTTTTATATTCTGTCTAATTATGGTTTCCCCTCTCTCAGCCTCTCCCAAATCTTTCCCATTTACTCACTCACCCAAATTGACATCTTTTATCACTCTCTTTCATTAGAAAACATTTACGTGGAAAGTAGAAAAAGACAAGATCTCCTGAGTAAATTGGGAGCATAGGGACCTTGGAGGGAGGGTAAAAGGAGGGAGGGGAGAGCCGAAAAGAATGTAGAGTTCAATAAAAATCAATTTAAAAACATAAAACATTTAAAAAAGGAAAAAAGGAAAAAGAAATAAGATAAAGTAAAAACCTGCATAACAAAAAATAAACAGAAAAAAAGAGTCAAAAGAAAAGAGTAAGAAACAGATGGAGACACACATATATTTCCATACACAGAAATTCCATAAAGACATAATATTAGAAACCATAGTAGTGTAGGCAAAAGACCTGTATGGATAGAAAATAAATAAATACATTCCTGGACAAAACATGCAAATAAATAAACAAAACTACTACAATAAAATTCTATTGAGTTCATTTTGCATTGGCCATCTACAGCTGGGCATGGAGCCTGCTCTTAAGTGTAATTCGTTTGCCCAGTGACACTCAACTGAAGAAAACTCATTTTTCCCTTTGCTAGTGGTTATGAATTGGAGGTTGCTTTTGAGTTAGGGATGGGAATGTATGTCCACTTTCTCTTTCAGTACTGTGTCCCTTCTGACTTAGATCTGCACATGCCCTGTGCACGCTGCCACAGTCTCTGAAACGTCATGTGTGTCAGTCTTGATCTGTCTAGAAGTTTTATGTCCTTGGTGTTCCTCATTTTCTCTATGTCTTATAATCTTCTGCCTTCTCTTCTGCAGGATCCCCAGAAACCCAAGGGGAGGATTTTGATGAAGATATCTCATTTAGAACTGGGTATTCCAGGGTTTCACTCATTGTCTGGCTTGTGGGTCCTTGTTTTGTACCATTTATTGCAGGAGGAAACTTCTCTTATAATGACTGAGCAAGACATTGACTAAGCAGACTGTCAATAGGCATCATTTTGCTGCTGCATTCCTTTAGTAGTACAGCAGTATTTTATCTGACTTTCCACTAGGTTCAAGGCCTATCCAGTCTCATGTTCTTAGCCGTCCAAGAAGTGTTAGGCATCAGCTCCATCTCAAAAAGTGGATCTTACATCAAATCTGATAGTGGTTGATTATTTCCACCACTTTTGTACCACTATTCACAAGCATATCTTGCATACTGGTCAACACTGTGGATTGAAATGTTTGTAGCTGGATTAATGTTACATTTCTTCTCCAGTAGTGTGCAGAATATCTTCTGGTGCCGTGAAAACTAGTTACTAGAGGTGAAGGGTTTACTTAGATGCAGTTGACTTCTCCATATTCAATGAGTTATGTAAGTGTTGTCTTCAGCTATAGAGTCTTACTATCAGCTTGTGAAGAGCAAATAATAGCTTTGGCAATTGCCTGGGTTGTTTGAAATGAATATTTAATGTAAATAAAATGTCAATAAACACTAAACAAAATGTGGTTTTGAATAGGACCATGAGGTGTTCCAACTTCTGAAAAATGAAGGATAACTTAGAAGAAGAGCACATTTAAGCACCACTTCTAAATTACTCAGAGACAAAGCTTCACATTTGAAGTCCAGATTAGACTAATTTATATTAATGTTATAAAAATAATTTTAACATGCTTATTTAATTTGGTCTAGATAATACCAGATACTTCCTGTCTGGTAGTCTTGCCTATACTTCCTGCATGGCTACTGGCCAATTAGTGTTTATTTAAAATATAATTGACAGAATATAGACACCACTAAATATCCCATTGCAGCTTTCAAGCAATCTGGTTTCTTATGGCCTGGTTGACACCATTTTCCCAACTGAAATTTACTATTTGGTATTGGTTGTAGGAAAAAATTATTAAAATTACTAATATTATGCTACCTTTTATTTACTATTCACCAGACATTTTGATCACATATTTTGCTTGCATTTTCTGTAGCCTACTCTATTTTGTTAAGTAATAAACATGTCCTCCCTGACACACGCACACACACAAAACAAGGAAAATCAAAACGTTTAAGCAAAAGACCAATTGAAAGATGCCCTTGTTTTATCTCTTCTTAACATCTAATAAAATTGTATCCTAAGAGATCATTCTCATCTTAATTAGGAAAAGTCAGAAGTCAGCTTGAAGACTCTCATGCTTTTTCTTATCTTGTTAAAGACAACTCATGATATTTCCTTATGTTTTTCACAGTGGTTTAATATGGCAGAAAAAGCATATTTTGTGTTTGTCATTTATTATACAATAAATCTTAAGAAGTACAAATTTGACTGGCAAAAAATGGCAATTCTTAATTTATTGACTTACACAGCCATGTTTCCTAAAGTGAAAAAATCATATTTGCAATGCAATTTGTAACACAATTAATAAAACTCAGAGACAGGCATTGGGATTCAACCTGAAAACTAGAAAAGTATAACAGTCAGTCACTGGCTCTTACCTCTACCTCAGTCTAAAATGGCAATCCTTCCTCCAGAAACCTCAGAATAAGACTGTGACTGTGAGTTGTCTCCTCCTATAATACTCTCTATGGCTAGAATTAAAGATGTGCACCACTGGGATTAAAAGCATGCACCATCCAGTTTCTATGGCAACTAGTGTGGCTACTGGGAGTAATGGTGTATGTTAGCACTGCCTGGTCCATAAGACTTACCAGTGGGGCTGTTTCACTCTATGATCTTTAGGCAAGCTTTACTTATTAAAATACAAGTGAAATGCCGCTACTGCAATTATAAATTGAGAAATCCACACAGATTATAAATTACAAGGTTAAATTTAATTTCAAGGAAACTGTAAATAATTTTTAGAAAAATTAAAAAATGTGTTCAATGCAATAATTCTAAGTTTGCTAAATGTTGTGTATTACCTCTCTCATTGTTGTGAAAAAATACTTAAATAAAACTATTTAAAAATATGCTTTGGTTCATGGTGTTAGGCTACAGTCCATGATGGCAGGGACAGCATGGTGGCAAGAGTAAGGACGTGACTAGTCACATTGTGTCCATAGCAAGAAACAGAGACAGATAGATGCTAGTATTCAGCTCATTACTTATTCAGTCCAGGACCATATCCTATCACAGGATGGTGCATACACTTGACTATGCCTTCCTCCTTTGAAGCCAGTCTAGAAAGTCCCTACCAAAACCCTAGATTATCTACTAAACCATGCCAAGAGACACTATTAACCGTTGCACCTGGCAATCCTAATTATAAAATATTTTAGTGAAATGACTGAGCCAAAAGTATTAAAATCCTTAAATGGTTTTCCATAATTACAATAATGAAATATCTCCTAATACACTCCAGAAACTAGGACTCCTGCTGTGCTGCAGGCCTGATGGCCCCTGATGAGTCAGTCACCTTATTTCTCACAGACCATAGATCCCTGCATCTACTCGAGTTTGCATTTGGCTTCACACTTGGCTTTACTACTTGTCTATGCTCTCTCTTAGCTTTTAACATAATAGTTTCGTGGCTACATAAAATTGAAGGCAAAAAAACTTTTTGAAATACAACTTTGATGCTGAATTTTGAGTTACAGACACATTCTGAGCTGTATTTATTTGTTTTTAATAAAATTCATTTGTTCTAGATTCAGTAATAAAATACACGTGAAGATCCTTAAATGGAATATATGTGTGCTGGAAATTTGCATGTACTTTTTGATGAGCAGTCTAGATGCTTTAATATATTACAAAGATATGGAAAATATGTCAAAATGTCATGTTTTAATTTTTAATAAAATTAGGATCAAGTGCCTGGAGAACTACTTATAATTTTCTTGGGAAAAAATATTTGGCCATACATAGTTAAAAACTTTTAAGAGTTTCACAAGGTAACACTTTCTAGAGTACTCAAAGATAAAATAAATAGTGAAAAAATGAATAGAGACGTCATTTTTCTAAGAAAAATACCACTCTATATACAATGGACTATGGCAGTAAGTCTATAAACAAAAATTGGAACTGAACTAAATGTTGTGTAGGGTGTCTTGATTTATTAAATATATCTCTTAACACTTGAAATACTTCACAGCTACCCCCTGATAAAGCTTCAACCAAATACATAATCTATTTTAGTTCTGACTGTTACAATTTCAAAGTTTTTTTTTTTTTAGCACATAAAGAAAATGGCTCAGGAGATGATTCCTGAAGGGATAATGTGGTTAAGAAGTAACAGTAATTGTACACTTCACTACTTTTATATACTTTGGTACAAAGTAAAATAATATATGACCTATTGAGTATCCTCAGAAAATAATAAAATTGTGTTTAAGAAAAGATAATATTGGACTTATTTTTCCAGTGAAAGTTGGAAAGTAAAAATGTTGATCTTACCAAAAATGAAAGTAGCTTCAAGGACACAGAATAACCAGCATTATGACTAGACCCCATGAAAACACTCTTACCCTGTTTATGAATTCCTGCTTAGAATTTTATAATTTATCCATAATGAGATAGCAAAGAATAATTCTTTTGACACTAGAAATCTAAAACAAAGAGAGAAAAAAAGGAATTATATCACAGAAAGCGAGATAGTCTTCTCTTTTTGAGAGGAGTGAGTAAACGGTCCTACTCAACAATCTTCTTCATATTTTTCTGTGATATTCTCAAAAGGATTTCACCAGCCTTCTCTGGGATTAGAAAGGTTTGGCTGTGTATGTGAGTGGCTCATTGTTTGACACTCTTGCTGTACAAACTTGGGGATCTGAATTTGAGTACACATTATTAAAGATAGACATGGTGATGAATATCTATATGCAAAGTACTTGGGAAGAGAAAGGCAAATGCCAGAAATTTTGTGAAGTCTAAAGAGAGTGGCATTCAGGACAAAGTAAGCTAAAGATCAGTAAGAGGAACCCAGGATTGGGGAAACAGGGAGCCCAATCCCCATGTTTATGAATGAAGAAAATGTCATGGAACAATTTGGTTCATATGCACTTAAAATGAAGTCCTAATATGTAAATTCAATTAACATCCGTCTCATAAATACATTACTTGCAGCATACAAGTAACATTTTTATGGTGATTTGATATCATGAGGGTTAACTATTATTATTCTCTGGTACATAAAGGAAATATGGTGATGACAACTGTTGGAAATATATCTTTGAAGTTCAAATACAGTTCAGAACAACTTGTAGTGAAAGTGTAAATTTTCAGGCATGGAAGGAAGCTTCATAGATTCATTTGTGTCTGAAGCACGGGTTATGGGATTATTGAGATATTCATTTCCCCAAGAGACTATGGTGTAAAGGAACAGAAACACGCAAGGTGATGTTTTTAAAATGTTGTTTCAGTGGTTATAATGTTTCATCTGTATGAGAATGAGTATGTTTATTCTGCATATATCATTCTCTGTGTCTTTGCCTAACCCTGGAAACCTTAAAGCATGAATTTGTTAAGCTGTGTCCTTCATATTCAACAATACTGAGATCTGATTGTTCTGAAAGATTAATTACTAAAGATGTATAACTCAGTTCTCCTAAACATTGTTATTTGTTGTATATTGAAGATTATTTTTAAAGGTTTATTTTTTGCATGTGTGAGTCTGTTCATATGTCTGCATGTATGTCTTTGTTTCTATAATGTGTGTATGAGTTCCTATGAAAGCCAGAAGACTTTGTTAGGTTTACTGGGGCTAGAGTTAGGCAGTTGTTAGTGGCTGGATGTGGATGTTGGGAACTAATCTCAGACCTTTAAAATTATAAAGGGCTCTTAATGGATGTGCCATCTCTCCAGTCTCTTGCTCTATATTTAAGCACTGGATCAAGTAAATTTGGATGAAGCTAATCCATGTGTTTTTAGAAATTGAAAGTTGACCCAATATCTGGTTTATATTAGAGGTAATATGACAGTATAGCAATTTCAAAGAAAACATTGAAAAACTGAAAACTTTTTAAAATCAATGTCCATTTACCATCTCAACAGACAAGATGATAACACTAACTTTAGTATGAATAAACCATTTTCTCATTCTTCCTAAGTTTTTGCTGCTTGAGCCTTTAAAGACCAATGAAAAAAGGTACAACTTCAGCCTTAATATTTTTCTTTCCAACATTATCTCACATGTAGTCCTGGCTGGCCTTAAACTCATTATGCATTTCAGGCAGGCCTCAGACTCTCAGCAGTCCTGCTTGAGTTTCCTGAGGACTTTCAGTGGGAGGTATCAGGCTTGAATTTAGACTTCATTTCATTTACGCCAAGTCTGGAAATAGACTTGTTAATATCGAAGGCAAGTAAAAAAAATGAATCACTTATATTAACAAATAGACATAAAACTATCTATTTAAGAGTATAGAAAACTACCTCAAATTCTAATCACATGTATAAAGTAATCAATAATTCCTAAAGTACAAGTGTGTGTGTGTGTGTGTGTGTGTGTGTGTGTGTGTGTGCACTTGTGTGTAAGTCTCCATAAACTCACTGGAAGAAACGAAAGGTCTTTCAGTGTCTGTGTGATTTGTAGACACTATAATTAGCTATATTTCTTGTATAATTTAAAAGTCAGACTTACAGTCTCATTTAGTGCAGAACATTTGGTTGCCATATTATATTAGTCATGAATTTTTCTTATATGCTTATTCAGAGGCTTCCATTTCTCATCTGATCTCTGTTAACATGTTTCCCTCTTGAATTTTTCTTGTCTTCTTCCATCTCTTCCTTCACTTATTGATTCTTCTTTTTCTTAGGACATTATTGGAAAATAATCACCTTGAAATATCTCTTTTACTTCTTTAGTTAAAAAGTAAAAAAAAAAATAAAAATATTCTCATTCTGTAATTGTAATTTCCTCATTGTATCTTTTTGGGCAATAGATTTATTGTGTACCACTGTAGAATTTATGTTTATTACTCCTGACTTTATTCCTATATATTCATATAAATACTGCTATCATCACTTTATTTCTAATATATAATTTATTTGTCTCTTTGGGAATAGAGTACTGGTATTTTAAATGAGAATGATGAAGTCATATTTGTTTATAATGATATTGGAATTATAATTCTGTAACTACAAAATTCTGTAAGTACAATGATATACTTACACAATTGGTGCAAAGATTGTATAGTTATGATCCCATTCATCAAAATTAGAATCTAGGGCTAAGAACTTACATGATCTAGCAAAGCCAAGACTGGTATCAGTGTGTCACACTAGCTACTGAACTGTAGGCTTGTTTTCATGTCGCGAGCTATTTATTCACTAATGTCTTTTTGCTGCCCTGTGACAAAGTTAAAACAAGACAGTTGTATTAAGTGTATTACCATGTTGAGTGATGTTTTTATTAGAAGGCAAGGACATTTGTAACTACAAAAATGAAAGCTTGGTGCCTATTGTAAGGAACTGGTGACTCTACCAGCAGACAGTGTAAACTCTATAATCAGGGGCTGCCAGGTGCTCCAAAGGAGGAGGGATATTAACAAGTGGGTAAGTATGGTCCCAAAGATTTCCATTGAAGTATACACAGAAGAACAAAAATCAATATATATTCTGCATAGACACAGAGAAAATGAAATGACATAAGTTCACATAAAATCTAGCAAATATAGTATATTTATCAAGATGTGGTGAAATAAGGTATCATGATATTTCCATGTCTTGCCTTCAATACTTAAGAGACACTGAACTGTTTGAGAGGTGACAAACACCAAGACCTATTTTAAAGGTTCAGGAACTGGTCATCATAAGACATTTTTTAAAATGTGATTGGGAACTCTTTGGAGAGAAAATGAACTACTAACATGCATTAATATTATGTAATTCAAAACATTTATCTCTGGGTAGTGTAATGTATTCATTAACTTCAGCACATCTTCACAATAAAAGGATAAACTTTGGACATTTGTGGTCTCAAATTAAATTACAACTTTCCTCATGAGGATAAAAGGTTATTTAAAACTGTCCTGTACAGATATAAAATAATTTAATGAAATGCTTAAAATTTCATACAGGATGTTGAGTGAAGGATGAGACTAATGTAATTAAAATTTTATTTTGCATCTGTTTCATCTCTTGTGAGTATGTAGTAGTGACCTAATTTTAATTTAATTATCAGAACCACTAATATATTTAGACACAAATCAAGAGGGAGTAAATCAATTTCAAAAGTTAGTAATAAATTAGCACATTTAAGACCCTTTTAGCTCTTCAGACACTAATGGTGTGCATCATTACATTTACTGACATTATTATTGGTGAATGCCTTCCAATTTGTCAAATAAAAATGATAAACCAAATATAAATTAGTTGTTTTAATGATATACCTTAAAGTAATTTAAATTTAAGTAAATTATAACCCAGTTTTTGTGTAATAGCTTATAAATTTTGTGTATTAAAGTATTCTTCATATATAATTTATAAGACTACACTAATAAATATAGCATATGGAGAATTGTCTATTTTTTATCTCCAGAAGTTTTCAAAAACTTATTCTTTTAGGGATTTATTTATTATTTATGATAAAGAACATGCATGTGACTCTGTGTGTGCATGTGTTCATACATATGTATATTGTATGTATATTGTCAGATCTACTGGAGCTGAAATTACAGGTGATTTACCTGATGAGATAATTATTTAAATTTTTGATGAGCTACTGACTAATATATTACCAGGTTGAGTAAGGTTTACATTAGAAGGCAAGGAAATTTGTAACTAAAAAATGAATGCTTGGTACCTATTCTTGGGAACTGGCTGTAGAAAGTTAAGAACCACTGAAGCTGTGAAAATCTCAAACACTGTCCTCTGATGGTGGAGTGTAGAAAATTGTATACCTCATCAATTCTTCTACTTTGAAAATTTCAAAGTGAGAGAGAAGAAGATCCATTCAAGCCTCTTACCTTGCAACTTCTGAAGTTCAGCAGCAAAAGTGAGGCTTGGCTAGAATCTTTAAGCACCCAGTCTAAATAATCAAGTGTCTTTACTCACCAGCTATACCAAAGAGAAGAAGAAAAATGCCAAGTCCCTTCCCATTCACTTTACTGGTGATTCATGTTTAAAAAGGGAGAGGAAGTGAAATGTTAATCAAACAATAAATGAGGGTATTAACATATACTAGCCCAACGTTTCCTATCCTTTCTTCTTCCCTTTCTTACTTTTGCCGCGCACAACGCCCCCGTGTCTGCGCTCTGTGCGCTGGCACCCAGTTCGCGAGCTTCGGGCAAGGGGGCTGGAGGTTAAAATAAACAAACACACACAGACAGAGAGACAGCGACACGGGTCATCCTTGAATTCCCCAAGAATGCCCCCTTTATTGTGTTCAGGGGCAGATTGAGATAGCCACGCCCCAGCCAAACCCACCAGAAACCACTCTCCTGCCATCAGGAACTCCTGAAGGTCTCGTGTTGAGAGCAGCTGTAGGCACTCAGATCAGGGGATTACAAGAAATTCAGGATCTGGGGTCTCACTGCTCCCAACAACTTTTGTCATTATTTTTGTTTTGTTTTATGTGACAAGATCTTATGTCCCTAAGACTAGCCTCCAACTTGCTCTGCAGTCAAGATCCTTCTTAGTTCTAGCATTTTGCACATATGCTCCAGCACACCTGGCATTTGACCCGCGTCTTCACAGAAATCATCAGAGAGATAGGGATGTGTCCATTTGCTATAAGCAGAATGGAACATTATTATTTTAGCATAGCATTTTATAGGAGATAACTGAATCCAAATTATATTCTTTTATAATTATGTACTATAGCCTTAGAACAATATCATATATGGTAAATAAATAGACCCTTCTGGCTACCACTGCCCATTGTTGGCCAAAATGGGAATATATGAGAAAAACTGAAAGGGAAAAAAATTAATGATTTAATTGTTAAAAGAGGGCTGCCTTCGCTCAACCGCTGACTAGATAAATCTAGCACACTGGATATAACATAAAAGACTTGATTAACAGCGTCTCCATTCAGCAGGAAGTAATCTAGAGAACTACACCCAAATTATCAAATATTGTTTGTAAAGATTTGTTTACATTGAAAGGAGGATATGCTATAGAGATTTGCATGGGTATGGATCTTGATTTATTGATACAAATTTAAGGTCAATTTTGTTATACTATATATTTCTGCTTTTGATTAAGGTATTGTAATTGTGTAGTTCATTTAAAAATATAATGTATAATTAAGCAGTTAGGTTAATAGATAATTGTCTATTATAGTCAAGCTTGTAGTCATTTAGCTAGGTTTTCTAGATATATAGAGATATATTTCAATTAGATAGGTATTCTTCAAATCTTGCAGATACCTTCAGAGTATGACATTTAAAATGTTTTAAGAATTTAGGACTTTTCATGACAATGAGACACATCTGCTCCTGGCAGCACCAATTGCTTCAAGAGGAAGACGGGCATTGAAAAGGCTGCTGATGAAGTTTAACTAGCCATTTGGGCAAGAAACTGCTCTTGCCTGAACTGCTTTATGAACTTGAAGGTCCACAGAGAAATGACTGATGAATTTGCCTAAAGGTGATACAATCTTTTGGGGATCCTGCTTTCTGAAAGAGTCTGACAGACATTTGGCAGGATACAGAAGAAAATGACTGGCAAACTGCCAATATAGACAGGAATGTCTTCGAAATTTCCTGCTTCATGGAAATGTCTTCCAGTTGCTATGGGCCTGTAGACTGAAGATGTATTCCCCAATGGTACAGAAGAACTTTGGGTGACTGTTTAGGCAGTGAGATGTCTCTGTTAATTCTAGAGATTTGGAAGTTGCTTACATTGCACTTCCTGTTTACTTAGGTAATATTATACCCTTCTTGAGTCTTTGATGAAGTTGAAGAATAGATAGTAATAAAATACTTTTCCTTAGCTATGATAAAAGATAAAATAGATATAACTGTAATTCCTGCTTGATAACTGTTTTATGTAATTTTGCTATGCTATGTTAAAGTTAAAATATAATAATACAAAAAGAACATGTTTCAGGAATTTAGGTTGTTTTGTGCATGTATATTTCTGAAAAAAATATTATTCTAGAAGATGAACTTTTATCATTGAAACCAAAGCATATCCCAAGAAACACACTTAATCTGAATGTCTTCTCACTGATTGCTCAATCCAGGAGTCCTGAGGCCCTCTATTTAGGACACTTCATTCTTATTTAAAAAACAGAATATTCTAAGTCTTTCTTCTCATAAACTGTATGAAGCTATCTAGGAGGACTGATCATCATATACCTCTTTCCCTGGTGTTTGGACAGCATAGACACCTTCCTGAAGATCTCTTCTGAACAAATATCTTCTTGGCAGTTTTCTTCTGATCCCTTGCGGAAATATAATCCTTTCCCCTAGAGATTGCAGTCGCTATACAAACCTCAAGAAGTTCTATCCTCTAGATAGCAGTAGTAAGCTTGGAAGGAGATACATGCGTTCAGTAAAACAATACTTTCATGAAACTGGAGGCTTCACTGGGCCTTGTGCTGACAAAATTTAGATAGGAAAGGTCTTGAAAGGCTCCACTCTTCAGGTTTCTTCTATATTTGTAGAATGATCTTTATTTAAGTTAGTTGTTTTCTTTTAATGAATCATTTTTATTTTCATTAATCTGTATCCTAAATTAATTTCAATTTCAAACTTTTAGTTTTCAAATTGACAAGCATGATCACCCCTTAATAAGTCTGTTTTCCTTGCTTTATCAGAAGGCAGTAGGTTAAGAGATCCTACACATAGCTGTTGTCTGTGCTGTTCTAATGCAAAGTAAATTGTTATCTTCATAATTGGTAAATACCAATTCTTAAGCAATTACCTCAAACACTAAAATAACTTTCACTACATTTGTAAAATCTTACTATAGTGGAAACTGATAATATTTAACACATCGATCAATGTTTGATTTTCATTTTTATGCTTTTAACGTTTCTAAACCTTTCTAGTTTTAAGTAGCTAAAAATTTCCTTCTTAGAAGGAAGCTAAAATAAATGTCTCAGCTTTGTAAGTATGCACAGAGAAGCTAGATGGTTTATTTTTGGTGACAGGAAGAAAACCCAAATTTAGAAGTCATTTTCTTTTATAATATAGTCCAAAAATACTTTCAGACATTTTTATTTTCTGTGTTTCATGTTTGTTCAATGAGCTAAAGAACTAATATTTTAACATATAGAAAGGTCTTTCCTTGCCATTTAGTGCTATGGAACCATTACTCAGGGAGACACAGAGCCAAGTCCCATAAGCCTGAAATAATTGTCTCATCAACACCTCAATACGTGCACTAATTTTGAGTGTGCTTCTGTTTAAAGACATTTAATAAAATTATATTTATTCATTTCCATTGAACTCACAGCCCTCAGCAGCGTACGTTCAGTTCGAACAATGATTATAACATATGTGTCTACTCCATGGGCCTATCTTAGCCTCCTCATGCTTAGGTGCCTTGGGAAATACTTTTACAATGACACATTGGCCCTGCTCCTTGCAGTTTTGCTTCAGATAAGGGAAAGACATGAAATTTAGTCAGTAAATAAATAATCAAATACATAATTAGAAAAAAAGAGTATTAATTACTTTTCATATTATAGCATTTACTGGTCTGGTCTTCAGAGGTTGTAATTTGCAATCCTGAAGGCAATACTTTATTCAACCCATGTTTTCACAATGACATTCATCAGATCCTAATCAATCATGACCTTAGGCAGATAGTGAGAAGGCATATCCAGAGCCTTTGTAGCAACTGATCAAACTGTTTTCACATAGTTAAATCTGCTTTTGTTTTAAAAGTGCTTCCTATAAAAGCTATGTCGATTGATCCATTTTAATGTACTTAATAAAGCTTCTTCTTACCAAGTAGGAGATGAGAAAGAAAAGGTGGGAAGAGAAATTGGTTTAGGTGATGTTTAACTTAGAGCACAGAAGGCTTCAGACTGCCTCTCATCTATCTTTATTAGCCACCAGCACCCAGAGGCATCCTTTCAAAAATCAATCTGTGGGACAGACTTACTCATTTGGCTTGGCTTTCATTACTAGGGCCCTTTGGAAGAATAAAGCCAGGCTTGCATGACTGAATGACTACTGGCTCATCTGCTTTTCTCGGGTAGAGAGACCTGGTGATGCTCTAGGAGTAGAAACATCTTTATGATTGGGTTTAAGAGACTAACCTTTTCCAGAACCCACAGAAAATTTAAATCAAAGACAGTACCCTAGATTTAGGACATGATTTATTACATCACCTACCCCTCACCTTCCTCTCAACAATGAAAGAAAAACAATTACGATGATATATTTCAAATTATGTTAGTAAATAGTCTCAAATATACTTTTCTTTACCTGTACAGATAAGTGATCAGAAAAAGGTCAGGATTGTCACACAAACAATATTACTAATTAATTTATATCAAATGTTTCATTATCATCTTCCATGTTTGAAAAACTATTCAATAGCTATGAATATTGTATGTATAAATTTACAATGAGTGGATCAAAGTGTTTGTCAATTAATGAATTTTCAACATTGGTTATGTCAAAAATCTCTCATTGAAGTGAATGACTATATTTATCTGTCTACCATCAACCTATCATATATCCAGTATCTATTACCCACCTTCGATCTATCACATATCTTTTTGTCTGAAAGACAGGATTTTTGAATCAGTTCAAAGGACTTTACTGGCTTATGTAAACAGTTCAGTCAAATACTTGAAAATATCTTCCAAATCGATGTCCGATTATCAGTCCATCTCTTACATTGTCAAAATATGTCTAAAGAGTCGTTTGGAGAACTGAACTCAGTGTATGTCCTGTGACCTGAGTTCAAGTGGGGCAGGAATGAAAACTTTGGAGGGTCTCATTTGGTTTGAACTTTTTATTTACAATGAAAAATGTATTCACTCATGGTAGTGATCCTAACTATAGTGGAGCAGTGAATTACGCATTGTGGTCAGAACCTTACACATCTAAATGGGTGCTTTAAGGACTCTTACTACAAGGGATAAATATAGGATAATAAACCAGACTGTGGTAACTATTTTGCAGTGTTAATGCATATCAAATCATATTATACTTTAAAATATCCAAGAATATAAAAACAATTTACCATGTAGCTACTTCACAATAAGAAAAAGATTCTATTCAACTTGATGTTATAGTATGCTACCATTTAATGCTAATCAAAATAAATTTGCTCATCTTTAATTTTATATTTTCATGCATTTGTTAATTTGATTTTTGTGACAAAATCAATAATAAAAATTTCCAATATTCAAAACATATTTATATCATAAAAATTTAAAAGTTGTACATGTTAATATTATCAGTACAGATAATATAAGTATTCACATATCTAAAATGTAGTAAATAAAACTATCTTAAAAATATAAAATCCTCAGAAAAATGTAAAGAAGTAGAAGTGCCTTTTAGAAACATGGATGAAAAGCATTGCAATAATAGAGGCTTACTAAAGCTTTTATAATATATTTTGAGCAAGCTTTTAAAGAAAATTATCCATTGGAAAAATGCCACTTCAATCATGCTAAATGCATGTTTGTTTACTTTCATTTAAACTATGTTTTAAATATTTGACACTGAAATTTAAATCATTAATGAAAATTACCATAGAGGTTTTTATACCTTTGGCATTTATTTCCCCTTTGAAAAAATATTAGTTTCTGTTATTTATTATTTAAGATACACTGAAATAAAATTATAAATTTAGGGAAAATAATCTGACAAATTGATAATAGTATCTCTTCCATTTGAAGATAGTAGATTTCTACTCAGTTATCTATTAGAAGTCTGTTATTTTTCTAAGAATTCAATATATTCAAGCACAAAATATTTATAAGTAAACTCAAATTTTATTAAAATTGCTGCATGAAAAGCAGTGAATTAACTGACAGAGAAGATTCAGATTAACATTTTGTGACTTTCTACCTCATTATGTTGTCTGATTAATAAATTGACATTCCATTTTCTCATATAAGATAATTCCTTAAAGTTAAGGAAACAACCTTTTTGGCAACTTGGAACTCTCGTGACAACTACTGCCTACAAGTCAATGAAAGGGACAACCAATAGAATAAATGGGTCATCTATCTTGAAATTCCTGCTTCATTATAAAACATTCTTCAATCTGAAACTATTTTCAATGTTATCAAAGAAAACATTTTAAAATATACAAAGTCTATTTTAGAAGGATACTAAACTGAGTGAGAGCAGAATCGATTTCCTGTGTGTTTGCTTATGCACTTATTTATTTATTTATGTTTATTTTATGCATTGCTTTGGTGTGGTATCATTCACAGAAATCCATTTTGTCTCCTGGGCCTGCCATTTACAATCTAGAATTGTTTTTGTCATAGTTGTCAAATGAAAAATACTATAAAGTCTAGACGTCAAATTTTATTTGTCAGCTGTTTGTGTCTCTCAGGACTAATTTTTAAAGTCAGAATGGAATTCTTGTTAGTAATTATTAACCCTACCATATCATGTAGAAAAGTTTCAAAATAAAATAACGTCTATCGTTTATTTATTTATTTATTTATTTATTTATTTATTTATTTATTTGGTTTTTCGAGACAGGGTTTCTCTGTGGCTTTGGAGCCTGTCCTGGAACTAGCTCTGTAGACCAGGCTGGTCTCGAACTCACAGACATCTGCCTGCCTCTGCCTCCCGAGTGCTGGGATTAAAGGCGTGCGCCACCATCACCCGGCACGTCTATCTTTATACATGATTTTATTTTGCTCTTTTGCTTGCTGCCTTTTGCCTCTTTTCTTTATTTTTATCTTTATTTATTTCTTGATCCATATCTTATTTATGGTTTCTTTTTCTGTACTAAAACATTATTACCAAAAGAAACTTGGAAAGGAAGTGTTTCATTTCATTTTACAGTTTGTAGCCCATCATTGTGTAAGTCAGGGTAGGAACTAAAGGCATGAACTTGAAGGCAGAAATTGATACAGAGACCATGAAGGAATGCTACGCACTGACTTGCCCCTCAAGACTTTCTCAGCCTTCTTTTTTGTAGTCCCCTGGATTACAGTATGACAGTCTGTGGAATGGGTTCATCCACAGCAATCTTTTATCAGGAAATTGTCCCTTAGGTGCTCACAGGTTAATCTGGTGGGGATATTTTCTCAATTGTGTTTTCCTCTTCGAAAATGAGTCTAACTTGTATCTACTTTTCATTAAAAACTAGCCAGCACAGTTCTGTCTTGTGTTATTGATAGTACTTGTGTTCTGTAGGGTCATTACTTTCCCATTCACATCTTTCCTGCTCAGACATTTTGAGACCAAAAAAATTTGTAAATACGAGAGGAAGGAGGAAGACTCTGTGCTGCTCTCTTTGTCTCAGGAGATTGGTGTTCCTTTTTGGTAATGGTTTAGTGACCATAGCAAACTTTGGCATGTACAGTATGTGTATGTCTAAATGTATGATTACTTATTATTATTTCCATGCCTTGTTAGCATCTTTCAAAATATATATCATATCTCCATATTATGAAAATTGGGGAAATCTGCATTGAGAGCAACTGGAATAAGATTTTCACTGGATCTCTAATGAGGCTGTAAGAAATCATCTGGTTTGCTTATCCCTGCATAGTAATTTATATGGGTATAATATTCTTTAATTCTTCATAAAAATAATATTTATTCTATATTAAATTAAACTATAAAATTTTGTTTTCTTAAACTTTGTGGAGATGTTAGATATTTACCCCTTCTGCTAAGGAATTTTTCATATATCTTTACAGAGCTTGTAAAAGAAAACTCAAGTTTTTAGCTAGGAAAGAGATAAAGTGATAGTAATAGATATTTTATAAACTGGTGTTTGGGACCCTTACCTTTCATCAGTACTAAGGTATGAGATCTCAGTCCCTGTACACTGAAAGACCACTGACGTCCCTGGAATTGTAGTCTCATGGAATAGCTCACTGCATTATATTGAAAAGTCAACCAAGCTTCTTCAAACTACATACACAATGTTTTCTTAAAAAATGTAAGACCTGCTCTTTTCCATCTTCCTCTCAGAGAGGCAGCTTCGCTTCTGCCTCTCTCCCCACTTCTCTGCTTCCCCCTTCTCTGTCTCTCTCTCCTCTTCTCTCTCTCTCTCTCTCTCTCTCTCTCTCTCTCTCTCTCTCTCTCTCTCTTTCCCTCTGTCCCCCCCTTCACCCTTCCTCTTCCACAGCCCCCTGAATAAACATTCAATCTCACCCTGCAAAAAAAAAATTTAAGACCTAGGCCCTGTGCATTTATGTTACAGTTGTGTAGCTTGGCGTTCTTGTGGGATTCTTAACAGTGGGAACAGGAACTGTCTCCAACTCTTTTACTCTCTTTGGGGACTCTATACCTTGCTCAGTCATAATACACAGGGAGGTTCTTAGTCTTTCTGCAACTTGATAAGTCATGTTTCATTGATGGTCATGTAAGACATGTCCTTTTCTGGGTGGAGATGGAAAAGGAATGGATTCAGGATTGGGAGCAGGGGGAGGATGAGGTGGAGGCTGTAGCTGCTATGTAAAATAAATGGATAAATAAAAATTAATAAAAATATAATTTCTTTGAAAAAATGTCAGAATCACAGTCATTACCTGGCTATTGCTTTGTGTCTGCTCCAATCACTCTGGTTTAGAACAGCTTTTTGACTACATTTTTCCATTCCTTTAGGTTAATGGTGCTCACCAAATAGCCCTCTGTTCTGAGTATATTTTGTATTCCCCAAGCCCACAAGCAATATAGATAACTGAACCTTATCCTTTGCTCTGCCAAAACCTCAGCAAGACCAAGAGACACCAGACAGTTCCCCAGAGCCACACAGCAGTGAAGCAACAGATACCCCAGGACATGTCCACCAACCCAGCTTTCTCAGGTCTCCCAAGATTTTCTTTTGTCTCTTTCTGTCTCCCTCTCTATCTTTCTCTGTTTGCCTCCACACCCTCATAATATCTCCTTCCTAAATAAACTCTCCATACCCAGGTTCTCTCTGCATGGCATCTTCTGATTCTCTCCCGGCATTCCTCATCCGCCATGGTACCCACTGTAATAAGCTGGTGTCTTCTCGTCAGTCATGGAAAGAAGACTGGAATTCTGGTTTGCTGCCTTTTCACTTTATCAATGTACAGAAAATAGCATTTTCAAATCCCATCGTGTAAATGTTTCTACCAGCATGGTTTATTTAAGGTTATTAATGTGAAATCATGAAATAATTAAATACACATACGTGGAATTCACTTTATTGTAAGCCCTTTCAATTATATTAATAATTATTTTCTTTTTTTAATATAAACTTATTTATGTATGTAATTTATTTATATCTGTTTATTTATTTTACATCCTGCCCACAGTTTCCCCTCCCTCCTCTCTTCCCTGTCCATCCCCTTACCCCTACTCCCATTCCTATCTCCCAATCCACTCCTCTTCTGTTTCTGTTTAGGAAAGGACAGGTCTTCCCTGAGTATCAACGAAACATAGCCTATAAAAGTTACAGTAAGACTAACCACCTTCCCATATATTAGTCTGGTCCAGGCAACCCAGTGTAGGGAGTAATGTCCAAAAATACTGGCTCCATTTTTGTTCATGTGACAATACCTGAGAGAAACAATTTAAAAGAAAGGAAAATTGATCTTTTACCCCTGATTTTAGAGGTTTTGGATGAAGGCTCGCATGCCCTGATGTTTTGCTCCTAAGATAAGACAAGATGCTATGGACTTGGAAATGTGTGTTGAAAAGGGAGGCTCACCGCAAGGTGGTCAGGAAGCAGAGATACTGAAGGGAAACACAGAGACTAAGACAGAGCCCCAATGATAGGCCTCCAGCAACTACATTTGCTTCGTCCAACTAGGGACCAACTCTCCATAATGGCATCAAATTATAGACAAACTGATGATTTTATACATTGATCAGATTAGATCCCTCAATTTCTAAAAGCTCTGAACATAAATATACTGACCTGAGTAGCAGAGTTTTTAAATTGCCTTTAAATTTTTATATATTTGCATTTTTAATGTTTGTTGATTTTGTTCTTTGATAATTTCATACATGTAGAAAGTACATTCTGATTTTTGTACTCTCTTATCCACTCTAGTCTCTTTCTCACTGTTATTGACCCCACTCCTCTCTACAATTCCCTCAAACATTTTTTCAGACAAATTGAGTTCAAACAGTAGCCTCTCTGTGACCATTGGTTTGGGTCTACCCATTTGAATTTGGTCTCCTCAAAGCATACACAGCTGAAGAATTCATGATGGTTGAATTTCAGCCCCCCAAAGACATTTAAACTTTTTCGATAAGTATCAGGGATAGTTACAGAAGAGAGGGCATAAAAATACATTATGTAGGAAATAATAAGAAATATTGTGAAATGTCATTTCACCATGACTCAGCCAATCCAATAATAACTTTTCAGCAATTATAGCTAAACATAGTAAATGTGTATAAGATTGGGTTTATCAACAGTAGATCATAGGTCTGGGAGAAAAATCAATGAGTCTTATCTCCTTCTATAGACCAGCTTTTTGGTACCCAACCTTTAAGAAGAATATAGCATATCCAAACCTCAGCATCCATCACTAGTGTCAACCAAATCAGAGCAGAACCCAAGCTCACTTTTCTATTAACTTTGCTGTGGTTCAGTAAGCATCAGTGTCAACTCTCATAATTGAGGTAGTGTAACACCCATGCCAAGAGAAGTGGTGGAAGGAGAACAGTGTCAGTAAATCACAAGAACTACTGAGTGTGCAATTCTGAAACATAAAGGGTCTGTGTGCATTAGTGGGGACTGGGAATATGAAGGAAATGTGTTATATATTGAATATGTGTTTTCCACACAAATTATATATTTAAACCTTATCCCCAGTGCAATGGTGTTATGAAGCAGGACCTTTGGAATGCAACAGGAGGTTGGAATGCAAGATGAGGTCATCAGAATTGGGACATCAAAATGGCTGCTGCCTACAAGCTAACAGAAGAGATTTGCAGATAAAATAGGCCTTGCTGTCACATATATCACTGGACATCCCAACTCCATTTTTATAGAAACAAATTTCTATTATATAAGATACATGATCAATGACATATTGCTCTGCTAGTCTAAGCAACTAGGAAAAAGAAGCTTTGCATTTTTTTTTCTTAAGCTGTGCTAGAATATTCAAGGTTTGCTGAAGAAGGATAGCTGGAATCTGGTGATAACCTACTGCCTTGATTGTTATTGATTGTGTTCTTACACTGGAATCTAAGCATCTGGGTTTGGGGTAATTATAGGTCTAGGTGCCAACTTCTGAGTTTATCTTTGTTGGATATGTGTTTTGTTCCTTGGCTTCTATTTCCATTCTGGTATTCTGGCTGAAGTGGTCTGTGGTTGAGTAGAGGTTCTACACCTCAGTTGGAGACTGGGCTTCTGGTGGCCAGGGTAGCATCTGATCAAGCAGAAGGCTTCTGCTGGAGTTTTGGGCCAAGATAAGGCTACATAGTTATGATCATATATTTTAACAAATACTAATTCCTAATTCCATCTTCCTGTCGAGCTGGAAAGATACCAATAATATATAGAAAACTGATTGCTTGAATTTTGTGAATAACTCTACTTATTTTCTTATTGGAGTGAAAATAAATGTAAAAATTTAATATTTACTGAGCTAAAAACACATCATAGAAACTATATAAGTCACAACTCTGAGTATACCGTAACTGTTGGTTTTTAATTTGTCAATATCATACAAAACAGAAAATTGTGTTGGCTGTGCTAACTGCTTCAAAGCTGAAAAACTCTACTATCCTTACATAGTGTGTCTGTAATTCCACTTCAACAGAAACAAGGTTTTGTTAATTTATGCTACAGTTTTGAATGTTAAGGAACATATCAAAAGTACTGAAAGGATTTGTGTTTTCCTTTTGAAGACACTCTAGCTTTGAATCAAAGTATATAATTCTCTGCCTATATTATTTTCTCCTTTGTTAATCACATGGACATTAGTACCTCTCTCATGGGAGAAATAAGAGTGCTAAATGAGAACAGAAACATCTCAGTGAGCCAAATAAATCAGCTAGATTTGCTCCGAAAGTATCATGACTAGTTCACAATATTATGATTATAAAAAAATCATGATTTATATCTTTGTAAAAGTGGATTCAATAACCCTCTGATAATACAGAAGAGGAATTGGGAAATGAATTCAGGAGTTAAATTTCCTTGGTGATCTTGCAGAAGACCAAAGTTCAGTTCTTAGCATTCACAATGGATAGGTCATAACTCTCTTTAACTCCAGCTCTAGGGATACCCTCTTCTACACGTATATAAAAGACACATACAAATAAAAAGTAGATCTAGATGAAGAGACTATTTTAATATGTCATCTCTTAGTAATATACCATAAACTGTGATATGTTTTAAAGGAGATCACATTATCTAATTATTCTTAGCATTCTTGGTTAATTTTTGCTCTTGCTTGTTAGTGTACTAAAACTCAGGTAAGAAGATACCAAGCTTTCTCTCCCTTTGTACATACATCTTCTAGTGGCAAAGTCACAATAATGCACTCCAGAAGTCATTCTCAAAATTTGTTCAGAGACCAACAACAATAACCGCATTATCTGCTCCACTGGAATGGAATTACAGTGTCTGTTTTTGAGAAAGCACACTAAAATTTGAGAGCTAATAAACTAGGTGAGACAAAGAGTAACTATTTTTATTTGAAGAATAATGAGTTAATAAAGCTAAATATTAGTATATTAGTAGGAGAATGCATATGAAATTCTTACATGCATCTTCTCAAATCAGAAAACTATTTTCACATACCCTAAACAGGTAGATATACCCCCAAAGGAAAGAAAATTAAATTACAAACATATCAGAAATAAGGTTTTGTGACTGTTGTTTGGGATATTTTTATGCCATGTTATTTCTGTTTTAAGGCATAATTGAGATATTCAAATTGTACATACTTAAAGCATACAAAAAGATGATTTGATAGGCATATATACACTATAAACTGATTACTGTAATCAAGTTAATTAACATATCCCAAACCCCTTATAGTTAACATTTTGTGTATATATGATTTTTCCTAATCACACATTCAGGTAGGATTGCTACTGATACCTATCATTTTACCTGAAATAGATAATTCATGCTGTCTCCCAGCCAAATTTCCACAGAAAATGGCTGAAACCAAAAGAAGACTAATGAGATGTTTTTGTCTTTGGGAATTAAACACATTTTGTAATACTGGTTTCCTTGCATAGACCCAAGGTAAAACTATACTGTTTTGTAAAACAATTCCTATAATCAGGTTTTATATACACATACTCATATAAATGTGTGTGTGTGCGCGCGCGTGCGTGTGTGTGTTGGAGGGAGGCTGTTAGTTGGTTCCCAGCTACTCATCCTTGAAATAATCAGACAGAAACTATATCATTTAAAACACTGCTTGTTACATTAGCTCTAAATTATTGGCTAACCCTTACGTATTATTTTAACCCATTTCTATTCATCTATGTGTTGCCATGTGACTGTGGCTTACCTGCTAAAGTTCTGGTGTCTGTCTCCAGTGAGACTACATGGTTCTCTCTAATTTGGTCTCCTTTCTCCCAGCATTCAGCTTAGTTTTCCCTGCCTAGTTCTGTTCCCCTATAGCTCTGCTATTGGGCCAAAGCAGTTGCTTTATTAACCAATGATATCTCATATCACAGACATATACACAAACACACACACATATATGCATATGTACATTATCCAGTATAATGCTAAAGAAGAGTATCAAGAGAACATATTCTTGGCCTGTTTACAACTCTAGGAGATACTATTTGTCCTTTTGAATTTATATCTGAAGCCAAATACATTTTTTTTTACAAAGTGTCAATCAGGTTGAGAGAGTTGCCTTGTAGTCATATTTTTCTGTGCCTTTTGTTTTAATGAATGATATCAGTGTTTTCTAGACCTCATTTAGCTCATTATATGTGCTTTTCACTCCATGGTCTTTTGATAATGTACAATATTCATTAACTTTTCAATGTTAAAACAGGCTTACATTCCTGGAATACAATCCACTCTTTTCTTACATATTATGTTTTTGCTTATTTTTAGTCTCTGTTTGATGTTATTTGGGCAAGGTTTTTGCATCTGTATTCATATGTGTCATTAGCTGTACTTTTATCTTTCTCTAAAACTGTTTTCTTGTGGTTCTGTCAATGGCAAATCTGGTTGTATGGTAGGGAAATGATCCTTATTTTTTATTTTGTGAGATTATGAGTAAAATTTTTTCCTGTTTGTTAAATGTTGCCAGTGAAATCATGTGTACCTTCAGTTTTCTTTCTTGGACAGATTTTAATTTAAATTTAATGTTTAAAAGTTGCATATTTATTCAGGTGGTGATGCTGCACTTTGTTCACTTGGAACACAGAGGAAGTTGAATTTCTGTGAGTTTGAGGCTATCCTGGTCTACACAGAGAGTTCCAGGACAGTCAGGGCTATATACAGAAACCTTTTATTCAAAACAAAAACAAAAATAAGCAAAAGAAAGAAATAGAGTATTTTGGTGATTATTTGAAAATCCCATTCTGAAACTAGGCTTCTAGTATTGTGAAAATAGAAATCGGTGTTACTTTAGGCAGTAGAACAAAGAATAAATCACTAAAAATGTAATAATGAGTAAATTTTGGGAAAAACAGAAAATCACATTGTTTGATACACATACTTAAAGTTGTCATTGTCCTGCTTTATATTATTAAATTAAGCAGTGACATAAATTCAATGTTTGGATAGCTAATATTACACATTTTAAGAGTCTCCTCACATTTCCAGCATTAGCCAAGGTTAGACCCTGCCCACGGTAGTTCAAACTTGTTCTCCTAGTCATAAATACAGGTCTTAAGAATTCTGTTTACCAGGACCTATCCTTTTCTCTATTCTTCCAAACAGCATAAGTCATGCTTCTAAAAACAATCTGTGCTTGCTACTTTTCTTTTATTCTTTAAAAATTTCTTTCCTCGTATATGGAATCCAACCATCTTCTAAAGCCTTGGCAAAATTTATGGGAGTAACCAATAAATCAAGTTTAATAACCAAATTATTTATAGCCAGTGACAGTGAGACTTTTTCTTTCTAATTAATCTTAGTAACACGGTGTAAAATATATTGTTCAATTAGTATTTCCTTTGTGGATTGGGATGTTAATATGGAAATGAAAACTATGCCCATGTAATTTTATTCTTTGGTGAGCACAACCAAATTGTTCTGTTACTGTTGAGAGTCTGGAGCAATGCACACATTTATGCTAGAGCAAGTGTATATAAGATGAATTTATTATTTTTCTTAGAGCAGACACAACTGTAGCACTAGCAGGGACAGATTCTTACTAGTGATAATCAATTGGATCTAACGTCCTGTTATTAAATCACTCTTGAAGCACACACACCTAATGGAAAATGGTGTTTATTCCAATTTTCACCCTGTGATCACTGCCCTGGGAGAGTAATACTGCAATGTGTGCTTTAGAAACTTTTTATTACTTTAGAGTCATCTTGACTAAAATGTGAAAATTATTCAAAACAAATGATGAGTCCCAACATTTTTCTTAAGAACAAAAAGCAATAAAATGTATTACACTGATTGGAGCTACTAGCCACTGCTATTTTAAGTCTTCATCACTCTATATGAAATTTTTGATGTTACTAAAGTTACATAGTATTGCTTTTTAGCTACTATAAGTCATTAAATACTGTAATTTTCTTTAATCAGGTAGCAGGATACCTTATCAATCATTGCTCACATCATTAGTTTTGCCTGTGTAAATATGAGCTATTATTTTTCATATTAATGCCATTTCTAATTACTTTTAAGAAAGCAATTGCCAATAATTTTCAATGTAGAGCTTCATTTGTTATGCTGTTGTTTTTTAGAGACAGTTTCATGTAGCTCAGATTGGCCCTAAATTCGTTAAGTAGTGAAGAATAGCCCTGCACTCCTTACATCCCTATTTCCACTTCCCACAGTGCTGTGATTACTGATATATAGTGCCAATTAAGCCTGCAGGAAATCAGTTTTGCTATTTTCTTGTGCTTATTTATCAAATATGAAGTAAAATATTTTTTAATTTTCCCATGGTTTTCTGAATAACAGAATGTATTCCCATTTTGCTTGCTTGTTTTCCAAAGTGACCTACACAGTGTTTTATTCTCATTATAAGATATGTGCAAGAATGGAATTGTCTTTACTGCACTGTATAAAGCATTTTAGGATTCTTAATTGATATTTTTAAAACAAAAATTATATTATTTAGTTAACATAATTGATTATCAAAAAACGTTTAATGGATGTTTTAAACTTAGGCTCCAGATGAAGATGTAGCCCAGTCAGTTGAGTCTCTTTAGCTTCACGTAAGCTCTGAGTTTGATTGACACTTCATTTTGATGCAGAAATAGTAGGATTAGAAGTTCAAGGCCGTGTTCAGCTGCATAGTTAGTTTAAAGCCAATTTGGCCCTGTCAACAGCAATTTGAAAATTTACATTATTTTAATAATTCTAAAACTGGTCTAGCTTCAATAAATGTTTTGCTTATATTTGTTGTTGCTAATTTTCATCTCTCTCTCCCCCTTTTGGGGTAAAAGAATTTATTAACTGGGCTAGATTTCAACACATACTTGCTAACAGTCAGAGATGAAGTTATGTAGGTGAAGTGAGAAAGAATATGAGTAATCCTGCAAGGACTGTGTAATTCTGTAGGGAAATAAAGCAAGGAAAACTTTTGAGATGAGGAAGTGAATTTTGGAAAATAGAACTGATGAAACAGTTTGTTTTTTTCTAATTAATACTTTTTTTCATTTTTAACATAAAATTTACTTCCCTCATGTCCTGTAGTATCTTCATTTGTAAAACAATCTCTAATCAGAATTATATTACTCTTGTTATCTTGATCCAACTTTCTATCATGTAATCTACTAGTGGTGTATCTTGGCATGTGGTTCCCTCACCTTTTGTATTCTTTTTGACTTCTTTGTTTTTGTTTCTTTTACTGGATTTGCATACAAACATTTTTGATGTGTAATGAGCATAAGTTTGAACTTTCTCTAGCACCTTTGCCCAGTGATACGTGTACTCATATTTGTGTTCCGTCAGCTATAACAAATACCTGAAATAGTTGAAGTGAGAAAGCCTTTTTTAGGCACATGGTCTCAGAGGTTTCTTCATGTTCTCACTGATGTGGACCTGTGGTTAGATAAAGCCTCAGGATTGAGAGGGCAAGAGAGTATTGGGGATGTAGAAGTAAGATACTCTTCAAAAGCACCCTCCAATGATCTACTTAGTTTGACCAGGTCATACTTTCTAATTTCTAATACCTTCTAATAAAACCACCATATAATGAACCCAGAAAGGGATTCTATTGAAAAAGTCAGAATCTTTGGGATCCAATAAATCTTTCCAAACTCATCAGATGACAAACAGTCTCTAATGCATGAGTCTGTGGGGAACACATTATATTCAAACCTTAATGGCACTAGAATCATTTGGTGTATATAGGTCAATAGTTGGTACTGGAGTAAAGACCTAAAATGACACAGACTCTGGGTGTTGTTTTTGGTGTTGCCATTCAACCCAGAACTCACCTGTCTTGTACCCATAGCATCAGATTTACATGAAGCTCTACTCACTTACTAGGATGACACATTAGACATGTTCTGAAATGATGGAAGGTGGAAATTTAAATACTTTAGATTAGATGTTCATAGTGAATTGCCTTTTCACGGGACTATGAAGAAGACCTTAACTTATTTGTTTATGGTGTTTAGCCTTCTACATAGAGACATTTATAGCATGTGAAAAGATAAAGTAATATACATCAAAAGATTTAGGACAGTATTTTTTAGTCACATGTAGTTTATTAATTTTTTTATGATTTCTTTGTGAACTTATGTTATAGAACCACAAATGTTCCAAAAAGACTTCTAAATTTGTAGGTATAGACCTTTACACATGTTTAAGGGCTATAACTTCTAATTTCTATTTAGAGAATGTCAGATATATTTTCCAGCTTCAAGGACTTCTGAAATCCACTGAAAAACTTGCTTTTTATTCTGCATGATCCATAATTTTCTTATTTTCATATGTATGTAGGGCCAATTGAGAATATCATCACTGTAACCAGAGACGGCAATTTGGGTTCCTGGCTGTCCAGACTGGAATAATCACACAGAAACTATATTAATTGCAACACTACAATACTTGGTCTATTATCTCAGGCTTCTTATTAACTAATTCTACATCTTAAATTAACCCATTTCTATGCATCATCTTGGGACTGTGGCCTACCCGTAAGGTTCTGGCGTCTGCCCTTTGGCAGCTGCATGACATCTCTCTGACTCTGCCTTCGCTCTCCTCTTATTCAGTTATGTCAGCCTAGCTCTGTTCTGCCCTACCAGAGGCTGAAACGGCTTCTTTATTAACCAATAATAATAAAACATAGCATACAGAGCGGAATCCCACATTATCTTCCATTTTCTGTCTAAATAAAAAAGAAGGTTGTAACTTTACCATAGTAAAATTACATATAACAAAATAGGTATCAAGCAAGAATTACAGTTACAATATTTGTATCTAATTAATCTTTTTATCATATTTAAGGAAAACTATAACTATCTATCTTCAATTCCATCAAAGACTCCAAAAGGGTATAATATGACTTAACTAAATAAGAAATCCAAAGACAAACACATAGTCATCCTCATGAATATTAACCTTCATCAGGTGATGAAAGGATACAGAGACAGAGGAGCACGGGACAGAAATCTCAAGGTCCAAATCAGGAGCAGAAGGAGACGGAGCACGAGCAAGGACCTCAGGACCGCGAGGGGTGCACCCACACACTGAGACAATGGGGATGTTCTATCAGGAACTCACTAAGGCCAGCTGGCCTGGGTCTGAAAAAGCCTGGGATAAAACCAGACTAGCTGAACATAGAGGACAATGAGGACTACTGAGAACTCAAGAACAATCGCAGTGGGTTCTTGATCCTACTGCACGTACTGGCTTTGGGGGAGCCTAGGCAGTTTGGATGCTCACCTTAGGAGACCTGGATAGAGGTGGGCAGTTCTTGGGCTTCCCACAGGTCATGGAACCCTGATTGCTCTTTGAGCAGATGAGGGAGGGTGACTTGATCGGGGGAGGGGGAGGGAAATGGGAGGCGGATGAGGGGGGGAGGCAGAAATCCTTAATAAATAAATTAAAAAAAAAAGAAATTCATTGTAATCAACTTCCAAAACTATAGAATTGACAGAGACATCTCACTGCATGGACAGTCACTAAAAGTTCTTTGGTAACATTAGGGAATCAATCTTCATCCTACAGGCCCATATATCTGGCAGACTTTTCAATGAAGCAGGAAATTTGAAAGCCTGTCATGCCTATATTGGCCATCAGTCACTTTCCTTTGTGTCCTGTATAATATCTGGCAGTTTCTACTATGAGGCAGGAACCCTGAAGGACCATCCTGCCCTTTTCAGTCTGGCAAACTTCACTTGTCCTTGTCCTGTAGGTCGTACATGTCCAGTTATTACAAAATACTGTCAAGCAGTCAAAGCAAGAGCAGTTTCTTGCTCAAATGTTTAAACTTGTCACAATGAAGGCAAATTCTACAATGAGTTTCTTCAGTGTCCATCAACCTCTCTGAAGTAATTGGTGGTGCCAGAAGCAGACATGTCTCACTGTCAAGAAAAGTCTAAGTTCTTTTAAGATTTTAAATGTTATATTCCATAGGTCTTTGAAGTGTTATAGATTATCTATCTAACTAAAATATATCTCTGTACATCTAGAAAACCTAACTAACATGACAATAGTTTGACTATTATAGATGACTATCTATTAATCTGTATTTCTTAATTACACATTACCATTTTAAAAGTACTGTACAAACACAATACCTTACACAAGAGCAGAAACATATATACACAGTGTAACAAATCAACCTTTAATTTGTATCAAAAGACCAAGATCTATATCAATGCAAGTATTCATCTTTATATTATATCCCCCCCTACTATTGATTGTGAACATTAATCACTTATAATCAATCCCTTTTAAAAGAAAATAAACACTTATAAACAATCATTTTGGGAACTTGGCCGTAGTCTTTTCCAAAACTGCTTCCTGCTCTTTGTTGGGAGAAACATTTTTAGGGTTCACAGAGATCTTTCAGGTTGTCTTATAATATCAAACCATATTAGCATGGAAGAAATCTACAGGTTCTCATCTTCTGTGAAAAAAAGCAGAACCTCTTTTCCAAAGAAACACATCCTTAGACATAGATGTCAAGACACTTTTAAATATATATTTTGGTTTAGCTTAGCAGCCTGTCCAATGAAATGTCTTTCTGTACTTAGCTCATTCACAGTCAAAAAAATTCAAAGAAAACCTAATAGTATATATAATCCAAACTACATGTATATTTTCCATATTTATGTTGATTTTTTGTTCCCACTTTTTTAAAATTTTAATTTATTTAAAAACTATATTTTCCCTCTTACATGCTAAATCCAATTCCCACTCCCACTCCTTTTCTTGTTACCTCTACCTTCCTCCCCTTCTACCCCCAATTCTACCCTCCATTCACTCCTCAGAGAGGGTAAGTCTTACCATGGGGGAGTCAACAAAGTCTAACACATTAGTATGAAGCAGAATCAAGGCCCTCCCAACTATATCTAGGTTGAGCAAGGTATCCCTACAAAGAGAATATGTTCAAAAAAGCAACAACGAGCCGTAGAGATAAATTCTAGTCTCACTGCCGGTGGACCCACAGTAAGCCCCAACCATATAACTGTCACCCACATTCAGAGGGTCTGTTTTGGACCTATACTGGTTCCCTCACAGTCAGGCCGAAGTTGGTGAGTTCCCATTAGCTTAGGCAAGGTGTTTCAGTGGGTATTCTAATTATAGTCTTGACTACTTTGATTGTGAATTGTAGGCTGGTTTTCTTTGCTTATGTCTAAAAGCCACTTATAAGTGAGTACATATAATATTTGCCTTTCTGGGTCTGGGTTACTTCCCTCAATATGATGTTTTCTAGATGTATTCATTTGCCCACAAATTTCAGGTATCATTATTTTTTTTTCTGCTGTGTAGTACTACATTGTATAAATGTACCACAGTTTCCTTATCCATTCTTTGGTAGAGGGGCATTTAAGTTTTTTCCAGGTTCTGGCTATGATGAATAATGCTGCTAAGAACGTAGTTCAGCACATGTCCTTGTGGTATGATTGAGCATTCTTTGGGTATATACCCAAAATTGCTGTTGCTGGGTCGCAAATGGCCAAGATCAAAAATACTGATGACACCTTATGTGGGTTAAAAAAAAAACACTCCTTCATTGCTTGTGGGAGTGCAAGCTGGTACAGTCACTTTGGATATCAGTATGACTATTTCTCAGAAAATTAAAAAACATCCCTACCTCAAGACCCAATAATTCACACTTTTCATGACATAGTATTTTTAGATACTTAAAATGGAAAAACACATTCTTGGATTTCTGTATCATACCTTAATCTTGCCTCTAACCCATTTTTTGTTTTCTTTTATATTGATTTTATTGAGCTCTACATTTTTCTCTGCTCCTCTCCACTTCAACCCTCTCCCATGGTCCCCATGGTCCCAATTTACTCAGGAGATCTTGTATTTTTCTACTTCCCATGTAGAATCTAATCTCTCTTAGGACTCTATTGTTATCTAGGTTCTCTGGGATTGTGAATTGTAGGCTGGTTTTCTTTGCTTTATGTTTGAAAACCACTTATGAGTGAGTACATATGATATTTGTCTTTCTGGGTCTGGGTTACCTGCCTCAATATGTATACGGAATTGCCTTCAGTCTTCCAGGATCTGCTATGTTATGAAGTTATTTAATTTGGCACTTAATTCTCTACTCATTTCAGTGAGGTTGTATTTATTTATTTTTAACATAGGAAGACAATTTGTTCACATTTTGCATTTAATTTTTTAAATTTATTTACATACCAACCATACCTCCCCCTCCCTCCCTTCTTCCCATTTCCCTCCTCTTCCCCTCCCCTATCCACTCCTCAGAAGTAAGGCCTCCCAAAGAGAGTCAACAAAACCTGGCATATCATGTTGAGGTAGGATCAAGCCCCTCCCCCACTGTATCAAGGTTGAGCAAAGCATCCCACCATAGAGAATAGGCTCCATAAATCCAATTCATGCACCAGGAATGAGTCCAGTTCCCACTGCCAAGGTCCCACAAACAGACCAAGCAACACAACTGTCATCCATATTCAGAGGTCCTATTTCAGTCTCATGCAGGATTCCCATCTGTCAGTCCTGCTGTGGGAACTCTTTCATCCAATAGCTTCTGAGATGCAGGACCCCTTTGGTGTGGTCTTTGGTACTATAAAAACAGATGTAGAAATGTGTGCTTGCTCTCTTGGCTACTGGATTCTCTTCCTTTTTTCCGCTCATACAAATGACTGTTGTTCTGAGAGTCTAACCCTAAATAAAGAACCCTTTATTATACTTCATTCTGAGCTAGTGTGGGACTACTTTATTGTACTTTATCGCAATCCACTGCACAGTCCAGAGTCCATGAACATCCACTAACTAGGATGTCTGTCTCTGTGGGTTTCTCCATCATCATCTTGACCACCCTTGTTCTTATAATTCCTTCTCCCTTACTTCAACTGGACTCCTGGAGCTCATCCCAGTGCTTGGCTGTGGATCTCTGCATCTGCTTCCATCAGTTACTGGATGAAGGTTTGTACTTGTCTTTCTGGGATTGGGTTAAATTATATAGGATGATTTTTTTCTAGTTCCATCCATTTGTCTACAAATTTTATGTTGTCATTGTGTTTTTTTTATTGCTAAGTAATACTCTATTGTGTAAATGTATCACATTTTATTTATCCATTTCTTTTGACTGAACTACTGATCAGTGCAGAAATGGAGGCGGCTTTAAAAAGCAAATGTTGGGCTTTTATTGATTTGTCTTTATACCTTAAGTAAGTGATTCTACTTACTTAAATACAGTCATATAGCATTCCTTGTTGGAGAAAGCTAAGCTGCATGTACACAGTGCACAGGCTATACCCAACAGAGTTACACTCACAACGTTCTTTCTAGATTTAAGATTTAATCCTTGTTCTTTCCTGTATTGTACTATATGCTGCAGGACATTTGATTACCTTGTGTGAAAAGGTGCCACTGTTTCACTTTGCTTGCCTAGGCACCTTCTGATTGGTGTAATAAAGAGCTGAATGGCCAATAGCTAGGTAGGAGAGGATAGGAGGGACTTCCAGAGAGAGTAGGAACTCTAGGAGTGATCTAAGAGTTAGAAATTACACTAGTGTGTGGGTGCACCCCCTCGCGGTCAGGACCGCGAGGGGGTGCACCCACACACTGAGACAATGGGGATGTTCTATTGGGAACTCACCAAGGCCAGCTGGCCTGGGTCTGAAAAAGCATGGGAAAAATCCGGGCTAGCTGAACATAGAGGACAATGAGGACTACTGAGAACTCAAGAACAATCGCAGTGGGTTCTTGATCCTACTGCACGTACTGGCTTTGGGGGAGCCTAGGCAGTTTGGATGCTCACCTTAGGAGACCTGGATAGAGGTGGGCGGTTCTTGGGCTTCCCACAGGTCAGGGAACCCTGATTGCTCTTTGAGCAGATGAGGGAGGGTGACTTGATCGGGGGAGGGGGAGGGAAATGGGAGGCGGTTGCGGGGAGGAGGCAGAAATCCTTAATAAATAAATAAATTAAAAAAAAAGAAATTACACTAGTGAGACATGGAGGAAGTTGTACATACAGTATGGCGGAGAGGTAACTAGCTACATGCAGAATGTAAATTAATATAAACAGGTTAATTTAAGTTATAAAAACTAGTTGGAAACAGCCTAGCTAAGACCAAACTTTCATAATCAATATGAAGTCTCCATATCATTATTTGGCAGTTGGCAGCCCAAAGAAAGAATGATTACAATTATACACAATTATCATCATAAAAATATTGACATAAAAATTCTTCATTTTTATTTTCAGAACTGAAGATTTTTCTAAGGTAGGTAGACTTGGTGAATGCCGGTAAATTACTGACACAATGGAGTGCCCGATTCACCAATCAGTTGCAGCAGAATATGAGTCTTCTGATTTAGGACAATGTTGGTTTTGTACTTGGTACTTATCCATGGGATTTCATATAATAAACCCTGACTTTCTTTTCTGGTACAAATACTTCTTCCAAAGAGAGTTCTAACCTCACAAGTTTTTACAGTGCCAATAAACTATAAATAGGCACTGCTTTTCAGCATTTACTTTTTTAGGCTTTCTATTTAAATGTATAATGTAATAAATTTGGTTCTCTATAAACTGAGCATCCATCAACCATATTATAGCACTACCCAGAACTCCTTAAGTAACCTTCAGCAGGCTTATGAAGCATTATTAAAGAGCCATTTTTGCCGGGCGGTGGTGGCGCACACCTTTAATCCCAGCACTTGGGAGGCAGAGGCAGGTGGATCTCTGTGAGTTCGAGGCCAGCCTGGTCTACAAGAGCTAGTTCCAGGACAGGAACCAAAAGCTACAGAGAAACCCTGTCTCGAAAAATCAAAAAAAAAAAAAAGAGCCATTTTTGTTGAAACTTGAATACATCACTTTAGAGTTCTTGGCTGTGCTTATAATGCCGTATTCATTATCACTTTTTGCAACAGAAAGAGAAAAAGTAAGGGTATTTATTTTGCAGATAGGACCATAGAACAAAAGAGGTTGATCCTAGATTCACATAGAATCAACAAATGCACAGATAGACTAAGAGAAATCACCTGAATTATAGAATAAGTGGGAGCCTATTTGCAATGAGTATAGCTAATAGGTCCGGTGTCTTCTCTCTTTATATTCATATAATTGCCTAACTTCTTTTTTCTGAAGTAGAAGAGTATTATATGGTTTTATTTTTTATTATTTAAAATAGTTAATAATTTAAATATATTATTATTATTATATTTTCCCTCCCTCAATTCCTCTCCCCTCCGTTTGCTGAACTTCTTTATCAAAAAAGCAAATAAAACTTCACAAAATGAAGAAAATAAAATAAAACAACACCCCAAAAGAAAAATAAACAAAATAAAACACCACCAAACTGTGACTTAATAAAATCACCCCGAAACAATGCAGTCCATTATATATTTGTCATCTATTCCTGAACATGAATGAGGCCTACCTTGGAGTGGTTGATACACCCAGTGTCATTCCATTGGAAAAAAGCTGGTTTACCCTCTTCCCCTCAGGGAATGACATTTTAGTTGCTAACCTTTACCCTTTTGGCTAGGTTTCCATTCATTCATTTGTTTATTCATTCATCTATGTATTTTTAAAATGTAACAAAATAGAATAGAATAAGATAAAATATAAACTATCAAATCAAAATTGGAAAAGACAAACCAACAGAAGAAAAAAAAAAGCCCAAGAGAAGGAACATGAAACCTAATATTCTTTAACTCCTATCAGTGCCCACTTTGGGAAAAAATGGAACATATTTAAACTTACTTCCTTTACCCTTTTCTGCCCTACAGTGACCACAGCATGCTAGCAAACATTGAGCTATGATTCCTACCAGAGATACCTTTGTTTCCCCCAAACATAAACCAACACTGTTTTACATTGCTTTACTTTGTCTACTTGTCCTTTTCATTGACTTTTTAAACACTCTTTCTAGAGATCCCTATGCTTTATTTTATTAATACAAAATTGCTGTGTGAAAATTTGTTTATGACCGTATCTGTAAAACCAATCCCAGGACGACTGTGTGCCCTTTGGCAATTTTGCCACCTTACTACCATTGTATGCAGTCCTAGAGACTCAGTAGGAGTGATAGGTTTCATTGTTCATTCAACATTAAAGAGGGAATTAAGATTCCAAGTACAACTAGAATGTTTCCAATAGAAAGTGAAGATAAATAATAAGAGATAATATAACACTTTGATATTTCTTGGTTGGGAAATGTCATCTCTATATGTATCTTTCTTTTTAACAATACTTTAATATTTATTTTATTTGAGGATAAAATTGATACTGAACTATAAAATGACAGTTCAGAAAAATACTATAGGCTAGGTAACATTTGCTTAAGAAATTTAAGGTGTTAGTTGAAACTAAGTCCATAGCAAACAATACTTTGCAAATCATTGTTATATTCACTGTTTTTTTTCTTCTTTAGAATTTCGTAAGTAAAATCAATTAACAGTCATTTAGCGCCTAGTGTAATTCGTAAAGCCCAATACATATAAATTCTTTTCCCAGTCCACCTTGTCTTTTCTCCCATTCCTTTTATTCTTGTGAATTATCTCTATTTCACAATATTAACCCATGGACATAAATCATTTATAACCATTTCCCCTCATCTTTACTGTGGTAATCTAATTTTCATTTTCCATGGAAAGGTGCCATTATATAAAAACTTGCAGGCATTCTTATCTGTAAAGAATCTCACAGATTTCTCCTATACTATGAAAATAATGAAGGGTACTATTATAAACTGAATATTTATAGCCTTCTGTTTGGGTTAGATGAAGAACAGACCAAACTGGTGGTTTCAGAATGTAATCATTACTTTTCTGTTGCAGTGATAAAATACCATGAACCAAAGTAACTCACTCAAAGAGGTTTATGTGGCTTATCATTCAAGAGGATTATCCATAACTGCAGATAATGCATGACATGCCTGAAGGAGCAGTAAGCTGCTCATGAGATTTTCATCTACTAACAGGAAACAAAAAGAAGAGAGGTGAGGCTATAACAGGATCCAGTGCCAGACTTCTACCAAGTCTGCATCTTATAAAGGATCCGTTACCTCACTAAACAATGCCACAAACTGGAGACCCAGAATTTAAGTACATGAGCCTACGTGGGCATTTCAAATCCAGTTCAAATTCAGAAATGTGTAGCTTTGGTAGGTGGTTGGTCTATATGAAATCCTGAGTGTGGGCCTCCATAAAGGGATTAGTGTCCTTACTTGGAGTCTCTCTTGTCCTCCATGGCAGGACACAGTGAGGAAACATTTATCTGCAGGCATAAAAAGATCTCACTAAGATTAGAATTTTAGTACTGTCTTTTTTTACTTCCTAGTCCTCCAGAAAAGAAAATTAGAATGAAAACTTTTTGTCTAGGTTCTAGCTTTTTAAATTGTGGATGGAGACCCCATAGGGAATCATAACTGAATGTGATGATTTTGAAAAATTTAGTAACAATAAATGTATTAAAATGTGGAACTATTAAAAATTAATCCAGAATCATAAACACAAGTTTGAGGTGTTTTGTCCAGAACTCAGCTGTATTGCATCACAGGACTTAACTGTATGTTTGCTTCTGAACACATGTTAAATGCTCACTGTGCAGTGCACATGTCTTCATGACATACAATGTCAGTAAACAATACCTGAAACACCTTGCTCATACTGCAGACTATTAAATGTTATAAGTAGAGTGGCTTTACTTTATATACAAAACTTTCAGCTTTTGTAGAAATATAATGGCTTAACTTCAGAAAAGACAATATTTTCCTATCATCATCCCTCAAGATATAACCATACAAGTAGTACATTTTGAGTGCATTGCATGAAAATGTTAAATTTTAAAGATACTGTTTGAGTTGCTGCCTTGAGTGTCATAAAGTAAAAACACTCATGAAGTTTTGCATATAACTAATGTAGAATTTCTAACAATTTCTGAAATGTCCCTATTTATATGAGTGATATTTTCAGCACTGATTATAAAATCATAATATCAATCAACTTCAAAAACTGTTGAAGATGTTCTACAGCCTGAAGTATCAAACATTTGGCTGAGAATTGTCACATATTCAGTACACTCAGTTAAGGATAATGCTTATTTCCTCTAAAAATAAGTGTTAAAACTGCATGTATTCAAAAGAATTGCTCTAAAATAAGTTTATGTGATTTATTAAAGTTTATATTACTTTTATGTGCTTGCTTAATATACCTGTGTACATAGGTTGCATAATACTTTCAGAGGTGAAAATGAATGCTTTTATTAATATATATAACATGTATAAAGTGATATATTTCTTCATACATTTACACTTGTCTAAGGTACTTTGATCATATGCATCTGATAATTTTCACGTTTATCTCCCTTTTACCCATCTATTGGTTCCCTTCCTTTTTCAGATGATCTCTAACATCTTATTTACCCTTCCTGTTGCTTTGATAAAATGCCTGACAAATTCAACTTCACGAAGAAAGGTTCATTTGTGCTCAAAGTTTTTAATTACTGTCGAACATGGTAGAACACTCATAGCAGAAAGAAGATCAACTTATCTATTCACACCATATCCACATTCAAGAAGCAGGGTTTGATGAATGCTTGTGCTTAGCTCACTCTCTGCTTCTTGTGTAGTCTAGGACACTAGCCAAGAGAATGGTACCACTAACTGAGGTGAGAAAACCACCTCACTATTTGAAGTTTAATTTCCTTCAAAAATAATATTATGACAGTTTTAAAACTCCCACAAGATATAAAGAAATGGTGGAGTGATCAAAGGTCATCGTTACCCAGCTGTGCTCCTTCTACTCCCCTCTTACCATATGTGAAAGTTGTTACATACTGTGTGACACATGGAATTTGAAAGTCTTTTTTAGCAAGGCTTTTTTTTTGTCCCACACCAACCCATTACTGAATCTAAAACAATGTCCTGATAACAAGTAGAATTTAATAACATAATCTACCGTGCAATCTGCAAACAAGGGTGCATCCTTTGTAACCTACGTCATTTTCTATTACAATTGAAGATCCACTCATCTTTGAATGTTACATATTATTGAACTCTTAATATACCTCATCTAGTTCCCTAGCCTTCTAATTTCTTTTATGATAAGTCTGCTGAACAATCTAAGGCACAATTTTTGCAGAGTACCCACAGAGAGGGTAAACTGATGTGTGTCTCCAGCACATCTTAATGGTATTATCACTCATTAGTGACTACAGCATCAAGAACATTATACTTTAAAATAAGACCATTGGATACGTTAAAAATATAAAGTCGTGTCTGATGCTAATGAAGAGAGAAATCTATGTTCCTCCTTTCTGGTATAAGCACTGATAGTTACGGTTTAATAATTATGCAGGATAAATAAAAGGGCAGATTGAAATCTGGAACATATCAATCCAATTTTCACTATATTCAAAGTCTCTTTTGTTACATAAATTTCATAAACATAATGTCTCAGCTACTTTTCTAACACCATGACAAGACATCATTACCAAGGCAACCTAGAAAACAAAGCTCTTAACTTACGGCATTAGGGCTCCAGCCAGAGTACAAGACCGTCACGGTGGGGACCACGGCAGCAAGCAGGCAGGCTTGATTTTGCTATAACAGTGAGAGTTCAAGTCATTTTCTGCAAGTAGAACACAGAAAGATCATTAGTGGAAATGGCCTAGGGTTTGTTTCCAATTATACAGCTCCTCCAACAACAGTTCCACAAACCAGGGACCAAGTCTTCTAACACATGAGCATGTGTGGACTATTTTCATTCAAACCATCACACATTTTTAAAAACGTATTGAAAGCAAATTTAATGTATTTTTTAGTATGATGAGTTTAGGGAAGAAGTCTTTGACTGACCAATGTATGTCTAATAGATATGTATATGCAAATATATATGCATACAGAAATTTATAAAAAAGACACTTACATGTGAAACCTATAATACTACTCAAAGATTAAAATTGTATTACAGTAGCAATTATAGATGAGAATGGATGAATAGTGAGCCAATCTTTTCATATGTAAGTGAAGACAATTACTGATTATGTTGAATTTATTTGGTGTCAAGCCAAGGATTAGAATTGAGAACAAGGAGCCATCGGCTAGTTACACATTTGTAACAAGTTTACTCCCCAGATATGCTCTGCAGAATATAATGAGATGTCACATCAATTCTGAAGCTGTTTGGTTCATTTACTTATAGTACACCAACCTACTGATTTATAATAAACATGATTTTATATATCACACATGCAAATTTCTCAGTGGTAAAAGTGGAATGAAGAAATTATATTTTAGTTCCGGCGATCATAGATAAACTTTATGGCAATATTTATTTATGAAAAATTAGGAAATTTTCCATAGAAAATTGTTCGCTTCATTATTGTTTTTGAATTCAAGTAATTTGATAATTTTAAAAGAATTAGCCTTCTTTTCCTAGTTAGGCTTCTCTTCCAGCTATGTCAGAACTCAGAATAGTGTGTGGTTTGTGTGTGTGTGTGTGTGTGTGTGTGTGTGTGTGTGTGAGAGAGAGAGAGAGAGAGAGAGAGAGAGACCTACTTTGGTGCTGTTTATTACACATTAATTTCTCTTAGGAATAACAGGGTGGAGGTCTCTGGGCCAGATTAATCTTGTCTTCTCCAAGTGCCACTCTGGAATAAGTATGTATATATACTATTAGATATATAATTTACAATTTTATATATAAGTATATATTAGATAAATATAATAATATGATTTTTAATGTTTTATCAAACATTTTTATGTTATTTATTTCATTCTCTTATTCTGTAATACCCTCTTTCCTCCTTGCACAACTACCTCCCCTCTTTTTCCATTCTGTCCTTCATAGCAAATGTATTGTGCTATTACCCTCTGAATGCTCCTCCCTTCCCATATAGTTTCCTTTTTCTTCTATGTTCTGTGGTTACTCCAGGTACATCTGAAGACAGGGAGATAGAAACTACAAATCAGAGATACCTTGTGGTGTTTGTCTTCTTGTGTCTGGATTACCTCACTCAGCATAATATTTTCTAAGTCTGTCAATTTACCTGAAAAATTCATTTTTCTTTTCAAATGAATGATATTCTATTGTGTGTATGTGCCCTGCTAATTATCCTTTAGGCAGGGAAATTTTAGATGGTGTCTATTTCCTAGATATTGTGAATAGAGTAGCAATGACCATGGATGGCTGAACAGATTTCTGTGGAGTAGGATGTCATGCCATTTGAGCTTATGTAAAAGAATGGAATATTTGAATCATATGGTACATTTAATTCAAAATTTTTGAGATTTCCCTACACTGATTTCCAGAGTGACTGTATCAGATTATAATCCACCATGAAGTGTTTCCCTTTCTACATCATTGCCTAGATCTATACTCATTTGTTTTCTTTTTAGTTTATCTCTTTTTGAAAATATATTTTTTCACTTAATATATTCCAATTATGTTTTTCTCCTATCTGTACTCCTCCAAGTGTCTCCTACCTGCCCTGTCATCCAGGTCCATTCTGTCTCTCATAAAAAAAACAGGCTTCTATGGAATAATAATAAAATAACAAACAAAAACTATCACACTGGATTTGGACAAGACAAACAGAAGAAAAAGAGTTCGTCTTTACAGTCTTTATGCCTCCTCTTCTGCAGGGTTTCCTGAGCTCTGAGGAGTCATTTAATGGAGACATCCCATTTTAGGCTGGATTTTCCAAGATCTCTCACTATGCATAATGTCTGGCTATGGGTTTCTTCTTTTTGTTCCCAATTGCTGTAGGAGGAATATTCTCTGATGAAGGCTGAGCCAGACATTGATTAATGGATATGGAAGAATGTCATTAGGAGTTATATATTTAGAACAGTAATATTTGTTTTTACCCTAGGTTCCTGGATTGTCTAGTCCCTGGTTCTTGGTCAATAACAGTGTTGAGTATTAGATCCATCTCCTGGTATAAACCTAATGTCGAATCAGTTCTTGGTTGGTTACTGACACAGGCTTTGTGCCACCATTGTTCTGGCACATCTTGCAGGCAAAACAGCATTATAGATCAAAGAGTTTGTGGCTGGTTTTGTGTTTGTGTCTCTTTTGGTAAGGTTCAGAATACTTTCCTATTCCAAGAAAGCTGGAATGCAGGGTGACAGCCAAGAATGTAGAGGTGGCCACCATAGAATGCATGGATGACAACCAAGGGTAGCAGCAATAGACTGTGTTATTTGAAGAGTTTCTTGGACTCTTCTGACAAACAACTCAAAAGAGAGAAGATTAAATATCAAAGTTGTTTTCATTTGTATTTCTCTAATTTGTAATTATAATGAACATTTTTGAGATATTTCCTATCTATTTTTCTTATTTTGAAAACTATTTGATCAGGTTCATAACCCATTATTAATAGAAAATTTTCATCTAGAAAATATACTTCAAAATTATTTTCAGTAATTACTTGACCAATATCCTTTTAAAATAACTTTTAGAGAGAGCATTCTTTTCACCTGAACAATTTTAATGACACTGTGTCTTAAAGGTATACTGAAAGTATTGCCCAACAAGTCCACAATGGATCAAAGATATGGCTCCCAGTAAAAGTAAGCTCCTTAGAAGTCTTTCTTATGTCTACTTTTTTTCTAAAAAAAAAAAAATGATTGAAGGATTTTCCAAAAGCATTTGAATCTAAGCAGGGATTTCAAATAAAACTGTTCTGTTTAATTGATATTTTATGATTATGACGTGAAGTTAGAAGCCTATCCTCATTTTATTGAAATCTACTGTAGATAGGCCTGTATCCCAACTATTCTCTTGGTTAGAATAACTAACATTTGAGAATAGATGTTACTATGATATATGAGAATCTTCATGTATGATAAATGGGAAAAGAATGGTGTAAAATGTAAGTGGTTAGACTACAGCAGAGGTCTCTAATGGTCTAATGGGTATTCATTGCCTTTTGTGGTCTCCAACAGGAATTTTCAAATGTTTGTCACCTTTTTCTGGGGTTTTTCTAAAGACACCTCTATAGAGTAGTATTTTTCATCCTAAGTAAATTTCAGTCCTTAGCTTCCAGAAATACTTCTTCAGAAATCCTTTATGTGCCCCTCTCCATTATATTTATATATAATCAACATCTTATTCCATTAAGCTCAGTAGTTCCCCCATTGCATTCTCCTTGAATGCAATTCTAAGTTTCATTCTCCACTATTGTGATGCTTTATATATTGTCAACATGTATTTACTCTGCAATTCCAATTATACCTTAAGTCTCTGAAATTGCAACCTGCTGTAACTTGATCTCACGCTCTGACATAATTTCCAAACAGAAATGTCTCCTTGTTTGTCATAGAAGAATCAATGGCCTTCACAATGGCTAAATATATAAATGTAGTACATGGAGAAAGCATAAAGAAAATGTTGCCTAAGCATAAGTAGAATGATTTGAGTCATAAGAAAATTTATTGTGAATAAACATGAGAGGCATTTCCACAAGGGAAAAATCTCAATATGTGGGATGTCATACATGTTATAATTACACAACTTTAATAATTTGAAACCTTCACATATACCTAGGAAATCTGAAAAGATTATTTTAGATGTGTAATGAAGAATAATTTATTTATGGCTATAAACCAATTATGAGTGAATACATCCCATATTCATCTTTTTGGGTCTGGGTTACCTCACTCAGGATAGTGTTTTCTATTTCCATCCATTTGCATGCAAAATTCGAGAAGTCATTGTTTTTTACCGCAGCGTAGTACTCTAATGTGTAGATATTCCACACTTTCTTCATCCATTCTTCCATTGAAGGGCATCTAGGTTGTTTCCAGGTTCTGGCTATTACAAATAATACTGCTATGAACATAGTTGAACAAATGCTCTTGTCATATGATAGGGCATCTCTTGGGTATATTCCCAGGAGTGGTATTGCTGGGTCCAGGGGTAGGTTGATCCCAAATTTCCTGAGAAACCGAAACACTGATTTCCAAAGTGGTTGCACAAGATTGCATTCCCACCAGCAATGGATGAGGGTACCCCTTCCTTCACAGCCTCTCCAGCAAAGGCTATCTGGTGATGGATGGAGATAGAGACAGAGACCCACACTGGAGCACTGGACTGAGCTCCCAAGGTCCCAATGAGGAGCAGAAGGAGGGAGAACAAGAGCAAAGAAGTCGGGACCACGAGGGGTGCACCCACCCACTGAGACAGTGGAGCTGATCTATTGGGAGCTCACCAAGGCCAGCTGGACTGTGACTGAAAAAGCATGGGATAAAACTGGACTCTGAACATGGCGAACAATGAGAGCTGATGAGACGCCAAGGACAATTGCAAGGGGTTTTGATCCTACGTAATGTGCTGGCTTTGTGGGAGCCTAGCCAGTTTGGATGTTCACCCTCCTAGATATAGACGGAGCGGGGAGGACCTAGGACTTACCACAGGGCAGGGAACCCTGACTGCTCTTTGGACTGGAGAGGGAGGGGGAAAGGAGTGGGGGGAGGGGGAGAAGGGTGGGAGGAGGGGGAGAAGGGTGGGAGGAGGGGGAGGGAAATGGGAGGCTGGGAGGAGGTGGAAACTTGTTTTCTTTTTTCTCATTTTCTCAATAAAAAAAAAAGATTTAAAAAAAAAGAATAATTTAGAATGCGATATAAACCAGAATAAGAAAGTAACTTTTCAGGCAATAGTTATAAATATTCCAGCTAGGTCTTTGGACAGAAAAGGAGAGGGTGCCTGAACTGTCCTTGCCCCACTATCACACTGATGATTATCTCAAATATCACCATAGAATCTTTGTCCGGCGACGGATGGAGATAAAGACAGAGACCCACATCAGGGGAACGGACTGAGCTTCCAAGGTCCAGTTGAAGGGCCGAAGGAGAGAGAAGATGAGCAAGGGATCAGGACCACGAGGGGTTGGTCCACCCACTGAGGCAGTGTGCCTGTTCTAATGGGAGCTCACCAAATCCAGCTGGACCAGGTCTGAATGAGCATGTGATCAAACCAGACTCTCTGATTGTGGCTGACAATGGGGGCTGACTGAGAAGCCATTGATAAAGGCACTGGGACTTGTTATGGCATGTTCTGGCTTTTTCGGACCCTAGTCTATATGGATGCACAGCTTCCTAGGCCTGGATGTAGGGGGAAGGGCCTTGGACTTCCCACTGAGCAGAGTTCCCTGCCCTCTCTCAAGGAGGGAGGGAGAGGGAGGAGGGTGAGTGGGGAAGCAGGAGGGGATTGGAGGAGGGAAGGAAGTATAAATATTTGAGTGGAAAAAAATATTGCTATTAGACATTTTATGTAAGTGTGTATCATATACACTAAATAAGGATATTGCCTTACTTATTGTACAGCATGTTATTTAACTATGTTAATATTTATAAATCTATTAGAAAAAAAGGTGAATAAAAGACTTAAAGTGACTGTTATTGTTACTGAAATTTTGAGGTCACTGCTGCTACACATGCAGGGGTGCCCAGAATGCTGACCCGGGAAAAGTCAGTTTAAATCATACCACTAAAATAATATGAAGAAAAACACAGGGCCCTTTTATCTAATTGTAGAGTTTCAAACAAGCTGATGCTGTTTTAAAACAGCAACCAAAATTGTATTTGTGAAAATATTTGAAATAAACTATTAAGAAACAAGGAAACACTGAGCATTTTCTGTAAGTTGATTTACTTTTGAGTGAAAAAGCTAAGATGTTTTACTTCAAAGTTTCATGCATTTGATGTCAGACATGCTTTAAGATGTCAGTTCATGTGCTTTCAAATCTTCATGTTTTAAGTGTGAGAAGCATCAGCTGCTGGTAACTGGCTTAACTTATCAGGCTACAAAGGTGTCAACATCCTCAAATACCACTTATTATATATATAAGGGCAGAACTTAGATAAGCAGAGAAAACTAAACTGAATGCTGGGAGAAAGGAAGTGGAGTCAGAGAGAAGCCATGGAACCACTTCAGGAGACATATAGAGGAACCTTGCCTGTAGGCCACGACCTTTGTGGTAAAATATAAAGTAATGGAGATAGGTTAATTCTAGATGTAAGAGCTAGCTAGCAATACACTTAAGTAATTGGCCAAGCAGTGATTTAATTAATACAGTTTCTGTGTGATGATTTTGGGGCTGGGTGGCCGGGAACCAACAAGCGGCCTCTCCCTTTACATTTATCTGTTCTCCTTGAAAATGCAATCCTTTGTTCTTAGCTTATTCTTACTCTGCCCCTGCCCCAAACTACTCCAAAATCAGGTTCTCAGCCAGGAGACTCCCAATTGTTTGTATATATTCTAGTAAGTTTTACTAACTGAATATTTTGATTGAAGAAGAAATGGTATAATTCACTAGCCGACATGATATCATAATTATAAACACAAACTCTAGATCTGTGTTGCCTCAGACAGTTTGAAATGTCCTATTTGTCTTTTAATAATTGTGTGCTGTACTTGCTTTATGCTAAAAAGCAATGATAATAATAAGATAGCATAGTAAGATACTGAAGACTAGTGACTTGGTATATTTTAAGTGCTTAGTGTATCGCCTACAATAAATGCTTATTTTGAAAGTTTATAAAAGAGTGCCTATAATGTACAGATTAATTTTTGCAATGACTTGCAAGCAAAGTTGCGTTGTCTCCCAGAGAGTAATTGTGATCAAGTTAAGGAAGATAAAATTTTCCAGAATTTTGAAAGAATTATTTATTTTACACCCCAATCACAGTGTCCCCTCCCTCCTTTCAGTATATTTTATTCTTCTCTCATATATTAAATCCAAACTAGTTTCCCTTACCTCTCCTCCCCTACACCTCCCCACATCACCCTCCCCAGGCATGTCCCATATTCAGCAAATCTACCCCTCTACCTCCCATCAGAAAAGCGCAGGTTTCCCATGGATATCCACCGTACACACCGACCAGGAAAATGCTATCACATCAAGGCTGGACTAGGCAGCCTGGTGGAATAAGGGTACACAAGTAGGTAAGAGAGTCAGAGATATCCTGTTCCCACTGTTAGGGATCACACAGGAAAATCAAGCTATTCAGCCATAGCATATATTAAGAGGACCTAGATCAGACCCCTACAGACTCCTTGATTTCTGTGAACCCCTAAAAGGCCCAGTCAGTTGATTCTGTGGGCTGTGTTCTCATAATGTCCCTGAACTCTCTGGTTCTTCTGGTCCATCCTTCTGCTCCTCCACAGGACTCCCTGAGCTCTGCCTAATGTTTAACTGTAGAATTCTGCATCTGCTCCCATCAGTTGCTGAATGAAGTCTCTCTGGTCTCTTTGATGACAATTACCCTAGGTTCAGGTCCCAGAACACTCTACAGGCAGGCAAAACTGTGAGTCAAAGCTTTTGTGACTAGGTTGTGTTCCAATCCTGATGTGAAATTTCCCTCTGTATTCTGTGATTACCACTGATAAATAAAGGAACTGTCTTGGGCCTGCACAGAGAAAAGAGGTAGGCAGGGAAAACAATACTGAATGCTGACAGAGAGAACAGTGGAGTCAGAGAGAAGCCCTGTAGCCCTGCTGGAGCCAGACAGAATTTTACCTGGTAAGCCACAGTCATGTGGTGATACACATGTTAATAGAAATGGATTAAATTATTATGTAAGAGTCAATAAGAAGCTAGAGCTAATGGGCCAAGCAATGATTTAATTAATACAGTTTCTGTGTTGTTATTTTGGTTCTGGGTGGCCGGGATGAACAAGTCGCCCCCTATTACACAATCCCTCCACTTGAGATCACTTTGCTTGGTTACAGAGGCAGCTGGTTCAGGCTCCATGTCCCCAATTCCTAGGAATCTTTGCTAGAGTTACAATTGTAGATTCCACGGAGTTCCCATTGCACTAGGTGGCCACATTGTCCCTGAAATACCCCCCCCCCCAATCTCAGTCATTTCTCCCAGTATTCCTCCCCATCTGATCCCTACTGTTCCCAAGTTTATCATCCTCCAGTCCACCCACAAAATCTATTCTATTTCCACTTCCGGAAAGCTGTAACATATATGCAGAGGACTTTATGCAGACCATGTCAGTCCTGCACTTTGCTGCTTCAGACTCTGTAAATTCATATGAGTTTCGCTTTGTTGATTCAGAAAGCCGGCTCTCTTGGTGTCGTCCATCCCCTAAAATACTCTTACAATCTTTTAGCTTCCTCTTCTGTGGGTTTCCCTCAGCTCTGAAGGAAAAGATCCCATTTAGAGATGTGTGCTTTAAGGACTCTTTCTCTGCATGATGTCTAGCTGTTCCCATCTGCTACAGTAAGAAGCTTCTATGATGAAGAATGAGTAAGGAACCTGTGAATATGTTAGAGTATCATTAGGAGTTACTTTGTTGTGTACTGTTTCACTCTTTTGACTTTTTGGAGGGCCTCTCAACCAGCTCCTAAATAAATTGCACATGGAGTCTTACTCTTGTTAGCAATGCATAGCCTTAGCTTGACCTGTTTTTTGTCAGCTTTTCTTAACTGCAATTATCCCAACTACCTTTTTACTCTGAAACTTTTCCTTTTTTTGCTTTTGTAATCTTACTTTTGCTCTTCCTCCGTGGCTGGCAGGGAGGCTGGGTGGCTGGCCCCTTGTGTCCTCTCCTTGCTATTTTTTTCCTTTATTTTCTTCCGTGTTTCTTCTTCTATTTATACTCTCTACCTGCCAGCCCTACCTGTCCTTTCTACTGCCCCACTATTGGCTGTTCAGCTCTTTGTTAGACCATCAAGTGTTTTAAACAGGTAAAATTAAATAAATAAAGAAATCACCGTTACACAGAGTTAAACAAATGCAGTATAAAAAAATGCCAATGTCTTAAAATAATATTCCACAACATCACCTTTCTTTAGACTAATAGTATTTATTTGGTTTTACCCTAGGTCTCTGTGCTATCTAGTCTCTGGTTCTTGGTCACACAACAGTATCATATGTGGGTTCCATCTCATGGAAGGGGCCTTAAGTCAATTCAAAGTTTTGTGCCACCATTGCCCAAGTCTATCTTGCAGGAAGGACAGATTGTAGATCAAAGGTTGTATGTCTGGGTGATGTTTACATTTCTCTTTTGGTATTCTGCACAGTGCTTTCCCAAACCAAAGACATTGGAACATAAGGGTGATGGTTCTGTGTAGGCACCAGCTTGAGTTCTTCATGTTCAATGAGTTGTGTGGGCATTGTTCTTGGCAATGCGACTGAGCTGTCAGTTTGTGGAGAGAAACCATTGTCCTGGAAATAACCTGGGTTGTTTGGGGATTTCCTTGGGACCCCCTGAGCCAACAACTCAATTGAATTGTTACTCAGTCCTGTGACTTTTATGGTACTCTCACGTGTAACTAGTGACTCTGATTCTTTTGTCTTCTCTTCAGGCTCTTTCCTACTGTTGGTTTTCCTTGTCCAATTTCAATATGATGGTTTTTGTTTTATCTTATACTATATTTTGTTTTATTTTCCTGTTGACTCTTAGAAGCCTTTTTTTTTTCCTAATGAGAGTCAGAAAGGGAGTGGATCCCGAGGGGAGGAGCTAGGAGGAGTAGAGGAAGATGAAACCATAATGAGATATATTGCATGAGAAAAGAATCTATTTTCGATAAAAGAAAATAAAGTTCTCTGAAGCCACTAATTTTTCATTTCACTTATTTATTGATATATTCCATTTTCTTTCTTCAGCATACAAATATATTTGAAATATAAATAGAACTTCATTAAAATATAATAAATAAATGAACAATATAAGCAGCAATTATATATAAATTTTAGTTTACTTATAAGTAGTATAAATAAAAAGATTTACTTAAAAGTGGTATAAATATTGATGTAGAAACTCAGCTTTCTGTGTGAAACAGCGTCTTTTGTGCTTTTCTACTCTAAGGCTCCTGTTGTACCTGTAGGCCTGGGCAGGCTTTCTTTAAGGTACATGAGCATATAGCTGTCTCAAAGAAAAAAATGTGGCTTCTACTCCCGTGGTCTAGCAGTAGCAGAGCACAATGCTCTTTCTTACCTTTATTCATTTTTCTTTCTGTTTCTGAGCTTTGATTTTCCATTGAGCTCTCTATATTTTAATTACAGAATGTTTTAGTTCCTGCCAGGTAGTCAAAGTGCAGGGCAAGAGTTGGGCAGTTAAAATTCAGGATGCCTCTAAACCTGTCCCTGAGCTTTTATTTAATTATTCTTCTGGCTGACCTTTGACAACCTACCTCCTGGATCCTTCTGTCTTCAACCACAGGAAATCTGACCTTATCCTGAATTGGGCATTCTACCCAATATGTGGTTTTAAGTTGATACTTTGTCTTATGTGTAAATGCTATATTCCTTTGTGAAGCAACACTGGGAGCCCATTCTTATTTTATATTTACTTGGAAAAATCTCAGAAACCTGAGATGAGACCATTCACACAAAAAATATTACTCATAAAGAAAAAATTCATATGTGAAACATTTCACTTACTAATTCATATCATTCTTGATTATGGACAAGCCAGTTATTAATATATAATATTTTATTTTAGATTTCTATTGTATTTTAATTTATTTTCATTTGTATATATGTATTTGTTTATGCTTATGTGTGTGAATGCAATGCTGTGGTTTTCTTGGGGACATCAGAGAAAAACTGCTAAAATAAATTCTCCCCTAGCTAAGATTGAACTTCAGTTGTTAGACTTGACAGTAGGTTCTGAGACCTCTCCTGGGTGTTAATAGTATAGTTTCATACTCTCTGAAAAGTTTAGATAAGATTAGAGTTATGAGGTAAATTAAATGTTACTTGTTGGATATCTAGAGTCGTACAGAACATTCTATCATAAACATCATAAAAGCTTACCAAGGTATAATTAATTTCCTCATCTAAATTAATCCCTTTGACTCTAATAATCAAGCAGGTTATACATTTTATACTTAGATGAAATATTTTTTGTATATCCAACTTATGTAGTACACACACACACACACACTCACATGTTTTCTGATTATTCCATAGAGTAGTATATCTTACAATAAGTCAGTGTACCCTATAAAGTCCATGATAGACATTTAATTGAGAAGCTGTGATCTGACAAAACCCTAAGTGACCGCCTTGAACATTGCTACTTATACATAAATCCATGACCTTATTACTGGATACGGAACTACAAAATAAAAAAAATACTGTTATTAAAGCAATGAGGGAATACATAGACTTTGAAATGCTTTGTATTTTTATTTCACAATTACCAAGTAAGAATTTGATTAATATTAAAAGCAGAAGCTTCTACTGCCTCATGAAGTGACATTTTATTATTCATGAATGTTTGATTCCTTAATAAATGTTCCATGTGTGAAATCACAAGCAGGATGTAAGAGGCAATGAGGAAGACCAAACCTAAGAAGATGCCAAAAACCCCAAAAGTATAGGAACTATTTAAACATTAAAAAGTTAACAATGGAGAGCCACAAGAAAGTAAATGTTCACAAAGGTGAATGGAAAGGGTTGGCTAAGAATTTCAGAAGTTTTGTATACAATGGATATCTGAAAAAAAAATGTATTTCTTGGACCAAATCTTAACATAGGATTTGATTCTTCAAGACCTGCATCTTGGTAGGAACATGGCCTCTACTAGTCCACAAAGTAAAAACCAGCTGGCTCATTGGTGGGAGGTCCAAGCTCTGAGCTCTGTCTCTACAGCTGAGTTTCAAAAAGTTTAAGTTCACATGATGTCATCATAGTCTGATTTTTATAAAACTGAAACCTAGAACAGGATAATGGAAGATGGGGGTTAAATTTAGAGAAAGGGCTTTTCCCTTCATCACATCAATCTGAACTATTTCAAAGCAGGTGTTGAAAGGTATAATGTGAAGTTTGCCCACAGTACTGTGATTGTTTTTAAAGTCTGCTCCCACTTGAGGGAATGACAGCAGGAGCTCTACATCCCAGGATGATAACGATGACAATGTCGAGTTATGACCCAAAACTTGCTCCTGGAGGGAGACATTTCATTTCTGGCTGTGCCTCTAAACCATGTGCGTGTTCTCTCACAGCATCTCATTAATGACCTGACTTAAAAATGCAGAAGAACTGGTGGCGCACGCCTTTAATCCCAGCACTTGGGAGGCAGAGGCAGGCGGATCTCTGTGAGTTCGAGACCAGCCTGGTCTACCAAGCTAGTTCCAGGACAGGCTCCAAAACCACAGAGAAACCCTGTCTCGAAAAACCAAAAAAAAAAAAAAAATGCAGAAGAACTCCATTTATTCAGTGGAATTTATATATTTTTAATCGTTAGATGCCTAAAAAATTACCAGTAGATAGAACCTTGGGATCATCTTTGGTTTCATCATTAATATAAAGGGAAAGGAGTCTAGTTGAATCAGAGAGAGTAAAAGAGAAATGTTTGTTTTTATCTTTCTAGCTATGTAATTAAGAAAAATTATGTTTTTATATATACATGTGGATATTATTTATATTAATACACATATTGAATTTATAAAGCAAAGTTGATGCATGTGCATACTTTACACAAGTGTAGAAATAGACATACACAGAAATGGACAGTTGGACTCTTCTCATCCTAATCCCATCTGTGTCCATTCTCAGATTAACTAAAAGCACAATGGTCATAAAAATATTCTTAAACTTTTAGAGGAAAATAACTCTTTAATCTGTGGCGTAAATGTTTATACTTGTAAGATCATAGCTTATGCTAGTATATTACGATACTAGGTAAAGCTGCATTTACATGTGTAAATATTTTAAAAACAATTTTTAATATTTTGCAACCCAAAGAAAGGGCAGTTTTAGCCTTTTTAAAAATTTTTTTCTTTAGATAGACTCTTAACTCTGTAGCCCAGGCTGGAATGGAAATCAATAAGTATCCCAGGCTTGCCTTGAACTTATTGTGATTCTCTTCTTTCAAACTTTCTGGGATTATAGGTGACTTATCAAGTGGACGTCTTACCTTGCTTTTAAGCATCTTTATTTTTTTTTACAAAAAGAACATCAATGTAGTTTTCGTATAATAATTATAGCTATTTATGAGTTTAACATGGTAATTACAAAATGTGTAATAATCACATCAATGCAATTGGATTTCTATATCCTGAAGCACTGATAATTACTTTGTAACCACAGTTCATTAAAACTTTAGTATATATTTCATTGAAAGCATCCCCTCTTTATAGTTACCTTTGACCTAGATTTTTCAATTGTCCGTGCCTTCCTTAGTGTTACTAGAAATTCTCAATTGGAGATTATTTGTGGTTTGCATTTTATAAAAGAGCCACTGCATTTTTTTTTCATTGTGCCAGCAGGCTGTGAGCCATGCCCTACTTGTAAGTAGGCACAATGACCCATCACAGACCTGTGTGTGCTTTGTCTGCACACACTCTCCGGCTAGCTGAACCCAAGCAGATAAACCTTGAACTGTGAATGAATGTTAGAAGTCAAACAGAGTTATTTCAGTAAGCATCAGTAAGCAATAGCTCACTAGAACTAGGTTTAAAATTTCACTTTGTGAGTAATATTAACTACTACATTTCATCTAAGAAGTTTAGGCTTCAGTTTATTTATTTTGCTTTTGTTTTTGTTCTTTTTTTGTTTGTTTTTCAAGAGAGGGTTTCTCTGTAGCTTTGTAGCCTGCCCTGGAACTAGCTCTTGTAGACCAGGCTGGCCTTGAATTCAAAGAGATTCACCTGTTTCTGTCTTTGCAAGTGCTGGGATTAAAGGTGTGTGCCACTACCACCAGGTTTATTTTAAAATTTATCGTAAGGAAGAGTTAATGTCTTTTGAAATTCTAAAGCTAACTTAAACTATAATTGGTGATTTCTTTCTTAGAAACATTTGGATATTTACTAAAATGCATGAAATTTATTAGAGGAAAACCACCCTACAATCAGAAATTTCTAGTAACAATACTTCCTGTGGAAATAGTCATGTTTAAAGGCGGTTTTTATTAAGAAGTCCTTGCAAATTAGACATACACTATTTATTAATCTTGTATTTACAGAATAAAGCACTCTTGCTCCTACATGGTGCCGGAATGTGTGTCAGGAAATTACAGACTGTGATTCCCTCTGTAAATTCTTGGATTTTTTTATTTCTTTTTTGAAATTATCATAAAGTTGTGGATTTTCTTCCTTCTTTTTCTTTTCTCCAAATCTTCTCACAGAAACTTCCTTACTCTCTTTTAAATCATTGCTGTTTTTTTAAACAAATTATTGCTACATGCATATGTGTGTACACATATAGTCCTAATTACAATCTACTAAGTCTGTATAATGCTTCCTTTGTGTATGTTTTCATACACACACACACACACACACACACACACACACACACACACACATCCATACATACATACAATTTGGTAATGAATAACATTGGTGTGCCCTTCCCTGGGAAGCCCATTTAGCCCATTTCGGCTTTCCTTTGCTGCCTGCAGTTCTTTGTGTAGGGTTCAGGCCTCCTGGGCTCCCAGCTCCACCCCATCCCACAGGTGTCCTCTTTAGCATGTCTATAGTTGCCTTTGTTCAGGACAAATTAAGGCATCCATATTGTTGATACGCAATAGATGTATATTCTGACATTACTAGGAGAATCCACTACCACTTTACTAAACCAGTTTTATCCCTAGCTACATTTCTAAATATTTGTCCTTATAATGAAAATAAATCTAGTTTTCACTCCTCATCAAAGAAACGTCTCTTTGCAACAGATGGAGTCCATTACAGAAAACCATAACAGATCAAAATACTGAGTTGTGTAGTCAAAAATTCTGCAATTTTCATACACTGTTCAACCAACTTTTTCCTAGTTATTGATCCAGTATTATTTGCTTGTTTATTACATTTAGAAAACATAAGTGCTTAACTTACAAACAGACATTGTATCTGTATCTTTTGGATGTCAATTATCTGAAGGGTAGTTAATATTCTAATTTATCCTGCAGTTTTTAAATGAGTGGGTTCTTGCTCAATATTTTTATCTGAGGCTATTTCAGGGAAACTGATACCTCCAATAGACAAGTGTTCCTCCTTATTGTCCAAGGATTACATCTTAGATCAATTATAGTTTGTGCAGACTACTAAAGAATGTTTTTACTTGAATAAATTGTTATACTTTCATTTTAGCTTTTGAATCTAAGAAATAAATGCCATTGTCCATACCCAGAAATAGTCCAGAACACAGCAATCACAAGAATTAGATCCAGTTTTTCCATGTATTATTAATATGCACTAAATATTGATTTTATTATGATCATTGCATGATGTCACAATGTGTTTTGAGTATATTGGCAGACAATTGCTTTAAAATTTTATAAATGTTTTAGACAAGAAATAAAAATTATAATTTATTTCCTTAATGGCATATTAATTTTTCAATTTCTATCTCTCTTACCTTTCTGAAATTTTGTTCTCAAGGAACATTATTTTTATTATGAGATAACAAAATTTTCCAATATTTTCAGATGCTGTTACTGTCTACAGGAAATTTCTTACAGTCAGTACTGGTACCAGTGTCTACTTCTTTCCTAAAGCCAAAAAAGCCTGGTTATCTTATATTTTATTTTATAATAGTACTATTGGGATAAATTAATCATGATGAAAATTAAAAAGAAAGATGCTTTGGTTAAAAATTTGAAAAATAATGTAAGTCTTATTTTCCTCAATGCATGTTTTAAGTACTTTAAGATTTCTTAAGTGAATCAAGAAAGGATTCACTTACGTGAATTCAATACTCCACTCATACACAGGAATCTTAGCTTTCTTATTCAACACACAATAGTACAGGTTGTAATATATTAGTCTACTGCATAGAACAATGTGAGTGTGTTTCTTTAAAAAAATTCTGAAGACAATACACAATCTTGATATAGTTAGAATAAATAACTTTATATACGTGCAAATGGCAAACATTATATCTTACTTAGTGCTGTTTTGTGACAGCATTTTTCAGCAGTTTTATTAAACTTAGTCACATACCAAAGCATTTATTTTATATAACATTTGTAGTTTAGTCAAATCACTAAATAGTATGTATTGGTAAATTGATGGAGCTATATTTTCTATTCTATCAAAATTCTGCAATTAAGCTATGTATATGTTAGTGACTGAACTACAAAAGCTTCCTCTAAGGAGATTAAATAATGAATATTCTTGAGAAAATTAAGTACTTACAAAACTATTAAAATACTACATAAAATTCAGATAGTTTTTGTTTTTGTTTCATCATGGCACTCAGAAATGGGCTCTAATGTGGAAGCCCAAGGGGAAATTTTACAAGAACTACAAACTTTGAAAAAAATGATTATTTGTATTACTTAGTTTTTTCCCCCCTGACAACAAGAAGCAAGAAATACTCAGTTTGGATCCTATACTTAGAGATTTCTTTACAAAGTCTCCGTGACTGGATAAGGCAGAACTTCTGAAGTGGCCTATGATGAAGCAAGCATGCTCATCTCATCACAACGTGGAAATACAGAAAGAATAGAAAAATAAGAGAACTAAATGCATCCTTGAGATATATAACCTCCAGTTACTTGCTTAATGGTACAATGACTTCCTACCTCTCCACCCTGGTGCCTTTGATACATAAGTTAGAAGGGTGCACTTAAGATTCAAATAACACCAATTTTAATGTCTCAAACATAATTGTTTTGCAATAAATAGGTTATAAAAATTCCATTTTCAATAGATGTCTTGTAATCATTAAATAATTTGATCAGTATCCTTACATGATTTACTGCCTTATAAACAGAAGAGAAAATACTGATGTTTTCAGTTAGATGTGAGAAATAAAAATCATGCTTAGGGAGAGAATAAATATATACAAGACAAAAATACCAAAATTTTTCTTCTGAGGAAACCCATTAGGCTATGAGATGAAGATTAAATTCTTTACAGACAAAGGTATATTTGTAGTTTTTTTTTACTAAATTTATTAAGAGTGTTTCTTCTTAATTTTGATAATAATTTCTAAAATACATTGAAATCTTCATGTAGACTATTTATTCAAGTTTCATCTTATTGCCTCTCAAAAAATAAAATAATTAAAAATAATCACTTTCCTTGAAGGCATTAAGAAACTGACACACAGGATTAAAGGGAAATATTTTCTGCATATGAGAATGTCATTGTCTCATGACTATATTAAACAGAAACCTACTTAGGGATTTTTATATATTTGTAGTAGCTTAAAACATTATGAAAATTTATTATCATGGTCTAAAAGGGGCTTTAGATTCTGGGAAATATAAATATGAACTATGTAAATACATATCTCAAATTTTTAATAGAATATATTAAATATATTAATATACTAAGTAACTGCTATATATTAAATATTACCTGTGTTTGTTTTTTCTTTTATAGAGATGATAACAATTCATACTCATAAATTCTAACTCATAGATACCTTGTACAAATATTTAATACAAAAATTATATTTTGCCATGAGAAGAATATTATACCAGTATATATATGGACCAAGCATAAAGACTAAATTTTGTTACATGAATAAGTTGTAACTGCCAGATATTTATTTGGTAAGTCTAATACTATTCCTAGGATTGCAGAGGCAGACAGATCACTTTGAGTTTGAGGCCATTTGTAGCCAACCTGGGCTACACAGTGGTTCCAGACCAGCTAGAGATGTGTTCCATACATCATAGTGTGACTCTCATTACTCCCTCTGGGGTTTCCATTTTCCCTTTTCTGTTAACTTTCTTTTTACTCATCATTCTCTACTATCCCGTAGTCTATTCATATTTTTATGCTTCCTGTGCAGTTACTGGGTGAGAACCTTCATGCAGTCAGGAGTCATAAGTACTCACATTTTCTTTTTTTTTTTTATTGATAAAAGAAGAATAAAGAAAAAAAATCAAATTTCCACCTCTTCCCAGCCTCCCCTTTCCCTCCCCCTCCTCCCACTCTTCTCCCCCTCCTCCCACTCTTCCCCCCTCCTCCCACCCCTCTCCCCTTCCCCCCACTCCACTCCCCCTCCCTCTCCAGTCCAAAGAGCAGTCAGGGTTCCCTGCCCTGTGGTAAGTCCTAGGTCCTCCCCCCTCCGTCCATATCTAGGAAGGTGAACATCCAAACTGGCTAGGCTCCCACCAAGCCAGCACATTGCGTTGGATCAAAACTGCGTGCCATTGTCCTTGGCGTCTCATCAGCCCTCATTGTTCGTCATGATCAGAGAGTTCAGTTTTATCCCATGCTTTTTTTTTTTTTTTTTTTTTATTAAATTTATTTATTTATTAAAGATTTCTGTCTCTTCCCCGCCACCGCCTCCCATTTCCCTCCCCCTCCCCCAATTAAGTCTCCCCCCCCCCAGCCCGAAAGGCAATCAGGGTTCCCTGTCCTGTGGGAAGTCCAAGGAACCCCCACCTCCATCCAGGTCTAGTAAGTTGAGCATCCAAACTGCCTAGGCTCCCACAAAGCCAGTGCGTGCAGTAGGATCAGAAACCCATTGCCATTGTTCTTGAGTTCTCAGTAGTCCTCATTGTCCGCTATGTTCAGAGAGTCCGGTTTTATCCCAGGCTTTTTCAGACCCAGGCCAGCTGGCCTTGGTGAGTTCCCAATAGAACATCCCCATTGTCTCAATGTGTGGGTGCACCCCTCGCGGTCCTGAGTTCCATGCTCGTGCTCTCTCTCTTTCTGCTCCTGATTTGGACCTTGAGATTTCAGTCCTGTGCTCCAATTTAGGTCTCTGTCTCCTTTCATCGCTTGCTGAAGGTTAATATTCAGGAGGATGCCTATATGTTTTTCTTTGGGTTCTCCTTATTTAGCTTCTCTAGGATCACTAATTATAAGCTCAATGTCCTTGGTTTATGGCTAGAAACCAAATATGAGTGAGTACATCCCATGTTCCTCTTTTTGGGTCTGGCTTACCTCACTCAGGATAGGGGTACACTCATCCATTGCTGGTGGGAATGCAAACTTGTGCAACCACTTTGGAAGGCAGTATGGCGGTTTCTCAGGAAATTCGGGATCAACTTACCCCTGGACCCAGCAATACCACTCTTGGGAATATACCCAAGAGAGGCCTTATCATACAACAAAAGTATATGCTCTACAATGTTCATAGCAGCATTGTTTGTGATAGCCAGAACCTGGAAACAACCTAGATGCCCTTCAATGGAAGAATGGATGAAGAAAGTATGGAATTTATACATATTAGAGTACTACTCAGCAATAAAAAACAAGGACTTCATGAATTTTGCATACAAATGGATGGAAATATCCCATGCTTTTTTGGGTAATAGTCCAGCTGGCCTTGGTGAGCTCCCAGTAGATCAGCTCCACTGTCTCAGTGGGTGGGTGCACCCCTCGTGGTCCCGACTTCTTTGCTCATGTTCTCCCTCCTTCTGCTCCTCATTGGGACCTTGGGAGCTCAGTCCAGTGCTCCAGTGTGGGTCTCTGTCTCTATCTCCATCCATCGCCAGATGAAAGTTCTAAGATGATATGCAAGATATTCGTCAGTATTGCGCTAGGATGGGGTCATTTCAGGTTCCCTATCCTCAGCTGCCCAAGGAACTAACTGGGGACCTCGGCTTGGACACCTGGGAGCCCCTCTAGGGTCAATTCTCCTGCCCACCCTAAAGTGGATCCCTTAACTAAGAATTGTGGTTCCGTGCTCCCCTATCCAACCTTCCTTTATCCCGATCCTCCTATTTCCCCAAGTCCCCCCTCCTTCCCTTCTACCTTTTCTCTCCCCATCTCCCCTTACCCCCTTCCCACCCCACCCCCAAGATCCCACTTTTCTCCCCGGCAATTTTGTCTACTTCCCTTATCCAAGAGGATAACGATATGTTTTTCCTTGTGTTCACCTTCTTACTTAGCTTCTTTAGGTTCGCCAATTGTAGATTCTGTGACCCCTATTTATGGCTAGAAACCAATTATGAGTGAGTACATCCCATGTTCTTCTTTTTGGGTCTGGGATACCTCACTCAGGATAGTGTTTTCTATTTCCATCCATTTGCATGCAAAATTCGAGAAGTCATTGTTTTTTACCGCAGCGTAGTACTCTAGTGTGTATATATTCCATACTTTCTTCATCCATTCTTCCATTGAAGGGCATCTAGGTTGTTTCCAGGTTCTGGCTATTACAAATAATACTGCTATGAACATAGTTGAACAAATGCTTTTGACATGTGATAGAGCATCTCTTGGGTAAATTCCCAAGAGTGGTATTGCTGGGTCCAGGGGTGGGTTGATCCCGAATTTCCTGAGAAACCGAAACACTGACTTCCACAGTGGTTGCACAAGATTGCATTCCCACCAGCAATGGATGAGGGTACCCCTTCCTCCACAGCCTCTCCAGCAAAGGCTATCTTGATTCATTGATTACAACATCATTGGAGAAGAATCCAATAAGCATCAGATACTCAAGAGAAGTTTGTAGACTGAATAGATTACAAAAAAAAATGTATGTCCACCAAAGGCCATATGCATAGAGAAAAGTGTGGGTCTTAAATAATTTGTAATACTCTTCAATTTGCTTCTTCTTATAATGCTTCATTTTAAGAAACAGAGGACATCAAGTTAGAAATTTTAACTTATGAGTTCAAAATATCAGCACAAGTAAGTGTTCATCACAACATATTTTTAATTAATAAAAAACATTTCATTGAACTTTAGATAATTGATACTTTTTAAAAATTTCAAGCTTTTCACATAGATTATTTCTCTACTTTCTCTTAAGCAGTTGACCTGAACTTCATGATTGTCCTTCTTATATCACATGACAGAAAAATTCAAGCCCTGGTACTCCCAATGCCTTCTATGGTATTACAACTACACTGTGACCCCAGCAGGGGATGAAGAAATAGCCTGGGGTATTTAGGGAGACCTGATAATTCTGAGACACATTCTGCATGGAAGGGGTTAACTTATCTTGATGCATTTTTAAAACTTCTGTTGTTACAAGCAAGAAAAAAAAGGGGGGGGGTGGCCTCCTTTTGCTCTCAAATTCAGCTGGAAAGTAATGAAACATTAACTGAAAAACAAAGTCAAATGTGTAAGTTTCATCACAGTACACCTTCAAGAATGAGTGTGGCTGGAGCTGAGAAGATGGCTCGCTAAGAAAATGCTTGCTGTGCAAATGTGAAGACCTGAGTTCAGATCCTCGGCACTCATGTAAAAGCGGGTGGAACAGTATGCCTGAAGACTACTCCTGTGCTGAAGCCCCATTCTGAGTAGTCACTGGCTATCCAACCTAGCTTCAGTTTCAAGGAGAGATCCTCTCTCAAATCAAAGATGGAGGACTGTAGAAGGAGGCCTGAAGTAACATCTGGTTTCCATACGTGTTTCCAGAGACAAGTGCTAACCACATGCACACTCATGAATACACACCATCCACATACTGGAACACACGAAAGAAAAAACAAAACAAAACAAAACTGAAAATGGCTGCGATATTACACAGGAATAGTGAAATGTAAATTATGTCTTCATTTCTGTATGTTCATCATTCACTTCTAAAGGTCATGATGTATCAGCTATCTCTCAGTTCAAAGACAATACAGATGCAAACATGTTCCACTACAGAGATGGGCCCAAAACACAGACTTTGAACGCAGAGAGACACAGTGGAGCATGAGAGCTTGGGTAACACCACTGGCGTTGACATTCTTTGACAAACTATTGGAGTTAATAGGTAAGTTCTACTCCTATGCTTACAAGTGCATAGACTATATGGTCCTATGTGAAGCCTTCAACAGGGTTTCAGCCACTGGTGAGCAGGTTTTTTTTTTTTAAAGTTCTCCTTAGAGTCCTGCCTTGTCCCCCTTCAGAGGCACCAGGGCGTAGCCAGTCTTTATTAACTGATTTTTAACAGATAAACCAAAGCTGCCAAGACTTTTTTAGAAACTTGATAGCATTAGACATAACTACTTCTGGGACGCCTGAGTCTTAGCCAGAAGTTGTGTTCTGTCTGTCTGTTTTCTTGCTGTGTTCAGCCTAATTAATGGTTGATCCTAACACCTTTTTAGCACACTTATCCATTGCTGCCATCTGTTCCTGAAAATACTAGAAGGATTGGTTCCTCTGTCTCTATCTGTTATCTTTCCTTATTTTCTACTTGGAAATAGGAACCACAAAAGGAAAAAAAGTAAAATGTGTCCCCTGACATTTTTGTAAACTTGAACACTTTTAAAAATAATCATAAGGCCTTGGGGATAGTTCAGTGGGTAAAAATACTTGTTCAGCAAGGATGAGAACCTGAGTTTTAATACACAGGACCCACAAAAAACTCAGGCATGTAACCTGAGTATTAGGGGAAGAAACAGGTGAATCCCAAGTGCTTACTATCCAATTAAGATGGGGAAATGATAGGGCTTCAGTTCAGTGAAACACTTGTCTCAAGTAATAAGTAGAGAGTGATAGAAGACACCCAGGGTCCTGTTCTGTCTTTGTTGTGTGCATAAACCTACTATACTATACAAACACACACACATGAGGAGAGAGAGAGAGAGAGAGAGAGAGAGAGAGAGAGAGAGAGAGAGAGAGAACATACATAGACTCTAATCAAATTAAAACAATCTAATAAAATGGCATAAACTACATAAAGACATCTAAATGAAAATTGACATATGTGCCTTCATATCTGTTTTTAATGATGAAGAAGGAACTCCAGCACGGACCTTCCTCTCACACCTGCACCTCTCAATGAATCAGTCACTGTGGTAATTATGATGGAAATAAGAAGAGTTCTTGGTACTCTCTACTTCTAAATATAGATTACACAGTACAGCTTGGCTTAGGCAGCCAGGGGGATTTATGCAGATATATGGAGCTTCAAACATCATCTTTTACTGAGATTTCATTAAAGTGATGATTTTGAGATTTGTCTGTGTAGCAATAGTTCACATACTTTCAAAGGTGTCAATTGCTCAGTTGTGTACATAAATCATAGTGCCTGCACTTGCGACCTTTATGAGTAATGCTATCACAAATGTTGTAAAAGATACATATATTTTTCTCTTATGTACAAAAAACAGTAGAATTGTTAATGTCTATGTGGTTTATCTAGAGACATTACAAGATTTTCCATAACTATGCATCTTCCAGACTCATTAATATAGACTCCAGTAGAAAGAGCAGCTCACTGTCCCTGCCATAGCCTAGTATCTTTTTATTTTCTTTTGTTAGGGGTGAGCTGTCTTCTTTCCCTTCTACTTCAGATTTTCTTAAGTTTTAAGAATTTAGTAAAATCTTAATCCCCCTAGACACATGTTAAGTTCCTTTTTATCAGTGGCAGTTCGAGTATCCCGCTTTTCCTTGAATTGGATAGTCTTTTGAAACTGTTAAAGTTCTTCTAGAAAAGTTCACGTTGCATTCAGACATATGACAAAGGCCTTTTCAGTGACTTCCTGTTCATTTCTTAGAACATTCATTCCTGAGATAAAAATAAATATTCAGTTAATTCAATTCCTTCTCTTCTATTCTTATTATATTTTAGCACCTTGTTTAACTAATGTGTGTGAGGTCAGCGTCAAACCTATTAATACCTGCACTTTCTAAAGTTTCATTTACAAAGATTTTAATATTTGTGTCATGAATTCACCTGACTACTATGACTGAAACTGAGTGACATCATTTAGGAAAAGAAGAGTAACATGCTTTTAAAAGAGACATTGGGAGGCAATCCCGAGACTTGGCTCACTGGCTAAGAATGCTTACTTCTCTTTCAGAGGACTTGAATCTAGCTTTTAGTAGCCATACTGTGCAGTCCCTATGCCTGTGACTCTAGCTCCAGGGAATCTGACACCCTCTTCTGGTCAGAGCTTCTAATGACATCACACAGGAGCAGGAGACAAACCCCACAACTGCAAATTCTTTCTCCCTTACTCTGATTCCCTGTTCACTCTTTGTGTCTCTTTTAGTTCTTGAAGCAGTTAGAAAAATTCCAATCCTCAGGCAAGATACAAACTATCTATCTTAGAATGAAGAAGGATTAAATTTATTTGGAGACATTAGAATTTAAATCTGGGAAACTTAATTCAAGCCACCTTCCTATTACATAAGGGATCCTATTGAGTGGCATCTGTTTTATGGCTTAAGCTGAAGAGCGGCGGTAGGTGACAGTTTTTATTTGCTAATATTGTGATGGTTAGAGAAAAGCTCAAACCTCTTGTTAGGAAAGGATCAGACAGAATCACAAGAGGTGGCTGTAGTTCTTATCACAATTTATAAGGTGAACACCCAGACATCTCAAGTAAAAGCTTAATTGTGGACATGCCTGAGATGCCACAGTTCTAATTTAAGAGCCCCCCCCAATTGACATTAGTCCATTTTAATTTTCTTATTTTTAACCCATGAACACATTTGAATCTCAATGGTCTCACCCAGAGGCCTCCTGTACCCAGATGTATGCATCACACATTCTTCTACTTGATCTAATGTTGGAAAAAAATGTCCTTGAGAGGGAGGGTGACATACTAGGTCTGGTATTCAAAACACATCTCTGTGCTATAATTATTTCCACAGTGCTTAGCTACTCACAAATGCATTTATTTATCAACTACCACCTGCCTGATATATAATTAAGGATACATTCAACAGTGCAAGAATTCTTTCTATAAGAAGATATATTTGGTTTTTATTGTGAATAGGGTTTTTTTATTACTATATCCATGAAATCGTTCAAGATTTACTGAAGGAATATATCAATGAATGGATGGATAAATAAGTGGATTTCTTATATTAAAACAAGCTTAACAACATTTAAGTCTGAATCAATAGCATGCGTTGCTTTCATATTAACCATAATATATCTAATCCACCAGGTAATTAGACATGTTTCTTTCTAATGGTTGCTCTCACACACACACCAAATGGTCCTCTCTGGTACGACAAAGATCCTCTACTAGCTGGTGGAAGTTACACATAGCATAATCTTGTCATACCTATTTCAGAGTAGGCTTTACATATTTGTTTTTTATTTTCATCAAATACAGTTTTGGATAAATGAATCTTATATATCAATGTGTAATTTATGTGTACTTTTATGTGTATGTGTGTGTACATGTGGAGGAAGAAGGAATCTTGCTTTCAGGAGAAAACTCAAATGTACCATTGTATATATATTGAATCCCTAGAGAAATATATTCTATGACTTTCTTTATCGTGGCAAGCTGTCTGTAGCATGATTAATAAAAACTCAGAGAACGATATTGGGGTTCAACCTGAAAAGCAAAACAAGCAGTTACTGGCTCTTATTAATTACTACCTCAGTCTGAAATGGCAGTCCTGCCTCCAGGAATCTCAGAATGAGACTGTGCCTGAGAGCTGTCTCCTCCTATCTTAAATTCCTCTCTAGGGCTGGGATTAAAGGCCTGCGCCACTACCACCTGATTCCTATGGCAAACTAGCATTTCAACTGGGATTAAAGGTGTGTGTCACCACTGCCTGGTCTGTAGGACTGTTTTACTCTTTAATCTTCAGACATGCTTTATTTATTAAAATACAAATGAAATATCACAACAACCATCAACGTTGACAATTCCTATAATCAAAAATTCTTCCAAGTACTGATATCCTATTTTGATGTACAAGGTTCATTAGGTCAATGGCTTGTGATAGAATAGATCTATTAAATCTGACATTGAATATATTAAATTTGTGAATGAGTATTTGCTAAATAGCATAATTACAGCTATGATCTGAAGCCAAGAAATATGCTATCGACTTCTTCCTGGTAAGTCTTAACTGGGAAGGAAAGCTTTGTATAAAATCACCTTGAAATGGAGAAAGTGCTAAAAGGAAAAAATGCCATGTGGCAAAAATTTTTCATCAGATGGAATGGGTATGTAATCATGGCAAGCTGCCCATCCAACTAACACATTGGAAACCATAGAATGGGCCAGCTGATATCCGTGGGACTTCTAGAATTCTGGCAGCAACAGGGCCCTGAGGTCACCTTATAGCTAGGTTGCTAAGGCAACCTACTTATTTAGAATGGGTGTCTGAAAGAGGTGAAATTCTCAGTTCTTATTCCAAGATAGAGGGTGCAGAATTCCCTAAACAAAGATGTAACCTGCAAAAATGTCACCTGCTAACAGACAGATACTTGTCAAGAAGACTTTCTTCAAGAAATAAATTTTGTCCTTAAACAGCCCAAACCAAAATAGTTGCAATTATTTATGCTCTTGAGATGCAAGAATTATCAAATTAGAATAGAACACCTGCCCCCAATTTCCAAATAAATGAATAAATAAGGCTCATTGGTCATTCATTACTGCTTGTTGCAGAGGGTTGCTCCTTCGTTCTGGCCACCCAGAACCGAAATAATCACACAGAATTGTATTAATTAAAACACTGCTTGGCCTATTATTTTTAGCTTGTTATTGGCTCTTATATTAATTTAACCCGTTTCTATTAATTTGTACATCGCCACGTGGCAGTGGCTTAGCAGAAAAAGATTCCAACTGGTGTTTTTCTCAGGCTGAGAATCCATGGTGTCTCTCCCTGCCTCTTTCCCCTAGCTTTCAGTCCAGTTTTCCCCACCTACTTAAGTTCTACCCTATCAGGCCAAGGCAGTTTTTTATATTCATTAACCAGTAAAAACAACACACAGACAGAAGGACCTCCCACACCAACTGCTTATCCTCATGGGCAAAAACATTTAGGTGCTAGTTCAATCATGGGGTTTTATTTCATTTCCTCAAAAGATTTTCACCTTTCATTTTAGATAAACCTTTTTTTACATATATATTTTCTCATAGCAGTGATTTTCTAGCTCCCAGCAGTCATTTTCCTTTTTCTTATATGTCTGTAGTCATTTGATCTGTTAATGTTATAACAGCTGAAGGAAAGGATGCTATTTAAATAGGTAGATCTATCATCTTATTTGGTATCACTTGTTCTGCAATAACAATGCATGCTTTCTGGCTCATATTTAGCTCAATTATTAAATTAAAGTAACTATAGTAATACAAAATGAACATTGAAATGCCTACATATATATGGATTTCTATGAATATTTTAAGGATTCATTTGCTATCATGATGACTACCAAGGTGTGAGCAATAAAATGACCTAAATATAAGCATGCACATGTATACTGCTCAATATATTAGAAACATCATGATATATTAATATTGGCAAATATTTGTATTCAATGAAACATTTTAACACTTTGATCAGATATACTAATATATATTTGATTAGTCAGATTCATTAATTTAATTGATTATCAGAATCATGTGAGACCTTTACATCTGTAAGAATTTGCCATGCTCTCCTGCCAATTCACTCCTAGCGGACCAGATCCCAATGCCTGCCAAGCAGGAGTGGGGTGAGCATGGTTTCAGCTACTTTCCTCTTAAACCTGAGTGGGCATACAAGCCCCCGGGCCCACAAACTCCATTCAATTGCTCCGTAGCCAGACCTCCCAAAAGGTTCAGAGCTGTTTTTGCTGGCGAACCAGGAAGCCACGTCTATGCAATTTTTTGCTGCTAATGCTGAATCAGGAAGATCTCTCTTAAAGGAGCCATGACACCCCTGCTCACTTCTAGCAAAGACAGCCCATCTGAAAAAAAAAATGTGACTTCCAAGAAATTGCACTAAAGTCTGTTCTTTTTGTCTAGAATTCATTTTGTAGCTCTCTCGGTTTTATGTGGATTTAGCTGTACATGTTGGGGACCATCTGTAGATGGAGACTGGTTATTCATTCCAGGTTTTCAAGACCTGAAGTAATCACACAAAACTATATTATTTGCAATACTGTTTGGCCAGGCTTAAGTGTATTGCTAGCTATAACTTATATCTTAAAGTATTCCATTTCTTTTAACCTGTGTATTACCACATGGTTGTGACCTACCTACTGGTAAGGTTCTGTCTTGCATCTGTCTTCTGTGTCTGTCTCCTGTGGTGGCTCCACATATTCTCCTTGACTCTGACTACTCACTCCTCCTCTTTCTGCTTGGAATTCCTGCCTTGCCCTATTCTGCTAAGCTGCTGGCTAAAACAGCTTTATTCATTAACCAATAAAAGCAGCCCTTATACAGAAAGATTTCCCACAGCAGTATGTTGGAACCAGAACTCCTATAGTAAAAAGAAATGTTATCATGTACAGCTTTGCTATTTGTAGCAAATAGCACCTATCAGTAAGATAAAGTAACCTGAAAGAAGGGCAACACCTTGTGGAGAATTTTCTGTACACTGAAACTTTGGCCCATCTTGTTAAATTCCCCCTCAATTCCAAGCATTACTCTTCTGAGCACTAAGTAACGCTGAAGTTGGGTGATGAATAAATAAAAGAGCTGTGATAAAAATATAAAAGCTTTACCAATTTTCCACAGTCTTTTGTCTTTTTTTATATATTAACATTTTTTCATACATTTTGTCATGATTAGGGGAGAGACTCAAGATGTTCTACCCCTTTCTGAAGGACTACTAGCAGTGTATGGTTCTGAGGGAAAGGGTGTCATTTTTTGATTGCTACAACCATTGGTAATTTGCCCTTGCTCCAGTAAATAATTTCCCTCCCATGCTGTGGAAAGAAACTAATTAAGCTTAAGGAGTCCACATGCGATACAAGACGTGCAAATAGAAAGGAGTTTGCTGGGAAGAAAGATTTCAGCAGAAAAACGAAAAAGATGAGAAAGAGAAATGAATTGGATAAAAATGACTGAAATTCATTAATCGGAGCTACGCAAATCATATGTTGATTCCATATTGTAATCATTAATATAATTTTGGAAGTGGGAATCGGTAAAGGTTCAACAAAGAAATTCAGTGCCACGTGCTAAACGCCATGTATCAAAGCAAACCAATCATTCTAAAGAAATTGACCAGTTCCTCATTTACAGGTATGCAGCTATTAGCCCTTTGATAAGGAAGATATAGCTAATCCCAGAGATGGGCAGACGTGTTATTGTATACTTAGAGCTCAACACCATTGCTGATGTATTTTTCAAAGCTATAGTAAAAAATCTAAGAAAGAGAGCAGGCGCAGAGGGAGTGAGTGTTCAGATGGTTATTTTACTTATTTTGCTCTTAGTGGAAAATTCATTTGTGATTGTTCTGAGAATGCCTTTTAACATGGAAAATGCTGTCTTTCAGTGAGTAAGAAAAATGTTCATGGAAATAATTTGAAAGAATTACACTCATGTCTTCTACTAGCAGAAAAAGGATTGTGGCAAATGTGTACTTTAAATAAAGACAGAATAGAAACACAGTGACTAAGATTCTAAAATTACCTTTGATGAAATCTCTCTTCATGCTACTGAAGAATATTTCTTCATGAATTAAAATATGCTAAATTTAGACATTAAAAAGTTGTGTCCATTTCAAATTACCAAGAAAGTTGAATTGCTTTGGACAAAATACATTTTTGGAAAAAAATACATTTTACTTTTCTTTTCAACATACCTACGGAGATCGTGTAATATTATACAGTAAAAATCAGAAAGCAACCTAAAAGATTAGTGTTGATTATTTCTATAAAATAAGAACATTGTCCAAAAATAATAAAGTGAGCTCATATAATTAACGGTATTTTAAAAGCTAAAACTACAGGTTCAGAAAGATGTACACATATTATTTGAAAGATATCATTTTACATAATAAATATTTAGCATATTCTAGTAAATATAAAACTGTAAAGCAAGAGAGTTGTATGGGCCCAATATAAAACTGTATTTCTTACTATTTTCTAAATTATGTCATGACCATTTGTTGATAATCCTGAAGCTGTGTAAGACAATTATAAATATTATTTTTTATTCAAAGTTAGAAAACTAGCAGTATGTATCTGTTTCACTTAACCCGAATAAATTCACACTGCAGTGGGATATGAAATAAAGAATTTCCATTATGCATGCAGTACTGGCAACTAAGTGATTACTTAAAAATGATTAAAATAAGCTGATTAATGCACTGAATTTTACATGATACATTTTGTTTTTAAGATGTGCTGTAGTTTCTATGAGTCACACACTTCTTTAAAGAAGCTATTCTATGAAGTAAATGCGGTTTTACAAACTCGTTCCTTATGGATTGGTTGAATAGAGAAGACCTCAAAAGCCAGTAAGTTTATAGGAAAGGGTGGATAATCAGATGCCTTTATTTGTTTCAGATTTTCAGACGATGTTGGTTGGTTTTTAAGAAGGCTTCTAGCAAAGGACCCAGAAGGCTAGAAAAATTTCCAGATGAAAAGGCAGCTTATTTCAGAAACTTTCACAAGGTAAGTCACACATGTAGAGGTCCCTGGGGAACAGCTGGGCTCTTGACAACTTGTGGAGACATTTCTTTGATGAATGAAATCTACAGAGGGAAAAATTCATAGCCAGGATAAAATGCTCCTGTTCTGATAAAATGTAAAAGTTATTTTTCTTTCTTATCTTAATCATCTGCTGTAAATCCAAGTTATACTTCTGCAAACTGGAAAGCTCATTTTTATGGCGACTTTGCAAAATTAGATGAGTCATAACTCAACTAGATCCATTCTAAGGTGCTGAGTGGGTACTTTTCTCCTGTTCAGGTTAATTGTGCATTTGCTGCTCTGATTTAAACGATAGCAGTATTTAGGAAATGACGTTTATCAGACAAGCTTTAGCAGTGTTAATATAGATAGCATTAGCTGTTTACTCAGCACATTAACAAGAAATGGTCATTAAATATGCTGGTATGTAGATGCTGCATAAATTCCAGGAATAAACTATAAGCTCCATAATAACTGAAAGAATATACAATATGACCTTCACATAGCCATAAACATGTGGCCTGAATTTATCTTTGGTGATAATTTCATACCACTGTACCCAGAAGTGTGGAATTGTATAGCCTGCATACCGCTGCTTGCAAAAGCTCAATACAAATTCTAATTCCTCATTAGCAACTTACACAGTGACTCATAGAGCATAAGTGACCTCAGATGATGTAATGAATTTGTAGTATTTTATTTTACATGATATACAGTTTTATTTTATTCCATTTTGTTAACTATATGTTACTTGACATACAGTTAATAAGATATATAATCCAACTATGAAAAGACTACCAACCATATATTTACATCTAAATATTGTCAGATAGCCTAAAACTGAAGTTGTTGTAATCTTTGTCAGGTATTTTACATGTTGATATTGATCTACTACCAGAAAAAAAATGTTTGATTTTCTGCTCAATAATTTACTAGCTTATGGACATTTTGGTTTTCTTGTTAGTGAATAGATTTTAACAGTTGCATTGCATGTCTCTAATGACAATTTGAATGGGTATTTCATAAAATGGCCAATATAATTCTGCCTATTTTGATCATATAAAAAAGGATTTGCATACTAAAATTTCACTGGTGCTGTGTATCATTAAGATCAGCCATGTTTTTAAAACCCTTAAAGCAGACTTAAGAATAAGTGGCAAGCAGTGAATTAAATATAAAGCCATAATGTTCATTTTTTTGCTTTTAGAAAGAGGCTTACTATTTAGCCCAGGATAGTCTCAAAAGATTGGCAAACTTGCTATCTTAGGTCCTAATTTCAGGAATCATAGACTTGAACCATCATACATGACTCATATTTTCTTTACAAGAAAAACTGTGGAGGGCTGAACATTTTGTATGTTCCATAAAATTTTGCCTAGAACTTTTCATGGTGAGTTGAATAGCATATCACCCATATTCTTTAGTTTTTAAGTACTGGGCCCAAGACTGTTTGCAGAGTCTGTGGTGGTTTGAATGAAAATGGTCCCAATAGATTCATAAGGAGTGACATTGTTTGGAAGTATTAGGATATGTGGTTTTGTTGGAGTAGATGTGGCCTTGTCAGAGGAAGTGTGTCATTAGACATAGACTTTGACATTTCAAAAACTCAAGTCAGCACCAGTGTCTGCCTGCCAATCCAGATGTAGAACTCTCAGCTGCTTCTCCAGCACCATGTCTGACTGCTTGCTGCCATACTTCCCACTATGACAATGGACTAAGCCTCTAAACTGCAAGACATGTTCAGTTAAATGTTTTCTTTTACAGGAATTGTGGTAGTCTTAGTGTCTCTTCACAGCAATAGAACCCCTGATTACACAGAACCTCAGGGGATGTGGCCTCATTGGAAGATATATGTCATTCGTGTTCAACTTTGAGATTTAAAGATATCATTTCCAATTAACTCTTTTTGCTCTTTGCTTGCAGTTCAAGATGTAAGTTGTTAACTTCCATGTCTGTCCATTGTGTCTCTGTTCCATCATCTTGAACTCTAATCCCTCTGGACTCGTAACCCCAAATAAAGTATTTCTTCTGTAAGAGTCCTTGAGTTTTATCAAACCAATAGAAGAGTAACTGGTGCAACCTTGCTGTTCAGCAGCGCCACGTATTGGTTGACACTCCAGTTAATACAATGCTGTTTTCCCCCCAAATAAAACAAGCAAAATGCTTAGCAAGACATGGTTTAATTTATCATTTTTATATGAAAACAATGCATCTTTTCTAGGATTTCAACTGTGGCTGGTAATTTGGTGACAAATACATATTGAATGTCTGCTCTATGCCAGGTACTCTATTCATGACTTGGGATGTAAGGTTGCATAAGACAAAAATATTGTCCCATAAGCTTGAATCTTACTGCAGACAAAATGCATACACACATAACATGGCAAGGAGAGTTATAGAACTATGTATTTCCTATAATTTAGAATTCAAGTCGATTTTGTAACAAAGATAACACTTGAATGATTCGAGAAAGGGTGTCTATCATTTATTGATGAGTGGTCATTTCTAAAAGAAATCTAAATTAGTTCTCCTCCTTGCTTATCTTGTTGTTGTCTTGTTTTACTTGTTTATTATGCTTTTGGTCTCTTGTTCCTTAATTGTTAGTGTTACATGTATGTAACCATATCCTAAGTTAATTTAGTGTTGCTTATATGTATCTGTGGTTGAGGTTGACTTTTGGGGGCTTGGAACTTGTTCCTGGAACAAACGAAGTCTTTCTCTCTTAGCAGTCATTAATTGACCATAATTCTTTATCTGGGGGTACAGCCTTATTTTATTCTTGAGATCATATCTTATTATGTAGCCCAAGCTGGCTGTGAACTTGGGGTTCTCTCAATTCAGCTACTCAGGTGTAGAAATTATAGTCATGAATCATCAACCTGACACTTCTCATTTCATATAATATGAATTTCCAACTTTAATCTCTTCTTATACTACAGTAGCAATCATGTGCTCTCTATAGGAGTGTTCAGGGATAAAGAATGTGCTTTCTGGGATTTGTCTTGGACACTGCTTATTGAAAATCTCTTCGTTTCCACTGTGAATGGTCAGCTTGCAAAAAAATTTCAGTCTTTGAGATATCCTGCCTGTCAGCCTGATCTAGAATTCAGATTCATTATTTGTATGATTTTATAGACCTTCTTAAATATGTACTATTTTTTTCTTCACTGGGGATTCAGTGGTGGAGAAAAATTATTAAACGCTACATCTGTTTACCATTGGTCTTAAGCTTAAATGACTAGGAAAGTGCTATGAAATCGAGTATTTTACTGTAAAAGAAAATGAGAATAAAAAATAAACGGCTGCAGCTTGGTGAGACAAAGATGAAGTATTACAAGGAGCAGCCTCTAAGAATTTCAAAGATGAAGCAGAAGATCATTTCATAATTGAAGACAAAAACACCTGGTACAAGAGATTGAGGTAGAAATCCTTGGTATGCTTAAAGAACAAAAAGACTGAGCCAAAATATGGAAGAAGAGATTAAAAATAAATCAACAAACAACTGGCAAATATTCTGTAAGTGATGGAAATAATAGGGATATAAACAGGAAAGTGTATCATAACTGCTATGATCAAATGTCTATTTTTCCTTCCATCTCCTCTCTATACAACAGTAATCTGTAACTATATATTCCTCCCACAAACATCAAACCACAAAATCACAAAATACAAAATCACATTGGTCTCTTAACAAAACACTTTGTTTGTAATAGAGAGTCAAATGATTTGCCAAAACAAAATACACCCCTTTATACCAGGGGGAGCTGCAGTCATAGTAATGGCCCTGGCCCTGGCAGACTCCCACTCACCGGAACACTACAAAGCCTAAGGAAAGTAGCTGGCACTGATCATGGTGGGCTATCAGAGAGTAAGAAAGACACACTTCAAAGAGAAATTCAGAAGATACCGTTAATGATATACACACACTCAGTACAGGTCTTGGGTGACAGCGATGGGGTCTGGCAAACTAGCATCACCTCGTAGCTGAGGCTTGAGTATCCTGCCTTAAGCATGAGCCACCCACAGATCACCACAGATATAGCTTTAACATTACAGTCCAAGGGAGTAAATCACAGCAAAACATTTTCAAAGCAAAAACTATAATATAGAGTTTACTCATGACAGTCACTAGCTGATGATATAAATGCTGGAGGGTGAACCATGGAAAGGACACACCATGCAATGAGAGTGGAAAAAAAATCAACAAATGGTAAACCTGAAATGACACATTTTCTGAATGGTTCAACAGGAATCTTACATTTTATGTTTTATTTAACTATTTTCTTTTACAATAATTGGTCCTTACATTTATTTGTTTACGTGCTTAACTGAGATAGAATTATATCCCTTTCACCCATCAGCATCTCCCTTTCTATCCTGTAACTCCTACCAACTACCTTCTCTCAAATCTCTTCCATTCCCCTCTTTAAAGTGATAGCCCCCTTTTATTTCTAATAACCATTGTCAGTAGTATCCTAATTTCAATAAAGACAAATACTTTGAAAGAAAACTACGAACATTTTCTGTAAATTCAAAATTTTTAGCAAACTATTAACATATCTAATTAGAAATATATGATAACAAGAAGACACCATAAAGAGCAGGTTGTTTTGTTTGAAATTTAATGGAATAATTAGCAATAGAAGATAAAAAATCATCACAGGACCATTTAAAGAAATACAGAGAAAAAGCTTTTCTCAGAATTCAACCTGCATTGATCATGCACAGCTCTCAATAAGCCAAGACGAGAGCAAGCTTCAACAATTTGGAAAGAACTAACGTAAACTTCCCATAGAAAAGGAAAAATGTTTTCTATTCTTAGATGGCATAATTATTTGTTGTAAATGCTTGTCAAACTAGAAATACAGAACCAATAAATTTTAGTGAACAATAGACATGGAAATTTTAGTGTATAAAACTCAATGCATTTTTTCACATAGTGGCAGATGGCACTTGGCAAATAGCATTGTTAAAATTCACTCAATTAATATCAGTGCCAACAAATAATAAGTGAACTTATAAAACCACATATAAAATCCTCCATGCTGGAAACTATGGAAAGCAACTTAGAATTATGGGAGGAAGGCATATATATGACAAAATGCTGAAGTTTGTGTCTAAGATTCCTCCATGTTACTAGGTTGTCATGGTCTAAAATTGACACATAGTGCAAAAATATTCTAATAAATTTTTTAGGTTATTTTTGTAGATACTGAGAGGATGACGTCATATGGAAATGTATATAACACAGATTAATCAAAGCAAGCTTAATGCAGAAAAGCAAAGTTATTGAAGTTGCTAAGACATTCTAAAATGACAGAAATCATAGTCATGTATTATAAATGAGGTACTGTAAGCACAGATCAATGGAAGCTAATGGGAAAGATCAGTAGCAAATAGAAACCTAGGTGATCAATTTACACAGTCAATAAACACAAAGCAACAGAAAAAGATTTTTTCTTCAACAAAATGAATATTAAGTGATATCAACGCTACCTCACACTAGAGAAGGAAAAATTCAAAACTGATCACTGTTCTCAAATAAACAGTAAACATGCTAGAGTTACAGAATTAATCATAAAAAATCTTATTTTATAAGCAAAAATGTTATAAGTAATATATTTTAGGAGGAGAAAGAATTCTTTAAAATTCAATTTAAACTGTATCAAAATTTGAAATAATTTCCCTTCAAATCACCCCATTTTTTAATTTAGAAGACAGGTTACTAAATATAAAAAGTTTCACAAAGCATATACAGAACAAAATATAATTAAGGCTACATAAATATCACAACTCAAGAAAATAAGCAACTAGCATTTAAAAATGAACTCAAGATGCAAACTTATTAACATACACTTTCCAACATAAGAAACACACAATTAGAAATAATTTCATTGCTTTCTCACTCCATCCCTCTCCCCACCCCTAGATCATTCCATTCCCTCATGTTTCATATTTGACTTTCTCATGACAGTGCTACGAAGAGTATGTTTTATTACTCTAACATTTTCTTTATAGTATGGGCAGTGCAAACCCAAAATTTCAGTAATTTAAGACACTCATCACAAATTTTATCTCACTTTTTCTTTTGATTGACTGGAAACTGAAATGGGAAGTTTTGGCTAGTGCCAATCAGAAGAATAATTATAGCGTGGCTCTTTGGTGCTATATTAAGATTCTTTTTCATGAAGCTATGCCTCCAGTCTAATTGCTCAGTTTAGTTTTATTTGAGCTGCAATGTTTCATGCTCCTGCTTAGCACTCTGATTCTCTCACAGCTTCCCTCTTACAGACTTTCATTCTTTTCTTCTTGCCATAGTATTAACCAACTCAATGACAGTAATAGCTTCTTTCTTTTTCCCTTTCGGATAACCATTTACCTTTTACTCCTTTATTATCCCTTTATTATTCTAAACTGACATTTTTATCACTCAATATAATAAGTTGTCTAAGTCCTCAAAATCATATTACCCTTTAAGTAGCTGAATTATGCATATTTTACTAATAACTTTTGTGTGCTTTTGTGCTTTCACGGGGTAACATGAATAAACTGCAGTGAATATTTGTCTCAGAGTAATCGTTACTTGAGATGAAGAAACTATCCAGGACCCACCTGATGATGATAAAACCAAGATTAATCCCATTTTCTATGTAATGGGCATAATGAATGCTCTAGAAGTTAATGCATACTCTTAATGCAATATATATTCCTAGGATACCACTGTGTCTAGTGTGAAATAAGCAATGTTTCGTAAGATGATCTATACAGAAGATATTCTCGTCCATGGATCAAGGAAAACAGTTGTCAACCTCCAGGCCTATGTGACGTATAAATGATCTACTGCACAACAAGTATTTAGGAATATTTGGAAGGGCTGGGAGCACAATTCAATTAAAGGCTTATTTTGCCCAGAACCCAGGTAAAAAGCTAGGTGTTTTACTCCCTGGTAATCCCAGTGCTGCAGAGATGGAGAGATGAAATTAGGGTCTCACTTGCTAGCCTGCCTATTCTAATTACCTAGCCTCAGATCTCAGAGTGAGAATGTCTCAAAAAATGATGGGAGGATTATTGAAGAACAGTTTCCATCTGGTCACTACATACATGTGAACTACATGAAAGTGTTGCATAACATGACAACTGCACACACGTACACTCACATGCACACACAAAACACACAACATACACACACGCACACACGTGTTGACGTAGACCTCAAATGGTAAGGCATAATAACTAATAATTATTTTAACATTTTGCAACCTAGGGTGGAAAAGATTTATAAAGCTAACTGTAATAAGTGATGATGGAAAGAGGAAAACAGTTAATTCCGTCTCTGCTAATTAGAAGTTAATAAGGGAGAAGTGGATATGTGGGGATTTCCTTAAATATTACTGCTTTCAAAAAGCAAAGTGATAGATAAAATACATTATATGGAGGAATGTGTATGGGTATGAGTAAATTGACAAAGAGTTTGGTTAGTTTAATGCTGGTGAACCTTCAACAAAGAGCTAGCACGTGGAAAGATGGTGGTGAAGAGGGATCATAAAGACTGCATAAAAGATGAAGCTTTGTCCTCTAAGCCTCCGAGGTTAAAAAAAAATTGTGCTTTGCTCAGATATGTTCCTTAATCTAGAAAATAGTTTTTTTGACTTTCTATAAAAGTCACAATCATGTTTAATAGCCATAAATTAAAATAATAAATCAAATGAGCAGAATGATTCTAACCTAAGTGAAGGGTCACTAAAAATAAACCAAGGATACAACTATTTCTTTATCAACTTTTAACTGTGTGCTATGTTCTGTCTGAAATATGCTTACAAGAATTAATGGTCTCATTTAGAGGTTTGATATGTTTACTATAAAAGAAATCTTGCTGCATGAATCAATTGTATATGAAGCAATTTTAAAATGGTATATACTTTTTTAAACTTAGAAAGAAATTTGAATTTCAAATCACTAGCTACTGAAGGAAGTTATTAAAAATGCATTAGGTTTGAGAATGTGGCTGTATATAATTGTCATAATAGATATTCAAAACAAATTTATCCTGGATGAAAACTGAACAAGAGCAATTTACATAAGACCAACTAATAAATTTTCCTTAATTTTCTGAATAGATGACAAAGAAACCATTTAGAGAAATTTTAATGAAAGAAACATGAGTGCTGTCCTTAGGGAGAAAACATCAATAAAACTCCCTTGAAAGATGAATGGAGAGGTTGTCATGAAATTTCAGAGAAGAAAACTGTAAAATGGTAGAAAAATGATGTTTAAATAGGTAGTAATCAAGCTTGTGAATGGTGCCCAAGTGGTTGTTTATACCACTGAATCACATCCCAAATCTGATCTCTTTTCTTAATCCCCATCACCTGATATTGAAATAATTGTTTTTCTTACTCTCTCTTCCTTTCATGCAGGATATTAATTTCATTTAAAACAACCAGCTGAGAGAACCCAGGGAAATGTAAGGTTGCTTTATGAAGTTGCCTTTACAGCTTACCCTTACACTTTTTTGTTTTTTGTAGAAATTGTACATGTGTATAGTCACGTTAACTTTCTCATTTTGAAATCATGAAGACAGGATTCCATGTTTGTGTGATCACATTCTTGATAATAATGTACACTGTGTTCAAAGGCTTGTTGTGCCTTGGCTCCTAAAAGAAATTCTAGAGTGAAAATTATTTATATGAGTAAAATCCTGTATACTTTTATTCTTTTGCATAATAAACGTTGCTCCATCTGCAAGCAGTTTTTGTTTCTTGAACAAGAGCATCTATTAACAACCTGGTTCTGAGTCAGACATCATGTATCATCCTAGACTTTTTATTTATTGTATTATTGACTGTCTTCATCTTTTTTCCACATGCTAATTACTTGGGGAACACTCAGTGAAAGTGAATAGGGAAATAACTTTCATGTAGGACAAGAAAATAAGGAAATTACCAATGTATGATGGGGCCCTTTCTATGAAATATCCAAGTAAATAATTCTAAGTAAAGGTTAAACAGAGGAGTCCAGAAGTTGAGCTCTTTAAGGGGACCAGAACAGATCTGCCTTGTCATAACCTAAAGATATTAGGAAGTTTCCAGAGCTCAATTTGATCTTGGTAGCATTTGATTTGATGCCAATTAAAATTTCATCAAATCTTAGGCAGCGCAAATAAGAATTTTTCTATGTTGCTCAATTATGCCTGCACAACAAACTACTATTTAAGTGGGGTAGTTAATTTAACCTATCATATTAGAGCAAATGTGAACCAAATTCATTGTACAATTAATTAGAACTTCTTCATCGAAATTAAAACCTAAAACAGTTGTAGTATTTTTTATAATGTAAATCACACAGCTTGTATCAATTTCAATGAAGAAGTTCTAATTAAGGGGCTTTCACATGTTCAAATGTTCTACCAATGAGCTACAATCAGAGCTCTCCTTCCTTTTTTTTAAGTAGTCAGTCATCTTTTTTTCTGTTTCAAAGTAACTTATTATAATAGCCTCAGTAGAAGGAAAATATGTAGCCTAATTTAAATATTCCTATCTGGAAATGTAAATAATATCCTAGCATAAAAGTTAGAAGACAGGAAATGAAAAGTAACATGGGCACATTGTTCAACTCATTTCTGCTTCAGAACATGTAAGTTAGAAATCAGGGCAACAATATATGTCAGCTGTACAAGAATTTTGACACCATTTGAATATCAAACGTAGCTTGCAATTTCAAAAGAGTCATTTTGCTTAGTAAATCATATTTACCAAAAAAAATCAACAAACAAATAAAAAAGAATATTCAGTACTACGATTCTGCTTAAACATTATATCCATCATTTCTGAAGCATTATTTTACATTTCGCAGATTTAGAAACTATGCCTTAATTTTAATTGCCATTTCAAAATATTCTGAGTGTTTTGGTTCTTAAAATGATCCCTTTTTATATGCATCAGTCATGCCACCTTATTGTGCAATTCAGGCCCAGCAAAATAAAGGTTGTATTATAGAGAACAAATGATTCTTTTGCTTTTATAAAATTAATGCGTATCCATTCATAATATATAACTGGAAAATACAACCATGAGAATATAATCTGGAATAGTGCTTTCTACCTCATTGTAAATGCCTATTTAGCATATTTAATTCATCAAATAATAATAATGACTTGTATTTATTTTTGATAGGTTTACTATTTGAAAACTTGTTAAAGTTAATAACTTCATAATAACAACAGTAAAAATTTCTTCTCCCTTTGAACAATTTTTGTCTTCCATTCAGAAGCAGCTACAAAACACATTTTATTGACCTGAAAATTTTAATTGCTAGAGTATTGTAGGCTTTGAGACTCAGTGAAATGATATGTTGGATGATTAGCAAATGTTTTTATTCTTAACCTAAAATTATTATCACATAAAATTTTACGCAATGGCATACTTTATGTTGCATAATATTGAGGAAAGCTATTTTTTTGTTAGCGTATTTTCTTTCAATAATTTGGATAAAATATTTGAAATTAGTGTGTTTTAATCAGGCCTGCAAGTGCACAAAATCATATCTTGTAGATATTAGAAATATTTGCCATTATAAGACAATTTTCCACGTTTCATTTTTCTAGCTCTATGAATCCAGACAATATAGATATCATGTATAATTTGAAATGTAACTTGGTTTCCAGGAGTCTTCTATTTCCTTATAATTTTTTATACACTTTCAGAAAGTTTTGTAAGTGTTAGCCTCCAACATTGTATTTGCCATTTTGGATCTAGGCTTGCCTAGTCTGAGGTGAGCCAGCAGTTTACTCCAGCTGGATTCTACACATGAATTTATCTGATTAATATCATCCCAATGGCAAACCTGAGTTTCTTATGAAGTTCAAACACTGACAAGATTGCAGGTATGATATTAATTTTCTTTTGATCAATATGAAATTACCATAGATGTAGGTAGAGCACTCATTTATGAACACACTATGTAGGTAGAAGTATATCCCAGTATATCTGTGAATTTTACAAGGCTGAAGTTGAGTGGTGAAAGGGCTATCACTTAGTACTTCTAGAAGAAATCTTCTGTGCTTCAGTTTATATTTTCTGCCTTTTCAATTCTAATTTAAATACTTAGAACTGGTACATGATTATATTCTTATGTATTTTTGAAATTTATTGTTATACTGTGAATTTTGTGAATGTCTATATGAATGCAAGTGCCCACAAAAGCCAGAGATGCCATTTCATTCTGGAGCTGGTGTTATCGGTGGTTGTGAATCACCTGATATGAATGTGGGGCACCAAACTTGTGTCCTCTTGGGGAACAGATAGTATACTGAGTCATCTTTCCTGTCCCAGTTTATGTCTGTCCAATACAACAACATTTTAAAGGAGATTCTCTAAAGATATCATTTTTACACATGACATATTCCTCTCCTTATTCCTATAATACATCAAGTGGCAGCAATCCCAGTCACATCATGGTAGTTTCTGCCCAATGTCAGAAACATGCTTTAAACATTGAACTTGGCATTTAATGAGTATTACTATGTGTTGAGTCCTGAAGCGTCAGTAAGAACCAGTTTCTAGAAAATTATAATCAGCATAACATGTTCTCCTATAAGCCAGGGTTTTATGAGGGATCCGTGAAAACCTTGTAGTGAAGGTCAGAGACCATGGAAAGATAGAAAAATATTTTCCCAACAGATATTAGATCTCTTTGAAGGGTATGGAGTAGAATCTGGTAATTCTGTCAAAGAAGAGTGTGCTACTCAAGATAGTCTTCCCAGGATTCTTAGATTTAGCTTTTGAGGTTGATGTCAGCTCCCACATAGCATTTCTTTTCTGCTTCATACTAAACCATTCAAATTATAAGTAAAAGCAGTTATTAACTGTGAAAAGCAGAGTAGTTTCATCCCCTTTGGAACATCATTCAGTTCTTCTCATCCTGACCTTTGAATGACCCCTCTTGCAGGTACATGTCCTCCATTCCCAGTGACCAACTCCCTAGTTAAGAGCAGTACCCCAGCTCAGTAGCAGGTCAGACTTGCTGTTGACCCCATAAAATATCAGCAGGTTCATTTTCCAAAAGAAGTTTTATAGTTTGTCACCTTTTCATTGCCATTCCCCTAGGACTGTGATGCTGACAAAGCTTGTTGACAGGAAGCTCTCGCCTGAGTGGATCTCCACCTTTCCCATAACTACATCAGTCACTGGGCCAGGCTCTGGGGGAATCACATAAAAATCAAAGGAAAAATAAATGTAATGCTTCATAGAGACAGAAAGCAAAGAAGGATATATCCTTTGTAAGTATATAGGGTATACATAAAATTTTATGACATTCTTTTATTTTGTTTTTAACTTAAGAATATAACTTTGGAATTAAAAAAGTTAAAAGTTATCATAAATAACTATGTACAACTATATTATTTTCCAAGGTCTAGTCTAACAAATTTTCATATTCTCCTTGGCTCAAGGCCATGAAAGTTTAATCTAATTATTTAGAAGGCAGAATCAGAAAATAAGGTGTCTTCCTTTGTCTTCACAAAGCTACCTCTCTTCAGTCTTAGTCTTTGAACTCCTTTTGTGTAGATAGAAGTTTCTTCCCTGCCTTATGCAACCACTTTGGAAATCAGTGCTGCAGTTTCTCAAGAAATTGGGAATCAGTCTACCTCGGGATCCAGGTTTACCACTCTTGGGAATATACTCAAGAGATGCTCTATCATACTACAAAAGCATTTGTTCAACTATGTTCATAGCATTATTTGTAATAGCTAGAACCTGGAAACAACCTAGATGCCCCTCAATGGAAGAATGGATAAAGAAAGTGTAGAATATATACACATTAGAGTACTACTAGGTGGTAAAAAATAATGACATCTTGAATTTTGCATGCAAATGGATGGAAATAGAAAACACTATCCTGAGTGAGATAACCCAGATGCAAAAAGATGAATATGGTATGTACTCACTCATTAGTGGACTCTAGCCATAAACAAAGGACATTAAGCCTATATTTTGCAAGCCTAGAAAAGCCAAATAACAAGGTGAACCCAAAGAAAAACATATATAGATCCTCCTGGAAATTGGAAACAAACAAGATTCCTGGGCAAAAGTTGGGAGCATGGGATGGGAGTAGGGATGGGGGAAGGGGAGAGGGGGAAAGAGAAGGGAGAAAGGAAAGACTGGAGAGAGCTTGGGGGAGTGGGAGGGTGGAGATGGAGGAAGGGAGGATATAGGAGCAAGGAAGAAGATGTCTACATTAAGGGAGCCATTTTAGGGTTGGCAAGAGACTTGTCTCTAGAGGGGATCCCAGGTGTCCACAGGGATGTCCCCAGCTAGGTCCTTGGGCAGCAGAGGAGAGGTGCCTGAACTGGCCTTGCCCCACTGTTACATGCAATTTTTAACAACAAGATTGACATTATATTTTGATATTTAGCTTAATTTTCCATCAGTCAAAGATACATAACATAAATAGTATGCTGAACTTTAAATCATAATTGGTACTAATTTGTTTTTTACTGTTGTTATGCATGCAAGTACATTCATTTTAAAACTCAAAGGGTCAGTTAGAGAAAATATGTACTTTTCCCCAGCACATAGCACAACCCTTCTGTTCACTAATGGTCACTCTACGAATAGGGTTCCCTGATATCTGGTCTTCTATTTGTTTATAACTGTTAAAATATCTATACCTATTCTACAGAAAGTTTTTGCTTCCACATTATTTAAACTGAATCATAAATTAAAAAATGTCTGGTGGCCTTCTCTCTGAGGTGAAAGTGATTGAAAGCACCAAATAAATAAATTCAGTGTTGACGTTTATCTAATGCATTAACAATGGATTGTATGGATCAAACAAATCATCTTTAACTCCAGAGTCAAGTGTATGAAATTAACAGAATTCATAAATAGTCAATGATGCATATCTTAGGTTGAGACCAAATGCCAACAGAAACGGTCCCAGCAGGAACAATTCCTTTGTATGAGTCTCAGAAAATGTAATGTTATTTTACATAACAAACTAAGTTCTCTCTCCCTTCCATCCTCCCACCTTCTTCCCACTGGACCCCATTCATCCCTTAAGAAGGTGAGATCTCCTATGGGGTGTCAACAAAGTCTGTCACACGACTTGAGGCAGGGCCAAGGTCCTCCCCCCTGTATCTAGGCTGAGCAAGAAGTCCCTTCATAGAAGACGGACTCCAAAGACAGATCATGTACTAGGTATAAATACTGGTTCAAACTGACCATACCACACAACTGTAACTCATATGCAGAAAGCCTACTTCAATCTTACGCTAGTTCTCCAGCTGTCTGTATGGGGTCAATGAACTTCTGTTAGCTCCACTCAGCTGTTTTTGGAATGGCCTTTCTTAACTCTGGGTACACCATACCCTGGAGAATTAAGGATATATAAGAAGAAAGTGAGCTGAGTACTGTATGCTTTCATCTCTCTTTTTTCTGATTGTTAATGTGATATCACCACTGCTTCAATCTTCTGCTGTGTTGTATTCTGACCATGATGTACTGTACCCTTGAACTGTAAATGAGAATAAAACCATTTCTCTCTTGTGAAATCATCTAATTACTCCAGAGTATTTTGCCACAATAGCAGGAAAATCTTACCAGTAGGCCATAGCCTTGTAGTGATACATAGATTAATAGAAATGGGTCAGTTTAATATATAAGAGTTAGCCGAGAATATGCCTAAGCTATTGGCCACGTTGTGTTGTAATTAATATATTTTCTGTGAGATTATTTGGGTCTGGCATCTGGGAAATGAAATGCAGTCTGTGCTTACAACCAAGGAAAATGACAGAAAACCTTTAAATGACAATATTATATTTAGAAAAATTGTGATATTCAGAATATGGATGGAATTTACATTTCAGGTTTAAGTGTGAAAAAGTTAAGTTTGTATCTTTTAATACTAGGTCAAGTTAATATAAAACCATAATGAGTAAAAACATCTAAAAAAATTGAAAATTGATCTACAAAGTTTGGTCTAGAAGAATAAGAAAATATTTAACACAATTCAGACTCCTTAATGATACAACCTTAGAAAAGCATTGATCCAATTTATAGGCAAAAAAAATTGTAGGCAAAATAGCCGCAGTTGACTTCAAATGTTCTTCATTCAACTTTCAGTTTTATAACTCTTCAACTATGTGAGACCTTACATATACTGAATCTAAATAGCATATTGCGACTGCCTGGATCCAGAAGCAGAAAAGAGTATCAAGTTGTTGCGGAACAAGATAGATATTTAAGAGTTTTTAAAAAACAGAACATTCACATTATTATTGGGGAAACATTCTATTTTGAGGGTGGGTTTCAAGACAGGGTTTCTCTGTAGCTTTGGAGCCTGTCCTTGAAGTAGCTCTTGTAGATCATGCTATCCATGAACTCAAAGAGATCCACCTGCCTCTGCCTCCCAAGTGCTGGGATTAAAGACATGCACCACCACAACCCAGAAGTAACATTCTATTTTTAAATTTCCACTTCTTCACCATGAAATGAGGTTACTACTACTTTTAAACATAAAAATAAATGACAAAGTTTAATATCTAATATATACTATGATATATTTGTTTGTAATAATATATATACTGATAAGAATTAATTTGGATAAAGTGTATAATTTGAAGGTATCTTTCTTTTTCACTTCACTTACTACAAGTTTCATGCCTGTGATATTGCCACCCAAGAAGTCATACATTGAATGGAGTGGGGTGAGTTGGACGAGAGGGAATAGCGGTTAGACGGTTAGATTTGCTCAAAAAAATTGTATTCATGTATGAAATTTTCACAGTGAAAAAATTAACAGAAATCTTCACCAGATCCTTTATCCTACCTTTTTAAATTCTGTCACTGCTTAAGATTTTATTTTTGTATTATGACTGAGCATCTTTTGAGCCCAAGAGTGGTATTGCTGGATCCTGCGGTAGGTTGATTCCCAATTGTTTTGAGAAACCACCATACTGATTTCCATAGTGGTTTTACAAGTTTGCATTCCTACCAACAATGGATGAGTGTCCTCTCCAGCACAAGCTATCATTGGTGTTTTTGAATTTAGCCATCCTGGCAGGTGTATCTCAGAGTTGTTTAGATTTGCATTTCCCTGATGGCTAAAGATGTTGAACATTTCCTTAATTGTCTTTCGACCCTTTGAGATTCTTCTATTGAGATTCTCTGTTTAGTTCTGTACCCCATTTTTTAATTGGGTTATTTGGAATTTTGATGTCTAATTTCTTGAGTTGTTTATATATTTTGGAGATCAGTCCTTTGTCTTTGTCTGATGTGGGATTGGTGAAGATCTTTTCCTATTCAGTAGGCTGCCTTTTTTTTTATTGATTATGTCTTTTGCTTTACAGCAGCTTCTCAGTTTCAGGAGGTCCCATGTATTTATTGTTGCTCTCAGTGTCTATGCTACTGGGGTTACATTTACAAAAACATATATTCAACTATATACATAGCAGCTTTATTTGTAATATTCAGAACCTGGAAACAACTTAGATGCCCCTCAAACCGAAGAGTGGATAAAAAAAAAATGTGGCACATTTACACATTAGAGTACTACTAAGCGGTAAAAGACAATGACATCTTGAATTTTGCATGCAAAACAATGGAACTAAAAACACCACCCAGAGTGTGGTAACCCAGACCCAAAATGATGATTATGAACCTTCACCCTTCAACTGATGGAAACAGAGGCAGAGACCAGCATCGGAGCACTGGACTGACCTCCCAAAGTCTGGTTGAAGATTGGGAAGAATGAGAATATGAGCAAAGAGGTCAAGACCATGGTGGGTGCACTCACTGAAACAGTCTATCTGAGCTAATGGGAACTCATCAACACCATCTGGATTGGGAAAGAACAAGCATAGGACCAAACTAGTCCCCCTGACTGTGTTTGACAGTTGCATGGCTGAGGCAGAGACTGATGGGCCACTGGCTTTGGCACCAGGATTTATCCCTACTGCGTGTACTGGCTTTTTGGGAACCTATTCTCCTTGGATGGATACCTTGCTCAGCCTAGATATACTAGGGAGGGCTTGGACCTTCCCCAAAGCAATGTGCCTTGCCTTCACAGAGGATTGGATAGGAGGTGGCGGAGGAAATGGAGGAAATGGGAGGAAGGGAGGGAGTAGGAACTTGAATTGGTATGTATAATGAAAAAAGATAGTTTGCTTTCTTTCTTAAAAAATTAAATTAAATATAAAAAAATTTTATTGTGTGTGTGTGTGTGTTTGCACATGGGTGGAGTACCCAGAAGCTGGAATTATCAGAGGTTATGACCCATCTAATGTGGGTTCCCGTAGCCAATATTGTGTCTTCTGTAAGAGGAGTATGCACTGTCTTCTATATTCCTAGAGAAAAGGGTTATTTTTATTTTTGACATATATATATATATATATATATATATATATATATATATATATATATATATATATATGCCAATGAATTACTTAAGGTATAACAACCAAATAAAAATAATATAGCACCAGCTAGCATAAAAAAAACCCCTGCACGTTCATATGTTCATATTAAAGTGTTGGCTTTGGCACTTGTCAAACCTAAGTATCTCAAGCTGCTCATCATTACATCTTTTGAGACCTAATTAACTTAAATTATTTTCAGTTACAAGTTAGCTTAGTTTATTTAAAGTAATTTACTTTAATTCTTTGATTAAAATGTGATCAACATATTGGGCCCTTTCTAGAAATTTAAAAATAAAATCAACTTACAGAAATACATACGAAATATTAAATAATGAAAAAAATACTGATTTTAGTATTGGAAAATCCAAGATTTCAGAAATTTACAGACTGTTTATAATTATTTTTATGTTGCATTGTCAGGTTTTAGAATAGTAAGAAACATTTGCTTTAATGCAGTACAAATTACTTTAAAAGTTGTTCTCCTTTAAGTCATTACAGTTGAACACAATATGGTAAATCCAGATAATATTGATAGCGAAAAATGAATGGAGGTATTTCAAACCTAAATAGTTGGGATTGAAAACCCTTTAGAAAGCAGAATTCCTTATCAGTGCTTTCTTATCATCTTTTTAAATTCTTAAGCAAAAGAGGCTAAGCCATCACAGTGCTATCAACAATCAAAGCCCTGATTTACTCAAAAACCTTAGGCCTGTGGTCTCCTTGCAAAGGATCTCTGCATTTCTAAATGTAAATTTTCCAGTAGAGCAAGCCCTTTGTTTGAGCTGCATCAGCTGTCAGATTGCCTGAAGAGCTGATGATAAGCATGCCTTGGTACCCAGGACAGTTTTTCAAATCTGTCCAAGACTTAAATTTGTTGATTTTTGTTATGACAGCAAAAAATATAAAGTCCATAATATCTTTCTCGGTATTATTCTATATTTGTAAATAAAAGTATCTGTGAATGTGTCCTAACAATAGTTTTTTAAATTATTTGTTTAGTACATGTGAGACATTTTACATAACACTCTAGCAGATTCTGGTCTTTATATTTACATTTTATACTAATTCTTATGCAACACAAATTCATCATTGTTTTTAGACTCAATTTTGATAATATTATTTGTTTAGGAAAAGCTAGTAATATTTAGAAATAATATCTCTTTTCAAAAATAACTTTAATCTATTGCCTTAAAATAAAATTGGGTTTAAACATCTTTTAAAATTCAAGAGTTATATTTTATTTGATAATACACTTTGGTGTGCAATCAAAATATGTTTGTCACTGTTTCATAAAAAGAATTTTCATCTCTCCAAAAACTGTCATTCCTCAGAAATTATAACATATTTGTATACAGTTCTTCTCACATGGAAAAGAAACTTTCAGATAGATGTGAAATAGGTAGAAGATTTATAAGTAGATGATGTACTGTGTATGTATACATAGGAATACATGCTTTTACATAAAGACAACTTTATCATACCTGAAATAACTATTTGTATTATTTATATGATGCATGTTAATCTTAGTATGACTGCAAGTAAAGAGAAAAATATGAATAATGATTTATGAGAATTCTGTAGGTATGACAGACCATGAGTTACATGTGGTATTGAAATTCTCTGCCCTTGAAAATCTTTTTAAAAATCCATGAAAAGTAGAGAACAACTCTTTTAAAATAATAACTACATACTTTTATTTTGTACATGTCATTTTTATATGATATAATTGCAGGCTTTGGTCAGGTTTTGATCACTTTAACTTCAGCTATACTGTGCAATCCTAATCAATATTACTATGGCTACCTTCAAATATGAGGGAGAAATCTTGAAATATATGAAATATGTATATGCATTATACCTAAAGCACTACACAACTGATATCAATACCTCTAAATTTAACAATTCTAAAAAAATCTATTGGGCTTAATGTATTCTAAGTTATAATGGGAATTGAGCTTTTTCCTTTCATTAATTTTCTTCAAAACAATTGAAACGTATAAAAAAGTGAAAAGTTTGTTTTTTATACAACTAAGTCAAAAGAGAGGTCTTTATCCAAGAAAATACTCCTTATATTGATCCAGCGCTAGAGACCAATCGCTAGAGAAGTCAGGAATCTGGGCATTAGAACCAGATGTGGTTCCCCTGTTTACCAGGCTATCTAGTACTGGACTGATATATATTCTGATCATCAAGTTTCTTTCCTTTTATACCGTGATGAAGAAAGTATCAGCTTATTAGCATGTCATCAATGTTTTATAATCAAGTTCAAGATAGATCCTACACATGCTGACAATTCTAAAGAGGGAAAGACCCATTTCTACACTGGTAATGTGGTTATTAAAATACAATAGAGGTGGAAGAGTAATCAGAATGCACTATGTACATGTGAAAAACTGTCAAATAACAAGATTTATTAATAAATAAACAACAAAAGCATCATGAAAAAAGTTCAGCATGCATCAATATCCCACTTTGGGCTGAAATTTCATTCTCAAGTCCTTCATTGCTCTTGGAATTAGTCTTGTGAAAATTATTGGTACACAATTTTTAAAAGTATATTCTTTCTCTGGAAGCTTGAAATGTTAAAATTGTGATTTATTCCATTGGCAGCTGTCAGATGCTGTGTGATCTAGTCTTATCTGGAACTTGTAAGGTGTTAGAGGAGAGACTTCTTGCTAAATCTCATCAATATTCAAAACATATTTAATGAGAACTCTCTTTGTACCAAATTGTTATTGCTTTAGGCAGATACAAGTTTAATAACAGCACAGCCTCCATGAAGCTATTCTGTATGATCACTAGAGTATTTCAAATACAGCAACCAATATGAGTGATGGCTAAAACTGAAGGCCTAATAGAAGACATTATGTTTCGGTCTTTACTGGTGGTGGATAGAGTCAATTCAAACTTAGTACAGTGACCTATTGAACCGTGCTTAAGGGCATAAGGTAGTGATAATTGACCATTTTCTTTAAAACATTGTAATGTAGCACATATACCATATATTAAAATAAAATTTTTTTCAGTGATAGAATGTTTGCTTAGCACATACAAGGCTCTGGGGGCCTATCCCCAGAATTTCAAAAGTAAAAAGAAAAAATATTCTTCTCTTTCAAGGTAACTGAACTGCACAACATCAAAAATATTACCAGACTGCCTCGAGAGACAAAGAAGCATGCAGTGGCAATTATCTTTCATGACGAAACGTCAAAGACATTTGCTTGTGAGTCAGGTAAGCAATTTCAGGCCCATCTACAGCTTGAGGAAATTGAGTTGCTTCAGAGACAATGACTCAGACAGATGAATCCACACGGAAGTCTGAATAGGTTGGCATATTGTAATGAGAATGTGCGGGGAACACTTTGTAAGAAGTTAAGCATGCTGGTATGCTGTAGAAACAGATGTTTTGGAGTTTAGCTATCTTGTCTTTGTCTGGAGTTTGTTACTAGGTGGTCTGAGGTCTCTTAGGGCTTTGTTCAAACTTTGAGAATTTAGTAAACAAACCTGGGAAATGCTCAGAATCAGCATGTGACTTGTATTCTGGGTTTGGCAATGTTTAGCTGTGAAGCATTTCCTTGTGTAATAGCAACACTGCCATGAGAAAGCTCACCCAAGAGCAGCTACCCAGACAGAAAACAGAACTTTGAGCAATGCGTTGATTTCATGGAGTCTCAGTACTATAAGTCAATATAGTTTAGATTAAATTTTAGCATGCTAGTTCATAAAATACTCTGACATTATGGAGACACAAGCAGTTTGTCGTTTGAAACTGCAGTATTTTTTCATGGAACAATCCCTGTGCAATGTGACATATGACTTGGCTTATTGCCTTTTAAAGATTCAGTTCAGTGAAATGCTGCATTTGCTCTATAATGGATGTTTGCAGAAAAGATATGTCCAATAGCTTTGAAAAATGTGAATTTAAAATAGTAGTGAAGTTTTTAGGAAGCTTTGATGTTATTATTAAGGAAAAATATAGCTAAAATTATTTTAATTAATATAAGCTTATAGTATAAATACTAATAATGTCACTCTCCCTAGCAGAAATTGCTTACAATTTATCTAATTTTATATGGACCTAGCTGGGCTGAATTTTATTTTATCAAACAGTTCATTCCTTTAACATTTTTACCCATCAAACCTTCTGGTATATTTCTTTTCAGTTGCCATGTGGCCTCATCTTATTTAAAATAGACTTTTTGAAGTTGCAAAGATGCCTGAGAATTGGTAAAATGAGAATTTATATGCTATTGGTCCTGTTTCAATCTCATTGCTGAAATATGCTATTGTCCAAAATCTTTCACCCTCTGCCTTCTTGTCAAATTCCTCAAAACTCTCTAAGCACATAATTTTCCCTGAGTTCCTAAATATATAATATTTACATTATATATTAAAACTAATTACAAAAAATTGTTTTCTACAAAAACATAAATATAACTTTTATAATTTTATTTTCACTATTGTTTAGTATTTTCTATATTGCAATAAGCAGTATTGAGATGTATAAAGATATTAGAGTCCAATTTCAGAAGAAATGATATTTAGCTTAATTTATTTAGGTAAAATTTTTATTAGAAATTTTTGAAGAAAGATTATTACACAATTTTTGTTATTTAATTAATTAATGAACTCAATATAATATCTTTTTGCCTCTGATATTATCAGTGCTAGATTAAAAATATTTGATATAGTTAAATAAATCTTATGATTTAAACAGCTTTAATCCACTCCTCAGTTTCCTATCCTATCAGCTGGATTTTTAAAGTAGTTTACAAATCATAAAAAGTTATATGATATTTTTCCTTTTTAAAATTAAAATTCTAAAATGTTGTGAGGGTACATATTCCTTGGTGTATAGATGTCAATGCATGTATGTATATAGAATTGTATGGCATGTTCCTTTTAATTGCAACATTCTCTAGGAATGGCAATATTTGCTTCAGGAGAAAAAGGGAGGCTAATGAGCATCTGTAGATAAACTAAAGGTCACCAAAAGTCACAAGTGAAAAGGAAAAAATAAAACTTAAAAGATTATTGAGGGCTTTATCTGATAATGTAAATGGGAGTAAACAGTTATTGGGAATGAAGACTAACATCAGTAAAACAGAGAAAAGACATTCACACTGTGGAGCAGCTGATAGTATAGGAAGCTTCAGAGTTGCAGTTTCAGAAGAATTCACCCATTTGGTGGTGAGCTCTCTGGTGTTACAGTTGCTTTTTGTGTAATTGCCACTTCTTGTAACCACTCACCCAAACCCTTGTTGGTAAGCTAGAAAGAAAAATTCAGTGGTCCACCAAATTTGGCATTGTTAGAATCATTACTTTGGTCTTCAGGTGCTCTCTTTTTTGGGATAAGTTAATATATGTATGTCTCAACTCCTCAGAAAAGAATCTGTCAGACAGGTCATAGACACACATAAGTGCATAGGAATGAATTACATGCCTAGGACCCTTGCTCCATGTCATGCTTTTCCATCACCATGGTCGCCTCCCGTGTCTTATACGGAAATTGCACATGTTGACAAGAATGTGCTACATGGGAGATCATATTGTTTCTCCATTACAAAATAATGTGTATATCATACCCCATAGAAATACTGATTCTTCAAAGGGCAGCTAGAACCAAGTAGGAACAACCTGTATTGCTAGCCAACTCCATTGTTTCAGGCTACTGCAACTAGTTTAAAACCTCAGTTTCTTAGCCAATCCACTAAGAGATATCCAAGAACTTATTAAAATAACAGAGTGGCCTGATGTGATCTGCATAGTGTGGGAACTGGGGGAGTTAATTCTACAGTGAAAGTATCATGTGTGCAGTCATGACAATGTAATGACACTTGGAATTTTTAATGTTCTTCACAGACTCACACTGAGGAAAAATATTAAACCATGTGATGATTTATACAAACTTAAATTATTATCTCATACTTTTATTTAGATTATATTTCATACTCATTTAATATTATTTTCTCATACAAATTTAAATTCTTTGGATAATTTCTGGGCACGATTTGGTCAGATTGACAGGATAATCAAATTAGAAAGAAAACTGATATGAAAAAGTAAGCTTATTATTCCTTTTTAGTTTATAAATTATGGGCTCTGGTGAATACATGATGTCCATGAGAGGGAGATTCATTCAGAAGTAATCTCTGAAGAACAACTACAGTCAGAATAGGGATGGGCTAGTTCTATCTGGAACCAGGGCAGCTAATATAGTTTCCCTATAAGGGGCTTTTCAGAGTGGAGCCTTAGAAGGAGAAAGGAGTCTCTCAAGCATAGTATATAAAATCTCAATGCATCCTGCTGGAATCTCTCACTGGACAGCATATCAGAATATTCTAGAATTTCGTGACAGCTTGAGAGTAAGACCTAGTATACACCATTAAAATTTTGCCTTCTTCTCCAAAACTCATCAAGCAGTGTTTTTTTTTTTTCAATTTTAACCTGGTGCTATTTTGGTGGACATCTGCTAAGTCAATGATGGATGTCACCCACACTAGTAACTCATGCCAGCTCACATTGCTACCTTTCCAGCTACATGACCATTATTCCATAATTCATACAGGTTACCTTCATTACCTGTCTCTAAGACAGACAGGTAAATCTCCCCAAAGGCCGCAGAGCTATACAAAGTAATTATAGGATGATTTATTCCATGCATAAGAATTTGAAAGGTATGTTTTATATTTCATAAATAATAAATGTATGGTTCTGATAGAGAGCAGATGAGAATTGTCATGTACATTTATAACTGTAGGACAGTAAGAAAATGTATTTTCACTTTATTTTCCAGAGTTTATGTAACAAATATTACCTTTGAGTTTAACTTTGAAGTTTTAACATACACTACTAAGTTTTATAGATCTGTACTTTTCTAAGGAATCAAGCCATCTATAATTGAGAGTCATTTTTGCTGAAATCTTTGAAGCAGAAAAAAAATGGTTTGAATATTGTTAAGAAGAGAAAACTTTTTCAGCTGAAGTGTTGATGAGGTCTTGAATTTGCTTTTTACAGTAACAACATACCTGGAAAATTCACAAGGATATGTAACACCATCATTTCAAATTTCTAGAAAACGTTTGACAGTATTAAGTAATACAAGAAATATCAAGACTGAGTTTATTTCTGCCAACCACTGTCTTATAAGAATGTGTGTGTGTGTGTGTGTGTGTGTGTGTGTGTGTGTGTGTGTGTGTGTGTGCGTGTGTGTTTTGTTTTTGTGAGACAAAGTCTAAGTAACCTTGGGTGGGCTGGAACTTACTACATAGACCAGTCTCTCTCTCTCTCTCTCTTTCTCTCTCTCTCTCTCTCTCTCTCTCTCTCTCTCTCTCTCTCTCTCTCTCTCTCTCTCCTCTTTCTCTCTTTGTCTCTCATATATGTGTATAAAGATATATATGATGTGTGTATATTATATATGCATACAATGCACATGCATATTGTTTAAAACTCATATGCAGTGTTTTTGAGCGAATTTCAGCAGAGATGAAAAGTATTCTGTGTATTATGGTAAAAATTATAAAATTACTTTGTCCTTTAAATAAACCATTTTGGAAATGGGAAGTTAATGGAAATAGTTAAGAATAGTCCAGATTTTTTAACTTTTTGAACGTAATTTTCCAGATCTTTCTCAACTCAGAGCCTTGGGTAAGCTAAGCAAACATTTTATCACTGAGATACATATACACAGATACACACACACACACACACACACACACACACACACATATACATATATATATATATTCTTTTCATAATATTAGCAAAGATATTTCTGATTATCAAAAGTTATAGGCCATTTGTAAAATGACATCAATATTTTTGCAACAAAAAATCACAAAATGAAAATTACAATGTCTTAAGTAAATCATAAGAAAGTCAAAAACAATTCTCAATTTATAGATCTGGCAGGTTGTGAAGAAGGTGTGGATGGGGCAAGAGACTTACTAAATTAGACCCTGGAGAAAGAGGTGAAATGTCCAGTTTGGTGGAGAAAATTAAAGTTCAGCATATAGGAATAAACAGAGGTGTTATAAGAAGAGATGTTAAGAATATTTCCAAAATGAATAACCTGCATCAGGGTGTAACTGCTCATCTCTGCAATAAACACGGGGCACCATTGCATTTCAGCAGCCATGGTAGCAGATTGGCAGAGTGTACTGAGGTCCAATACACTGAGGAAAGGGCCTTGTACACTTTCACGGATAATTGGATAATGAAAAATCCAATATAAGCTAATCCCTAACTAGGTTTCCATGGAAACATGTCTACTGGCCATCACTGACTTTCAGTTTCCTTGAGCAGCTCCCATGATTCCAAACAAAGAATTTATCTGAAATGAACCAAGACTTATGATTCACCTACAGTGACACATGCTCAAAAGTCCTATGTGTAACTTGTGAAATATGGATTTACCAGCAAAAATAACCAAAACCGCTAGCAAAAAACTAAATAATAAAAAGTATCCAGAATTCTATTGGAAAATAGATAAACTTGTATTGGATGATAAATAATCATTGCAGTTCTGTTTGTAAGCACAACAAAAAATGCACCAATAATTTATCTGTTTGTTATTGCATAAAAATATTTCAACAATTAAAATTGGTGATCCAGATATTTAGTATTTGTTGTGAAATTATGTATGCCATATATAAAGAAGAAAATTCAGTTTGTTGTTTATACCATAATAATATCATATATTTGAGCTTATGTATAAACACACTTGCATAACATAATACATGCACATATGTATGTTGTGTGTAAACACACATGCACAACACATTTATGTACATATGTATATCTTTATATGAAATAAATATACTTAGTTTTATGCACCATAGTGTTCAAAAACTTTATCTCATTAAGTAAAACTTTGTGTGGAAGCATCAGTAATGTTCCCATTATAAAATTTTGTATTCCCAAACGTTCAATGTTTATTGCTTTTATTTTATCTACTAATGCTTTGAGTTTTTTAGAATGGAATATAATCTTAGCATACATTTAGTGTTTGTATTTATGAGTATAACTGCATGTTGTCCCTTTTAAATAATCATTAGGCTAAATTATTCCAACACATTTTCTACTTTTGAACTATTAAGCAGCAAGGTTATGTTGTAGACTCACTCAAACCAGAATGTGAGTTCAAATTTTTTGGGGGCTTTGACCAGTCCAACACAAATGGGGGAAAACAGCTTCCTCTGTGAATTTTGATGAATATTTGTATAAAATACTTGGCAAGCTAATTAGCTTATAGATGATAATACTTTTATCTTTATAGAGCAGGAATGCAGCAGATGTGTGTTTTGAAACACGGTTCTTTATATTTTTAACAACACATTGGATCTTCCCAATCCTGTCTTAGTTTTAGTATGTCTGTGACTTGTACATTTTTACTGAGGGTTCAGAATCTGAATATTATGTTTAAATAACGAGATTACAACTTTCTCCAGTTTCTAAAATCTAGAACAATTTAAATAATAAATGCATTGTAACTTGCATATCATTTTTTAATCCATCTTACTGTGAGGATTTTGTAAAATTTTACTTTTTTACCAATGTTGTAGCCACTCTAGTTTTCTGCACCTGTATTTGAATATATTTTAATAGTAGATCTTTCTGGAACATTATCCATTTTACCTGTCTTTTAGTATCCTTGTTGAGTGAAGTGGCCAAGACAATGGCCTCTGGCATCAGCAGTGTAAGTTCAAATTCAGGTCCCCCACTATCAATAACATATTTGGGTGTATTCTGGAATGTTTGCTCTTGATATATTTTATGGATAATTTCAGAATATAATCACTTGTCACAATTACTATGTGCAATTTTTTTTTCTGAGTGGTAACAGCCTTTAGTGTATGTCTTAGTATTTTAACTTGCTTATATCTATACCCACTTTCTTTTCATTATTAATATTGTATGTTTTTATTCTTTTCTGTTTTTATATGGCATAGTCTTGTGTGAAAGGAATAAATTTTCTGTCTTATTTTATCATGAAAATAGGAAGAACCAGGGTGTAATGAGAATCTGAAGTTTTTCTTCTATCATGGATGAAACTCTCAGAATTGACCCGAGACTAAGTAAAGAAAGGGTAGAAGGCATGGAGGAATGCTTGAACTTGATATGAGATGTCAGCACATTGGGTTCAAAGTCTTAATGGATCAACATAGTGTTGAATGTGATGCACTCAGTGGAGAAACTGGAAAAATAGCAGACACTCTTCTTAAATTGGTTTAAAAATTAACTTAAATATTATCAATACAAGTTCAATTTAATATGTTAATGAGGTAGTGTAATATTTTGATACATCTACACATTGTATTAACATGTAATTCAGCTCAGACATATCTGTATCTTACGGACGTTTTCCTCTTGTAAACTTTTTAATATATACCGTATTACAGTTATCTATCTTTACCTCATTTTGCAGTAGCACACCAGAACTTCTCACTCCAATCACGCTGTAGCTTAGAAACCCTTGGTAACACCTTATGAATCCCTTCCTTTCCACTACTGCCCCTAATATTTGAGAATCCAGTGCTCAACTCTCAGTTCCTGAGATACACATTTAACAATTCTATTTATTTACCAATCTTTTAGATCCTGGCATTTTCCACTTACAGCAATGTATCTCATATGAGTATGCACACCAGAATTTTTCTTCTTTTTATTACTGGTTAATGATTGTGTTATACAGCATACCATTGTTGTTTCCTTCCTTATTTATTGTGAATTGTACTACTGTGAATATGAGAATAGCTTTTAAATACAATGACTCTACTTCCCTTGGATAAATAACCAAGGTTGGGATTCATTAATCAAACAGTAATTCTAATTTTTAATTTGAAAATCATATTATTTCCCATAATAGCTATAGAAGTATACATTTACACATGGCACACAAGGGTTCCCTGAAAGCAGTGACAAACATAATAGTTTATTTTGATAGAATATAAGGTATTATATGTAATAAACATGTAAGAATTAATTGCTGCTGACTGTAATGTGTTTTTAAAGAGAATGATTTCACAGTGTGTTAAAATTATGTAATTGAAAGTTTATTTGACTTTTAAAACATTTTTCAACTTTTTTAGAGTTTCATACATTTATATCCTGAATTTTAAATGTTTGCGCCCTCTTTTCCTGCTTCCCATCATCTTTTCCCCACTAGCCCCTCAAAGCCTTCTTTTAAACAAGTTCCATTCATTGTCATTGTTCCATACATTGTCATTTCCTTACATATGACTCGCTGAGATTTTTATTAACTGGTAGGAGGGAAATTTATCAATTGCTACGTCACTGAAAACAATGGCACTACAGTGTGTGTTATCTGCCAATGGCTACTCAGGAAGAGAGAGGTCTTATAGACCCCTGCCTCCATCCATAGTAAAATGTTGGCAGGGCCAAGGTTGTACAAGTCTTGAGCAGATAACCATCGCATCAATGAGATTTTGTTTTTGAGTTAATGCAATGACTATGCCCCATCTAGAAGACTTCTCTTTGCTGTACATCACCCAACTCTAGATTCTTACATCATGCCTGTCCCTTTGTCTGTGATGCTCCCTAAATCTCAAAGTGGATAATAGGTAATCTAGCCATCCCATTTATGGCTAAGCTCTTCATCATCAATTATTCTCAGCATGTTAATTAGTTGTGAGGTTTTGCATTAACCACTTTTTTTCTATAGCAAAGCACACCTCTGATGAAGGCTGGGAGCAACACTAATCTATGGGTATAAACATGAGTATTTAGAAGGTAGTGTAACAACATGGCTGTTAGTAGTAAGATCCCCGTTAGGGCCTATAACCAGTCCAGCCTCTGACTCTTGAACAATTTTAGAAAACCAGGCATGAAATTCAAATCCAAGCAAAAATAGGTTAGCCACTCCCTTAACAGTCAGATCACTATTGCAGTAGATTGCAATCCTGACCAGCTGTTAGTTATTATTATAGCTAACAGGTTTCACATATAAGTAAGACTGATGATGACTTCTTCCTGTCAGCTTTCAAAGACGCTTCAAGCACCTTGCAAGCCTGCCCTTTGGAGGGAGCTTCCACTTGCAGCACAGTTTTAGCTTTAATTCTCTAAGTTCTCAAAGTGTGCAATATGTTCAGCAGTCATCAGGTTTCTTCTTAGCTCATAAGCCAATGTCTTATATACGTGACTTTATCCGTTATCCTAAGGAAAGATTCAGGGAATGATGAAATAATTCACCATTCAGAAAGCTATGCCTGTCGTAATTTCATGCTCTTTGTTACAGAATCAAATCACACATCTAAAGGATACCTTGGTTTTATTGACTATTATTTCTTGAAAAGAATATATGAGAAGTTCCTGCATCCAAAAGCATTTTTTCAGTGTACAATAGACACGCTATGAATTAAGTATTAGTGTTATTTTCTTGCTCTTAAACATATTCCTAAGAACACAGCTGTGGTTTAGTAAGTTGTTCTGACTGAACTTATTTATAAATAGTGTGGGCTGTTATCAACATAAAGTTAGATTTAATACAAGCTGTTGTGTCCCCTGTACCTAAAGCATAGTCACTGAATGGAAACTGCCAAATAGCACATGGAAAAATGAGATTTAGAGTTCTTACCAATGAGTAGGAGTAGCAATTATCATCGTCTATCATATATAAATACCTTTTTTAAAATATTGCCTGACCATGGGGCTGGCGATGCTGTTCAGTGCCTGAGTGCATACCTCCTTTGCAGAGCACCTGGCTTTGGTTCGTGTCAGGAATATTAGAATATTCACAATTATCTGCAATCCCAGCCCCCAGGGGATTTAAAACCCCTGTCCTCCAAGAGCTCAGAACTCCCCCACCCCATCTCTGTCTCTCTCTTTCTTTCTCGCTCTCTAAGCAATTGGACAGGGAATGTTACTAAAAGCCTCTACTCATTGTTGATGTAGTGATTAGAGTTTGGCTCTCTTGTTTTCCTCTTCAATAGTTCTGTTAATAATTATATGAAAAAATGAAATTTATTCCCTGGCAGTGCTGAAGCATGCATGGGCAGCCCATATATGGCGGTTCTGTTGAACTTGTCCATATTGGCGTAAGTTGATGAGGATGACTGACCAGGTCTCTTCCTCAAGAGGGCACCAGATCTCATTACAGATGGTTGTGAGACACCATGTGGTTGCTGAGAATTGAACTCAGGGCCTTCAGAAGGGCAGGTACCTGTTACTCAGTCAATACTGTGACTTCTAGCTACCACTACTATAGCTGAGATAGCTAACTTTTATCAATTCTTTATATAAAGATATTTCAATCATTTAGGAATAATAGTGGGTAACAAATCTGAAAACATTTCAGACATGAACTCATTGTGCCAATTAGTGCCTAACTTTCTCTACTTTCCTTCAAAGCACTGAAACAATTAAGGACATTTTGTCCTTGCCATAATCACCACACTTACTCACCTTGCCATTGGTGCCAAGAAGATTGAGCATATCCATGTAATGCTTACATTTGCTTCCAAGCTACTGAAATCAGCAAGCATATCATTATGTTTAAACATAACCCTTTTTATAAAGCCTGATAGAAATAGGTTTATAATTCAAGTCTTAATCATTCATATCTAAAACCAGTGAGTAATCCTTTAACTTCTATCTGTGATTATAGAAAAGGCAAATGTGAAAATAAATCTTTTGCTGAAATGTGTTTTGTGTTGCTTATGTATAAAAATAAAGCTCTAACCATTTTCTATGGCATTACATCTCTAAATAGCATTCAATTACCAAATTAACATTTAGTCTAGTAAATATTTCTTGAAAATACTATCTTTTGGTTTATATCTGGGGTCAATTTTAAAAATAATTAATCTTACAACATGTTTTTATTGATAAAATTGTTATTAGCTATTTGATTTATAGTGAATCCTGGTTTGAATTGTTTTGTCATGAATACAACCTAATTCTTTATCAACTTGCATCTATAAAATATTTTTTACATTATTTTACTTGATGATGTGTGTTATGCCTATCCTATTAAGCATTGTCTATTTTTTTGCATGGCTGACAAATATTTTTGCAAGTCCAGGCTGTTTTAAATCTCTGTTCCATGCTGTAGTCTCAGCAGTATCTATAAGTGTTTGTGTTTTAAAGTTTTAGGGTGCATGTATTTATGAGAAATTTGAAAATATTCTTGTTCTTATAAGGCATATCTATCTTCTTGTACTTTATATTATTTAAGCACATTTGTATGTGTCTTGGATCAAGTAACAATTAAGAAAAATACACAACATATAGACAATATGAGGTAAATCATGAACTAGAATCATATTTATCATAGAGGCATAAATTTGCAAATGTGACTTTGAAGGAAAATAGCATTTTACTAGTGAGATGTATATTTTATATTTATACAAATATCAAAAGACGTAAATAAGCTGTAATTTTGAGACATATACATAATGACAAGATAAATCACTAACATCTATTAAATAAGGCATGTAAACCAATATAGTACAAATTTAAAGACTGAGAAAATTGTAACAAAAGTGAGAAACATGTTTATATTGTGTTTGTTTCTTAAGTTAGTAGGTACTTTAATTATTTTAATACTTTGAAGGTTGAAGTAGATTCTTGAACAACTTGAGCAAACAATGTGAAGGGAAGATATGAAACATAGTTTTCTACATTTATTCTATCTTTTTCCATGACCTTGTCATACAAGTAAATGTCCATTTTCATTTAAAAGGCTATAAAGTCATGCAGTAGAGGACCTGAGAATGCAGTACAATTTTTATGAGTGTCAAGCCCAAATGAGAACTCATTTAAGGTCACAAGTCAGAATTATTTTATTACACACTCATGACTTAAATTTCTGAGAAGAGTATATTTTATGGCCAGAGACTAAGTTTGTCTGCAATTTGTCATGGATATAAAGTCTCTGACTTGATCAAATACTGAGGTAGTGCATCACAAGAGGATGACTCACCTTGAGCTGACTTTCTGAGACTAATATTCTTAAAGATAAATTTAGAGTAGTCAAAACTAGAGGAGAATCTTTACCTACCTACCATTGCAGTTAGAATCCTTATTCCTGTTACTGATAATAAAATTTATCATGTTCTGAAATTATAAGACTTAATGCACATATGTATAATGTAAATTTGTATTCATAAAAATAAAATTGTTCAAGTTTTTTAACTTTTTCAAGTGCATATCTCAATTCCTTTAAAAATACACAAATTGCTAATTATTTCTGAGACCCACCATTACAAGACTTTTTAGCACTTACTATGTTTTCTTTGATTCAGGGCTCAGGACTCATAAAATCAGAACTCCAAAATTAATCATATATTTAAGCTTTGTTATCCTGAAGCCTATTAGCTTTTCTAAAATTTCAGATTGTCAGTGTTATCTCTAGGACAATAATGTCTCAGGTGAGTCATCTGAGAACCAGCATATATCAATGTCTCTACCTTTTTTTTTTTTTTTTTTTTGGTTTATAGAGACAGGGTTTCTCTGTGGCTTTGGAGCCTGTCCTGGATCTCGCTCTGTAGACCAGGCTGGTCTCGAACTCACAGAGATCCACCTGCCTCTGCCTCCCGAGTGCTGGGATTAAAGGCGTATGCCACCATCGCCCGGCTCAGCGTCTCTACTTTTATCCCTGTATTTCTTCCAAAACCTTGTCCAATTACATCAGCATTTGTTTTCATGGATGGTTACCAGAGAAAAGGGTGTTTCATCTTCTTCCCATTTTTCTTTATTCAACAGCTAACAAAATACTTACTATATGTTATTCAAGTTGCTTCAAGTTGTTGGGGATATGTTGCAAATAGAGAAAATTTCATGCTGGAAAAATGCTGTAAGCAAAAAACTTATAACCCATTGGGAAAGGGGTAGAAAAAGTGAAACAGATAAGATAAACAGTCAATAATTTGGCCATAACTGTTTCTTAAAGAAAAGATAAGCACAGTATATAGCAGTCTTACACAAGGAAACAATTCATAATAAGGTAGTTTTACATGTTGGAACTACATGCCCTTAACATTAGGTTCCAACTCCCAGAGATTAGGAGATGGCAACATTCTGTTGTTTGAAAAATCAAAGGGTGGCTTACAACTCTAGGTAAAGACGTCCTTGGATGATCGAACTTTCCAAGGAACTTTTAAACAGATTTACATCTCAATGGTATTGTTATTGTCATCAAGTTTCTAAATCAAAACCTACATGGAAAAGGATACAGAAGACTCAGGGCTTGGGCTGTCTGTCTTCCTCAAGGGCCTGGGGATCAATAGTGATGCCAAGGTTTAGAGTCAGGGAGAAACTTAACTAAAATATTGTTAAAGAAGAAAGACAATTAAGATTCTTGATTAAAATATCAACTTGGTTTTTAAATGTAGACTAGCTAGAATAAATAAGCATTGAAAAACATGAGGTGCCTTCACCTAAAGCACAGTTTGGCAATTAGAAAATCAGAGCATAGGAGAAAAGAGGAAGACTGGGTTGGAGAAACTGAGGTCAATCTAGAAAACAACACTGACTATGCTGGCAGTCAAAGAAAGACATTGCCAGTACACAGAGGTGTCAATGGCAGTCCAAAGGAGGGATGGAGACACTGAAAAATAACTGTAGATTTTCAAATAGAAGTTGAATCAAAATATACTATGCTTTATGTCATATAGCAATAGGACCAGGACTTCTCGGTCCATTAATTGGTTTTTGGAGCCCATTCCCTATGGTGGGATACCTTGCTCAGCCTTAATACATGGAAAAGGGGGCTTGGTCCTGCCACAAATTTGTATGCCAGACTTTCTTGATTCCCCAAAGGAGGCCCTACCTCTGCTTAGTAATGGATATGGGATGGGGCATGGGGTAGTTAGGAAGCTGGAAAGGGGAAGGAGGGGAAACTGGAGTTGGTATATAAAAAATTTAAATAAAAATCCCTCTTTATTAAGCTAAAAATGTTTTATGAAGATGTGTTCATAGTTTTTTAAAACACCTGAGTGATAATTTTAGAATGGATATTCTTTCTTGAACTCTACAACCTTCAAGTACAAGAATCTTGGGTATCAATTCACTTAAGTCAGAGACTGAATAGACTTTACAAAAGTACATGATAAAATTTATGTTTTAGGGCAGCACATTTTCTTCACATTAACTACATATAACCTATATTTGTATATAAGGCATTATTATGAACCTATCAAATCACACAAATGCATAAGATAGAAAAAACAAGAGGCTCTAAATTAACTTTTATATAAAGAACAAAAATACTGTGGCCTAAAATATTCCTATAAAATTGGATTCAATTTTTATTTCTTTATAACAAATATTTGGATTAATATTTCTCCATATTGTAGTCTGTTAGCCATTTATGTTTTATAACATAAATAGCTAACACTTTAAGAGAAGTATTGTGTGGTTAATTGTTTTGGAAATCCTATATTAATCAGGTAATAAGTTTATATACTCTGGAACTCTTCAAAGTATTCAGTATGTTAGGGCAAACAATGCTTATTCAAGAAAGGTTTATATGATAAAGCTTATTCTAAAGAAACTTTAAAGTTATGGATACATTATTTAATGCTCTGATCACATCTCTGAAATAGAGCTTTCTGAAATAGAGGTACACAGAAACGATTGTTACATTTATTATTTTGATTGAGTAATTTTTCCTGTAAAAAAGTTTTTAGGTAAATTGGAGTAGAACACACATGCACAAAAGTAAACTTAAGACCCAGGTAAGGTGGACAACAGAACAATATTCAACTATGAACCACCTAGGATAAGTATTTACAGAAAGATCATAGCGAAGATTCAGAGAACATTAAGCTCCTGGCAGGAGAGGTGCTATATAGCAGGAAAATGAATTTCAATTTGGTAATAAGGGCTAGAAGTATTGATGATTTCCTAGCCATTTGGAGAGAATGTCAGGAATCTACTAGTTTGAGGAGCTTGAACCATACCAAGCTACCCCTGTTGCTGTTCTAAGACCTTTCAGACTAGATGTAATCTATCCCACAGTTCCTTTGTATGGGGTCTTTAGCCTGAAATGCTTGGAGCACTCCAGGAGATAATGTGGTCTTTGGAGGCACAGAGCAAAAAGTCAATGCCTCTGTGGCTTGTTGCATATTCAGGAGCTCAGATTTGATAAAGTCTAGAATGAGACATAAATATAATGGTTGTTTTTTCTTTTGATCATATTAAATAGCCATATATTAAATTTGCTAGTGACATGTCTCACATCCCACGTACTGTATCTAATTAAAAAGCAACAGTCTGACAAGTTCTTTTCTCCCACATCGTTCTCTGTCTTCTCACATCTGTCACTTTTTAAAGAGTATAATTTGCAAAAAAAATGAACTTTAATGTTAATTTATCTAGAATTAGAACGAAAGCACCATGAACACTAGGCATTGAAAAAATTAAGTTAATATGATGTAAACAACTTTATTTCTCCAGCTACAACTTAAAGGATAGTTTTCATCTTTGAAACCTAATAATTTTATTTTGAAAACTGGCCCCTTCAGAGGTGAGATGTCATAGATCTCTGCATTCCAAATAAGAATCGTCTTCAGCACTGCTATCGTCTATGTACCATTGAAAATATCAACACATGTTCAATAAAAATGCAATAACATTTAATAGAATGTTAATCCCTAATGGCAGCTTATTAGGTAATACAAGATACTTTTCAGTGTTTTGTTAGGGAGTTTCATATGCATATATAATAAAAATTTAGTCAGTTTCACACTCATTCCTCACTGTCATCCCATTCCTCTCCTTATTGTGCTGAAACCCATCTTAGTGTCTTATTTAGGGGTTCTCTTGCTGTGATAAAACACCAAACACAGGCCACTTGGGAGGAAAACCATTTATTTCTTCTTACAACACTCAAGTCACACACCATCACTGTGTGTACAAGGCAAGAACATTGTGGCAGAAACTGATGTGGAAGCCATGAAGGAACATTGCTTTCTAGATATTTTCTCATGACTAGATCAGACCACTTTCTTAAAACATAGAGGACTACCTGCCCTCTATGACAAAGCCTACAGTTGGCTGGATTCTTCCATATCACTAACCAAACTGTTCACAGACTTGCCTATAGGCCAATGTGCAGGGGCAACTTTTTCACTGACATTCACTCTTCCCATATGACCATTATTAGCCTGAGTTAAGCTGATATAAAAACTAGCCAGTATATACATGTCCCCCTTGATTTTATGTCTTCTATGTGTGGCTCACTTAGTTAAGTTAGAGTTTCTTGACTGAAGGTTAGTGGGATGTAATTTACTGGAGCAAGGGCAACCAATTAGGAGCTACACTACTTGCTAAAGAAAATTGAGCCCTCTGTCCCTAACAGTTAAAGACTAATAATCCCTCAGGAGAGGTGGGACCTCATGAGCACCTCCCTGACACCATGAGCAGTATTTATGTTCAAATCTATTTTACTTTAAACTTTTTGCATGAATAATGAAAGCTATATCTTTATTACTTCAGTTATTTTTTATTCATGGAATAAAAACACAAATAGACTGTCAGAATATAGCCAAAGGGCTGCGTTTAGTGTAAAAAGGTTGCTATTGTAATGTAAAGTACAATAAAAAATGAAATTATAATAATAGAGTTGCACTGTAATTCTCCTTGAGGAAAATGTGCCCCAAGTTGCACAAAGCATTAATCATTATATTCATTTCTGTAGCCAAAGCCCGAGGCATTATTTTTGGATTTCTTTGTTCTCTGTTTAATGGTCAAATTGTATTCTGACTGAATATATAACATTAGATGTTGCAAATCTTTGCTGAGTTCCCATGAAATGCTTCCGTAAAAGTCTTTTGATACTGCTAAAACTGCTGAACACTTTTTGTTATTCGGAAAAAGTATAATTATTGGCCTTTTGTTATGATATTATAAAAGGTAGATGAAAGAGTGTTTTGAGTGCTTAGAAATATGAGTAACTGAAATGCTACAATTTAAAGAGTTAACTCAATTTATTAAACAATATGTTGAAGATGTTACAATCTTTGTTTAATTAAGATATTAATTAATTTTCCAGGAAAAGAAAATTATTCCTATTCTAATGAGTAATCCTGGGCATTTATTCTTTTTATTATTTAAATATATATTAATATATAATTTTTATATTAAGCACACTTGGTTATCTCCCTGAGATCAAGTACTACATTCAAAAATATGTACATACACAGACAATATAATAAAGACTGCTTCTGAATTGCCTTTTGTATGAGAAAGTTCTTCAACATTTATATTGATGAGAAAACATAGTGTCTTTTGGTGCTGTTGTGTCTTCTCAGTAATTTGAAGCCAACTAAATCAAAACTATTTGAAATCAGAATTTGAGGTATTGAAAGAATATTTGTGTCTTGACCTTGCCCAAAAGAGTTTGGGCAAGTAACACAGAAATCAAAATCTGTCTTTGAGGTTGAGGTGTGCTTCCTGTGTGCAGCAGAAGGATGGATATTCTTTTCGTATCCAATTTGTTAGGCTGTGTCTTTTTATAGTTGAGTTGAGTCCATTTATATTATTTAATATTTATGACCAGTGATTGCTAGTTTCTGTTATTTTAATTTTCATTGCTGGTGATGTTATTGTGTGTGTGTGTTTTCCTTCTTTGGAATTTGCTGTTGTGAGATCATCTATTGTCTGTATTTTTGTAGATATAGATAACTTCCTTGGGTGGGAGTTTTCCTTCTAGTACTTTGTGAAAGGCTTGGTTTATGGCTGGAATTGGGTTAAATCTTGTTCTTTCATGGAATATCTTGTTTTATCCATCTATGGTGATTAAGAGTTTTGGTGAGTATACTATTCTGGGCTGATATCCATGGTCTCTTAATGTTTGTGTAACACTTGACCAGGACCTTCTGGCTTTCATTGTTTCCACTGAGAAGTCAGGTGTAATTCTGATAAGTCTGGTTTTATGTTACTTGGTCTTTTTCCTTTGCAGCTCTTAATATTTTTTCTTTATTCTGTACGGTTAGTATTTTGGTATTATATGGCAAGGGGACTTTTTTTTATTGAGAAAAGAAAAAAAAAGTTTTCCCCTCCTCCCAGCCTCCCATTTCCCTCCCCCTCCTCCCACCCTTCTTCCCCTCCCCCCACTCCTCTCCCCCTCCCTCTCCAGTCCAAAGAGCAGTCAGGGTTCCCTGCCCTGTGGAAAGTCCAAGGTCCTCCCCCCTCCGTCCATGTCTAGGAAGGGGGAACATCCAAACTGGCTAGGCTCCCACAAAGCCAGAACATGAAGTAGGATCAAAACCCCATGCCATTGTCCTTGGCTTCTCATCATCCCTCATTGTTCGCCATGTTCAAAGAGTCCGGTTTTATCCCATGCTTTTTCAGTCATAGTCCAGCTGGCCTTGGTGAGCTCCCAATAGATCAGCCCCACTGTCTCAGTGGGTGGGTGCACCCCTCGTGGTCCTGACTTCCTTGCTCATCTTCTCCCTCTTTCTGCTCCTCATTGGGACCTTGGGAGCTCAGTCCAGTGCTCCAGTGTGGGTCTCTGTCTCTATCTCCATCCATCACCAGATGAAGGTTCTATGGTGATATGCAAGATATTCGTCAGTATTGCTATAGGATAGGGTCGTTTCAGGTTCCCTATCCTCAGCTGCCCAAGGAACTAACTGGAGACATCGCCCTGGGCTCCTGAGAGCCACTCTAGGTCTCTTGCCAGCCCTAAGGTGGCTCCCTTAACTAAGAATTGTGCTTCCGTGCTCCCCTATCCAGCCTTCCTTTATCCCAATCATCCTGTTTCCCCAAGTTCCCCCCCATCCTCCCCTTCTCCCTTTTCTCTCCCCATCTCCCCTTACCCCCAACCCACCTCACCCCCAAGATCTGACTTTCCTCCCCGGCAATTTTGTCTACTTCCCATAGGCAAAAGGATAACTATATATTTTTCCTTGGGTTCACCTTCTTATTTAGCTTCTTTAGGTTCACCAATTGTAGACTCCGTGACCCTTATTTATGGCTAGAAACCAATTATGAGTGAGTACATCTCATGTTCATCTTTTTTGGGTCATCTTACACCTGTCAGAATGGCTAAAATCAAAAACACCAATGATAGCCTTTGCTGGAGAGGCTGTGGAGGAAGGGGTACACTCATCCATTGCTGGTGGGAATGCAATCTTGTGCAACCACTTTGGAAATCAGTGTTTCGGTTTCTCAGGAAATTCAGGATCAACCTACCCCTGGACCCAGCCATACCACTCTTGGGAATATACCCAAGAGATGCTCTATCAATGACAAAAGCATTTGCTCAACTATGTTCATAGCAGTATTATTTGTCATAGCCAGATCCTGGAAACAACCTAGATGTCCTTCAATGGAAGAATGGATGAAGAAAGTGTGGAATATATACACACTAGAGTACTATGCTGCAGTAAAAAACAATGACTTCTCGAATTTTGCATGCAAATGGATGGAAATAGAAAACACTATCCTGAGTCAGGTAACCCAAACCCAAAAAGGGGACTTTTTTTGATCCAATCTATTTGGTGTTCTGTAAGCTTCTTGTACCTTCATAGAGATATTCTTCTTTAGGTTTGGAAAGTTTTCCTCTATGATTTTTTTGAATGTATTTTCTGTGCTTTTGAATTGCACTTCTCTCTTCTATCCCTATTATTCTCGAGTTTAGTCCTTTCATGGTCTGGATATTTTGTGTTAAGCTTTTGTTAGATTTAATATTTTCTTTGACCAATGAATCTATTTTCTCTATTATACTTTCAGTGCTTGAGATTCTCTCTTCCATCTTTTGTATTCTCTGTTTATGCCTGTTGTGGTTCCTGTTGATTCCTTCCATTTTTTTTTTGTCTTTTCCTCCATTTCTTTGAAGTAATTTTTCATTTCTCCTTAAGGGCCTCAAGCATTCTCCTAAAGTTATTTTTTAGGTCATTTTCTTCTGCTTCATTTATTTTCGGACGTTCAAGTCTTACTCTTGTACAGCCACTAGTTTTTGTTGGTGTCGTGTTACCCTTTGTAGGGTTGAGTATGTTCTTACCTGGTCTACCCATCTTTTCCTCTGATTGGTGTAGTTGTAGCTGTGTTTCTGGTAATCAAGCTTCCAGGTGCCAGTGGATCCAAGGTTCAGATGGTTACTCCTCGTGGTGTAGTCAGGACCGTGGTTCCAGTCACACAAGGTCACTAAATGTTCCTGAATGTCACCAGGCGCTCCCAGGTGTTGCTCTGCAAACCTGGAGATCATTGAGGCCTGCTCTCATGGAGGTTGCTTGTTTGGGATTTCTCCCACTGAGGTCACTAGTTGGGCCTGATTTTGCGAAGATCCCTGGCTTATGCCTGGTCCAGCAGAGGTCAATAGCTCAGGCCTGTTTCCATATGTCCCTGGCTTGAGTCTGCTTCCACGTAGGTCCCTGTTTTGGGCCTGGTCCCGCAGAGGTCTCTGGCTCAGACCTGTTTCCTTGGAGGTCTCTGAATCCCACTCAGTTCCTCAGAGGTCTCTGGCTTGGACCTTCTTGATCAGTGGTTGCTCCCTTGTACCTGTTCTTGTTTAGGTCACTGCCCTGTATCTGCTCTGGCAGAGGTCATTGCCTTGGGCCTGCTCCAGTGGAGTTCTATAGCTCAGGGTTATTCCCACAGATGTCCCTGGCTTAGGGCTGTTCCCACAGACATCCCTGGCTTGGGCCTGGTCCCATAGAAGTCTCTGGCTCAGGCCTGCTCCCTCAGCAGTTGCTCCCTTGTAACTGTTCCTGTAGAGGTTGCTGCATTGGGCTTGCTCTGGTGGAAGTTGCTGTCTCAGGCTTGCTCTGGCAGAGGTCACTGAGTCTGTATTTTTAAATAGACTTAGAAGAAAACATTTCTGAATTTTTAAAGTTAATTTTACTACATTAAAATCACACACCACTCAACCAAAGATGATTATGGTCCATGTAACAGGAGCCTCTTTTAGTGAGCTGGAAATTATTAATCATGACAAATATTAAGTGATAAGGGAATTACAGTACTGCACATTACCTGTTCTCTTTAAAGGTTTTTCTTCAAGGTCTCCCTTGCTTCTTTCAACTATCAGTATTGAGCTAAATTTCTGATCAGAGGCTCTCTGAAGAAACTACATTATATGTCTTGTTCTGTGTCTCAGACTGCAGAACACATAAACACATGAATGAAGCCCAGGTCAGTGAAGGCCAAATTTGGAATAAAGGCAAGAGAAAAAGAGAGAGAGAGAGAGAGAGAGAGAGAGAGAGAGAGAGAGAGAGAGAGAGAGAGAGAGAGAGAGAAAGCCTGCAAATCACATGGTAGGTGAAGTGAATTAATGTTGGATGAGTTGATATTGCATTTTGGTACTATGATTATAGGATTATTAGATACATAAATATAAATATAGTCTTAAAAAACTTATAAACATGAAGGTAGATCTCTTATCCTTATTTTTGGCCTGTTGATCATTGCAGAGGCCTCAGAAGAGATTATTCTCTTAGCTTGGCCTTACCTATGTGGATCTTCCCAATACTCCTGAATCACCCTTTAATCAAATTATCTTTGGAGCAATTGTTATGAACCTACTCAATAAAAATATACCGGTGATTGTTATTTATGAGATGAAAAGAAATGCTCAAGACAATTATCTTTCATGGTCACCAGAATTTGGGGAATACAACGTTAAATACCTTCTATCTTGAACATTTATCAGGAAGTTACATATTGAAGGATTTAAAAAGAATAAAAAGCAGTAGAAAGCCACGCTTGTCCTTTTTTAATTCAGTAATTACCAAAATTATGAGCCTGTATAATTCTTTTATCTCTTCTAAAAAGCTACTCCCTTACTCTCTGGGAATGTTTCATTCTTCCATCATTCACAGAAGAATCATGATCCCAATAACTGTGAAGCATCCATGTGGTACATTTTGTGTTTACAAAATTTAGTGTTGGAGGGACTTGCTCTTCATTTTAAATAGATTCTGGCATGATGGTAGGCACAAAGGGAAAATTGCTGACCCATAATCATACTCTAGTGCTCTATAAACATTTTACCACCAAAATAGATGTTTTATTCTATTCATCTCCCCATATACATGCCCTGAAAGATGTGTTCTACCAAGAACCTTGAAAATAATGATTTTCATCTTCTCCTTGTTTTCATTTAGCACCAAGTTATAGGTTTATTTTGGTAGTTCAGTAATTCTTTTGGAATACTGGATAACATTTCTTGGCCAAATTTTAAAGTCTCTGTTGGTTGATTTATTTTTAAAGGAATTCTCATTTGAGAAATAGTCTTAAGCATATCTGATAAAATGTTTCCCAGAATTCACTGCTTTCTGTTAACACATGCTGGTTCCAAACAGTTGAGTGTCATGCCTCAGACCTACTACTGTTTTGTAGACTTAGGAGATGCTAAATCCCCAGTCAACATTTCTATTGCTTTTAAGATTTTTCTAGAAACTTTTTTCTAAGGACCTAACAATTAATATGGCAATTTTTGTGCATCATATGTCATCTGTAAACATTATTTGGCTTTGTTATTTATCTGGAAAAGCAGTATATGGAAAAAGCAAAAAACTACCATTGTGTGTTAATAAAATTTAAATTTTTATAAAAGAGAGAACAAGCAGGATCTGGCAAGAAACACAATTTGTCAACTTTGTTCTATAACATTCTATCACATATCTGTTAAGTTGTTTTTCATTTAACTAACCCATGAGCAAAACACAGACTCTAATATTTCTTTTCTGACTTTTATTTGGAGTGAGCTTAGGATTCTGAATTTCTTTGTTCAAACATATGTGATAATTTCTTATTTTTTCTTTATATTATTAGAGTACCACAGAAATTTATTTTTCTAGTTTTTACTAATTAGTAACAGTTTGTGCTAAGTCAACATTGAATCAAAGGACCTTAATATTTGGTTTTAACTTAGTTTAGCACAATAATTTTATCTAAATGATGTACAATTGGTTCATTTTGGTTTGAAGATCCAAATAACAACAGGTCTTGGAATTATTCAATAAAAATAATACCTCCTTGGTACCAAGGAGGTTCTAGAATTATTCAATAAAGTGCTTGTAGCCTGAGGCTGGACAGTTGTTTAGTCAATCAAATCCTTGACAAACTAGTGTGTGGATTTAACCTCTAGTTCCAGTGTGAAACACCTGGTGTGGTGGTACACCCCTGTAATCTGTGTTCTTTGTAAGATCAGTCAAGAGGGTCCCTGAGGCTTGCTGATCAGCCACTCTAGGTAAGTCATTAAGATCCAGGTTCAAAAGGAGACCCTGTCTCAAACAGTAAGATAGAGATCATCTGAGGAATACACCAGATATTGAACTCTGATCTCCACATGTATGAATATAAAAATGTAAATGCAACTTCATACATGGGAACACACATGAACACATACACACACATATCACAGCACAGCAGATGACTGCTTGAGAATGATTTTTAATAGTACTTAAGATATAACAAATATTGATATTATTTCATGTTGTAGTCAAGGAAATACTTAAAATTCTAGAAATCAGACTAGTAGTTTCTTTTTGTAGAAAAATCAATAAATACCAAATCACATGGCTGGTAAATTAGACCATAAGGGCAAGACTAAATTTCATAATCTTTGCTTTTTCCCATAGTTCAGGAAGAAGAAGCAATGTAATAGCTTAAGTCATGGAAACAAAGAAACAACAGCACCAACTCTCTCTCTCTCTCTCTCTCTCTCTCTCTCTCTCACACACACACACACACACACACACACACACACACTTAACAAGAAAAAACCAATGGCCACAAGTTCCCTGAGAAGTTGGGATCTTAAAATCTTGGTTTTTGTTTTGTTTTGTCTGTTGACAATGTCATTTTTTATTTAACAAAAGCTGTGAAGGTACTCTGCAAGTAACACCAACTGATCTGAAATTTGCATCAATCCTACTTTCTCAGCTTCCTGAGTGCTAGGATTTCAAGTGTTAGCTACTCTACCTTGGAAAACTTGAAATCAATGAACACTTCTCCATCATTCTGAAACAAACCTTACAATAAGTATCTTTTAAGTACCTACTGATCCTTTGACTCCTAGAGAACCCTCTTTACGTCAATAAAAGATCTTCTTTGCTTTATCATGGATAGAGGGTTCACACTTGAAGAGGATACAGAGGGCCTTTGGAGGAGAGAATGAGGCCAACACAAAGAAAGGATGCACTAGGAAAGCCAGATCTGGTTTGCCGTTGACAAGTGTGAAGTCTCTCCAGTTATCCTGCTACATAACCTGAAATCCCTGTATCTTGTCTTTGGTCTCCTTCCCATACTTGCTGAAGTACAGTATCTATATGGCTCTTCTCAGTAAGAGGCTGTAGGATTCTAATGAAATGCCTGCTTCTGTCACTTGTTTCCTACCAGGAAAAGGCCTCTCCAAAGACAGCATTTGATATGTGTATGTGATTTAGTCAATACAAGAAAGACGAAAGAGAGGCAGGGAAAGAAAGGAGACCAAGCAAGGTTAGAGAGAGAAGAAAGACACAAATGGCAACATTTTTTTTAATTGGAAGAGAAAAATCAAATTTACTGCTTTATCCATTAAGCATCTATTCCTTTCATGTCCCTAAACAACAACAATAGAACCATACTTCCTAAAGTCTCAAGTTCTCTTCAGCTACAGCTGTAATGGGACCTCATTAATTGATGATGCAAGTCAATTGTGTCTTTTCCCATAGACCTTCAATTTTAGGCACAATTTTTGCTTATTTCCATGTCTCTATCCTCTATGCCTACTCACTGCATGAACAAATGTCAGATTAACCTACAGCACGGCTCCAATAAACAAATAAGAGCTTATGGTGTCTGTATGCTGCTTAATAGAGCCTAACAGCTTTGGCTGGCCTTTGTGCTGTTGCATGCCAGGCAATGTCTGATTGTTTCACCTCATTCTTTTCTTCCCACCACCAATGGACTGAAAAAATTGTAGTCTGCAAATATGGCAAAATATTACCTCAATCTGGTATCCTTACACATTTTCTTGTTAGTTTCCTTTATGTCTTTCAAATTGTGTTCTCCAAATGTTACCTCATAGAATAGTCTCCATAAGCTTTTGTAGGTGTTCCTGCTTTTGCATTAAGTGGCTTTTATCTAATTCTTATTTTATAAAAGATATAATTTTGTAAGATGAATATTTTAGTGAAAGACGCATGCAGACTGCTCTCAGTTTTTATATTGGTTTCATGGCTATTTGGAATCTCTGTCCAAATCTACAATATGGTCTTAAGGATCAGAATCATAGGTAATAGCCACATGACTGGCAGCAAGCAAAGTGTTTCTGCTGGCAGCAGAAGTATATGTACCTGTTTTCTTGAGATCAGTGCCATTGATAAAAGTGATAGAGGCAAACTGTAGGGCCAAGAGAGATGGCATGGGGAGAAGAAATGCTTTGTTCTCAGATGATCTTCCTTTTATGGAGAATTACAATTCTTAAAATTAAGGAAGTGACAGACTATTTTTATTTGTTGCAAAGACACACATTAAAATAAATTTTTCTTTATTCTAGGATTGTACAAATAAATAAAACTGTTAGTAACCATATATTTGCTCATGATTTTCACTAAATATTATAAATACTCTCTTATCAGCGGTTTCTTATTTTAAACAATGCCAACCTTCTTCAATAATGTACCAGAATAACTGTTTGCTATAAAAATGTCTTTTCATTTTTTCATAAAAAACCTAACTCAGACTCAATAATTAAACAGGAAGCATCAATCATGCTATGACAAACACAGACACATGTGGTGACAGAGGGGAGATAGGGACAGAGAAAGAGAGAGACACATAAAAATGCACACATAGATACAGAGCCACATACACAAATCTTATCTAATAATTAACTAAACTGATTGAGAGATGTATATTGGGAAAATTTGATTACATCTTCTTTTATATTTGAGTAACAATTTCACTTGTTCACATATATTAGATAATTGGTGGTATTGGGATGATTCTATAAAAAGATTATGAAGCAATACTATGCTTTTTAATTCTTTAAGGCTCTTTCAGAGCTCCATCTTTAAAGAAGTAAATGATTAAATCATGATAATAATTCTTAATTACTTTTATAATAATTTATTTCCCAGATACAATTATTTTACTGGTGGGTTAAAGTTTCCACATCATGAAACTAATTGAGAAAATTTACAGTGCAGTGAGGCCCCCAAAGTAAGTATTAGTTGTCAACTATTTTCTTGAAGATAATAACGTCTAATATTATTCTGCATCATATTGTCAATTCTACCCATTTTGCACAGCAGCTGCATTGCTGGACACAAACTACAGCAGAGAAAAACATTAAAATATGCTGCCAAATACTTCCTCAGTTACGAAACTATGACCTTGCTTCTCTCCAGTTTCCAGAATTTAGAATACTGACTAAATTCGGCATGTTTTTGCTTCTTTAATAGCAGTTATTAACTATAAGAATTTTATTTATTGTTGTCAGTGGTTCTCAACCTTCCCAATGCTGTGACCCTTTAATACAGTTCCTCATGCTGTGGTGACCCCAATTATAAAATTATTTTATTGTTACTTTACAATTGTAATTTTGCTGTCATAAATTTTAATGTAAATTTTCATAGACAGGATATCTGATATGCGACCCCTGTGAAAGGGTCATTCAACTCCCAAAGGGATCAGAACACACAGGTTGAGAACTATTGATTTATGTGTTTTGAGATAATATAAAATTAAAAATTGCAAGTAATATATATAAAAAGACCTTTTATACCTGAACTCAGCAGTTTCATTTTACAATATTGACATTATTTTCTCTTCCCCCTTCCTGTTTCTTTTGACTTACTCTACACTTTTACCAAACCCTTTCTAGCTTAGTTTTGAGACTGTATTTTAACTACATTTCTCCTTTTCCTTTCCTCCCTTCAAATCCTCAAACATACCTCTCGTCTTCAGATTTATGACCTCTTTATTATTTGTTATTGCATGTACAAATGTAATTGTATATACATATACAGTCCCAAATATGAACTGCTTACTCCACGTAATGTTACACACAAACACACACACACACACACATATGTATCAGTGATCATTGAGCATTATACAAGTAATTGATGTGCTCTTCCCTAGGAGGGGCATCTGTCCTGGTCCCTGCTTTACTCAGTTGCCTGTAGTTCTTTGTGTATGACTGTAACCTAGTGGGCTCCCCACATCCAATTTGTCATGTTTGCTGGTGTCCTTAGCTGTTTGCTGTGAGACTCTGTTTCATAATAGCATCAGAAGCTATATCATAAAGTCTTATGAACATGAACACCCAAATGTAAGCTGAACAGGAGGTTACCAAACTCTTGAAAGTGAGTTCCAAGCATCGTGGTACTTATCATGGGTATTTTAGTCTTGTCTTTTAAAGATTTTAAGTACTGTAATACTATCATCATATTAAAAATGTTTACTACTAATGATACAGGACATGGAATATGTCTTCCTATCAGTATTCTTTTTACAGATTCTTTTGAAATAATTCTATTTCATATACAGTTCTGATGAATAAAATAGACTCCACAGATGACATTTTAGAAGATCATGATATAACATCATTGCCAATAGGAGATTGTCATTGATCCAATTTATTAAAATTGCATTCAAGATTTGGGTTTTCCAACTCTGAGATTCCATATTACACCTGCAAGAATGGTGAAGATCAAAAACACTGATGAAAACTTATGCTATAGAGGATTTGGGGTAAAAAGAACATTCCTCCATTGATGGTGGGAATGCAAACTGGTATAGCTGCTTTGGATGTCAGTATGGCAATTTCTCAGAAAGTTAGGAAACAACCTTCCTCAAGACCCAGCAAGACCACTTTTGGGTATATTCTCAAAAGATGCTCAATTGTACCAAAAACACATGTGCTCAATCATGTTCTTAGCAGCATTATTTGTCATAGCCAGAACATGGAAACAACCTAAATGCCCCTCAACTGAAGAATAGATATGGAAAATATGGTACATTTACACAGGGAATACTACACAGCAGAAAAAAGTGGCATTTTGAAATTTGTGGGCAATTGGATGAATCTAGAAAAAATCATATTGAGTGAGGTAACACAGACCCAGAAAGACAAATATCATATGTACTCACTAATAAGTGGCTTTTAGACACAAAGCAAAGAAAAACCAGCCTACAATTCACAATCCTGGAGAACCAATACAACAAAGAAGTCCTTAAGAGAGACATGCATGAATCCAATCTATATGGGAAGTAGAAAAAGACAAAATCTCCTGAGTAAATCGGGATCATGGAGACCATGGGAGAGAGTAGAAGGGAAGGGGAACAGAGAAAATAGAGAGCTCAATAAAAACAAACAAATGAAAGATTTGTGTTTTCCTTTCATTCTGTATGTCTCTACATGTATGCATATATGCATGTGTGATGGGGGAGTGTCATATATCAATCTGTTGATTTCATTGGTTAAGCAATAAAGAAACTGCTAGGCCCATTTGATAGGTCCACCCTTAGGTGGGTGGAGTAAACAGAAGGGAAGGCTGGGAGAAAGAAGCTGAGTCAGAGTGTCACCATGACTCTCCCACTCCAGACAGACGGAGGTTAAGATCATTCCTGGTAAGCCAGCTGGTGGGCTACAGCAGATTATTAGAAATGGGCTAGTCCAGGTGCGAGAGCTAGCCTAGAAGAGGCTAGATAGAAATGGGCCAAGCAGTGTTTAAAAGAATACAGTTTCCGTGTAATTATTTCGAGTAAAGCTAGCCACCGCTCCTATTTCAACACATGTGTGTGTCTGTATGTTTAATGCTATAAACTTTTTTTTTACCATCTATAGCTATTCCTAGGCAAAACACAATAAAGTTCATGACAACTCATATATCATATATACATTACCCAGTATAATCTCATGGACCTCCAGCCCAGCCCAGCCCAGCCCAAATTTGCCCATATGCCTTGAGACATGTCTTCCATCTTAAAAAATTGTCATCAGAGAATTTCTGTTATACAAATGTAATCATTTTGTAGACAATCTTTAAAAATTGTTCTAAATTATCTACATAGTTCTTTTGAGATATGTCCACATAAGTTCAGTACTTCATTCCTTTTATTGCTGGGAACTTCAGTACAGGTCAGCTTCACTGTATGCATGATTATTACCTAATGAGAACATCTAAGTCATTCCCATTTTGGAGCCTTTCAGTGTAAGCCACTCTAGATTTCCATTTTTATGTAGATATAAGTTTGATTTGTCTGGTACAAGCTCTCAAAAGTTCCTTTTTATCTCTGAAACATTTCCTCCACTAGACTTAACTTATGTCAAGGTATAACAACACAAAAATCAGAAAATTAGAACAAACACAATGTTTGTGTACAGTTTCATATTATTATACCACATGCATATTTATATATCTACAACTGTGGAAGCCCTTGTAATCAAACCCACACCTCTAATTTGCTTTTAGTAGCTACTAGTAATCATTATTTTGTTTTCCATTTTTGCATTCCAAGAATATTATGCAATGAAAGTCACAGTACCTTACGGAGTTCACACAGCAAAATAGCTGCATAGTCCACCATATTTTTGCATGCATCAAGAGTTCAGTCTTTTATATTTTTAATATTTAACCATACAGATGTTTTAGGATTAGTTTTCATCCAGTTTTGCTACATACACTTTACTTTCCAGTGGAAAAGACTCAGGAGTACTGTTTTGGGCCATATGGTAAAGTTTTACTCTTTTAAAACAAAAATATATTTTTGTGTTTTCATGATTGTAAACAAATCTGGAAATATTTTATATGTTAATGTACAAACTTAATTATAAAATTGTGCTGCCAGGTACAATTAATATTTAGTCTTCAGTTCATTCTCATTCATTTATCATATATGTTATCTCAATCTTTTTGTTTTATCATTGTGAGATATTTGCATTCTGGTTTATTGTGGTGTATGTCTCAGGTGGGTGTTAGCTTTTTCTTACAGATACACTTACAAAATATGTGTTAAATACATTAAGCACTCATCATAAGTAAATTAATTGCTATTCATCTTAATTGTTTCTCATTTAGAAAATCCAGGAGGAGAGCTGAATTTTTATTGATTTTTTTTGGATCATAATTTCAATTTAGTTCCATAGTTTTGACTATTATTTCTAGGAATTTCTAATATACATATTCAGTTTTATCATTTGTACATATATATCATATGCATGTATACATTTTTCAAAATCTATTCTAATATAATTTATTTGTTTTGTTAATTGTTAAAATGTGTTTGAGGATATTCAATACAAAAATAAAAGTAAGAATGGTATTATAGTTTTATTCTGCTGTCTTTTTAAAAATGTTATTCTTTTTATGTGTCTCTGTGCATTCTATGGCTAGCTTAACCCCCAAAATAGCCACAGAGAAATCGTATTAATTAAATTACTGCCTGGCCCATTATCTCCAGCCTCTTCTTGGCCAACTCTCATATCCTGATCTAACCCATTTCTACCAATCTGTGTAACACCACGAGGTCGTGGCTTACTAGGAAAGATTCTAAACAGTATCAGTCTCAGACAGGAGCTTCATGGTATTTACCACACTAACCTTCTTCCCAGGATTCAGTTTGGTCTACCCCACCTATCTAAGTTCTGCCCTATCAAAAGGCCAAGGCAGTTTCTTTATTCAACCAATGAAAGCAATACATAAACAGAAGAACCTCCTAGACCAGTAGAGTACAGTTTTTATCTTATAATATATCAATTTTAAAATAATGTGCCCTGTAGGAGGAGGCCACCCAGAACCAAAATAATCACACAGAAATTGTATTAATTAAAACACTGTTTGGCTCACTAGCTCTAGCTTCTTATTGGCTAACTCTTATATTTATTTAACCCATTTCTATTTGTATATCACCATGTGGCAGTGGCTTACTGGCAAAGATTTGGCATGTCTGACTCTAGCAGCTCCATGGAGTCTCTCTGATTCCACCCTCATTCTCCCAACATTCATTCCAGTCCTCCCCGCCTACCTAAGTTCTGCCCTATCAACAGGCCAAGGCAGTTTCTTTCTTCATTAATGGTAATCACAGCAGACAGTACTCCTACATCAATACCCTTTAAATGTCACTGGAGGGATTGGAGGCTTGACAGACTCATTTTGGTTAATTCTAAGGCATCTTCTTTGTGTGCCCACTTGGTTTAAGTTGGTGCAGGCTAAATGGTTGCTGGTTTTTATTCTGCTTGACTCTAGCTGAATTATTTTCAGCATGTTCTTTCCTTTATGGTAAACCTCTAAACACACTACTTTTCTCTACCTCAGACACTGAGTTTTGACGAAGCTGCCTTTTGCCATGCCATAACCTTTCAAGACTCTTCCTGATTATTTCTTGGGGGTTCAAGGATGCTTTGCCCTTTAAATCTTGAAGATATCTCTCTTTCTGTGAACTGACTAACTGTACTCTACTGTTTTACTTTCCCACACAGTCACTGTCTATCATCTATGTATCTATTTATCATCTACTTATCTATATATCTATTTTAAGTGAGGGTTTTTTTTCATAACTATCAACTGGACTCTGTAGCATTTATTATTTCCTAATCATACTTACAAGATTATAGATTTTTTTGTGTGTTCTGATGAGAGGTGTGGTGCCAGAAAATATGATGAGAATGGCGAGAAATATTACAGCTTTCAGAAATCTTCAGCATCCCCCAAAAGAGTTGTGAGAGTCTAAACTCTTAGTTTTTCACATCACTATGGTAAGTAACTACATAAGTACTTTAAAACCCAAAGCAAGCCTGAATGTTATAAAAAACAAAATTCCTATAACTTTAAAGAGAAGTGTGAGTATGTAATATATGACACTTTTGTATTTGAATATTCATTCTCACTCTATATGAACTCTCGACATTCTCTGTATTTTCCAGAAATTGTCAGAGAGAGTACAGACAGAGGAAGAATGAAAAGCATCAAAATATTTTCAGATTGTGGAAATGTATGATCCTTCTTAAAATATATTGCAAATGGACATTTCAGAGATCAGCTCCCAGCCATTCTATGTAAAATGGACAACAAGAAAAATGCTGAGGCTGCATACTGGATGAGTAGCCAAGCCCAGCTCTTTTCTTACTTCTTTCTCACTGCAGAGACCCTGAGGCCATGTCTGATAGGACCCTAATTCTGAAGGCCATAACTTCAGAATTAGAGTGACAACTGTAGTGACTCACAGTCTATCTAATACCTGCTTTGTTTTAAAATGAAGCTTGCTGTGTCATTATTTTATCTTTGGATTAAAAAATACTTCCAATAATTTAATTCTTATTTCCCACATTTACAAACTATGGTTATATTTATGACATCATAATGATTTTAGTTTCAGAAAACTATTTTATTTAGGATAATTTCACTATCACACTGTTGAGAACTTACAAAGAACCTTTATAAGAACTTTTTAACAAAAATTTAAAACAATCATAAGAAATAACATTAACATTCTAGAATTGTGATTTGCAATTTGAGGATGTGAAGGAATTAAAAATAAGTGTGTATTCAATGTCCACTGTAAGCCCTTAGTCAGGACCTTACTACCTTGACTGGCCCTTATGCTCAGCTTTCCTTGGCTAAATTCCAATCCTCATATATTTTATTTTTTGGTTTTTTTCGATACAGGGTTTCTCTGTGGCTTTGGAGCCTGTCCTGGAACTAGCTCTTGTAGACCAGGCTGGCCTCGAACTCACAGAGATCCTCCTGCCTCTGAATCCCGAGTGCTGGGATTAAAGGCGTGTGCCACCACTGCCCAGCTCAATCCTCATATTCTTATATCTAAATGGAGTTTGTAGAAAAGATCTTCACAGCCACCCAATCCCAGTCAGCAGTAAAAAGAGTTGTTGATTCAGTTGAGACTAGTAGTAAGTTCTTTTTTATTTCTTGTTTCTATAGAGAAGGTTAAGTCCCTGGAAATTTTGAGATGTGTATTATGTTTTTCAAATCAAAAATTAAGAGAGAGAACATGAGTTGAAACTTTTTCTGAAATTGAAATGTGTTTTGCTATGACTAAGTGTTCAATTCCAGTGGAGAGGATAACGCTGGAGCGTAGGATCCAAAAGGACTTAGGAAAAATTGAGAAGATTCTTCCAACTTTTAGGTGTCTTGGCTCAACCGCACTGTTTCCATGAAGTGGCATGACCATTAACAGACATGAGTATTTGTAACATGAGGGCCAGCTTGTTGGGGTTTCTGTCCCGCCTGGTCCCCCAGCCATTTAGTCCCAGAGAAAATCACACAGAGAGTCTGCATAAGATATAAACTGATTGGCTCATTAGCTCAGGCTTCATATTAGCTCTTATAACTTATCTTAGCCCATTATTCTAGTCTATGTTAGCCACATGGCTCAGTATCTTTTTTTAGCAGGGCAGGTCACATCCTGCTTCTTTGGTGATCTGGGCAGAATTGGGAGGAATGGACTTCCTCCTTCCCAGAATTCTCCTGTTCTCATCACCCCACCTCTACTTCCTGTCAAATAAACACTAAAATCATGTTTTATGATTGTATGATCCTAGAATAAACTAGTGAACAAGAACGAAAAGTCCAGAAGAGACTCATGATCCTTTAAAGAGTTAGCTCCAAATATATTATGAAAAGCTATTGAATTTCCATTCAATATTAGTTCAAAATATTTAGGTCTATAATCATTATAAATTTACAATCTTACATTCTAATATGATAGATGAGAAATATAAACCATTTTTGACAGGCAGTTCCTGTATTTACTGTAATTTTTTATCAGTGGGAGGTCTTTAAGACATTGATAATTTTGATGCTGTAGAAGTTGATTTGATTCTTCCCCTTCAGTTACTACAGGACATTATGACTTTAGTAGTAATTTCTGGGTAACTATTTCTGGTTTTTTTTCAGTCTGATAATTCTGGAACATATCCTACTAACTGTATATTAAAATACAGTGACAAAAATATAATAATTCATTTCTATTTTTTAACATTTTTGTCTAATCTGTAAAATATTGATATTCTCAAATTTGTTTTCTGTTTCTTTTGCTAAAGCTTGATGTTGCATTTTAATGTCTAAATGATAATGATAATTGATGGTTCTCTTTGGTATAACATCTTATTCACTGAAATATTAAGATATCTTATATTTTCAAATCTTAGTTGTAATATTAATATGGAATGTTCTCTAACCATACATACAAAAATGAAACAAAACAAAACCAGTTCTTTACTATGTTTGAAAAATTGCACATAGAATATTATTAACATATAATGGATTCTCTCTTCACAGTGTTATTATTCTTTTATACATTACACTATAATGCATGCATATCTATATCTACCTTATCTTATTAACTGAGGCTTTTGTTCTGGCTAATCTACTGTTTTAAACTTAATATCTTCTTGCATTATAGGGAATCTTTATTATTATATAGCCCATGTTCAATAGCTTTTTTTCAAAATTTGATCTATCTACTTAAGATTATGAAAATAGTCAGGTTTTACATGTTTTTCTTTTCTTCACCAACACTTGATAGATAATAAATGCAGACATTCATATATGGTAGGTAAGCACTCTACCCCTGAGCTATATCTACTATATCTCCAACTTTTCTGTACTTCTTTCTCAAACTTGTCCACATTTTTCTTTATGGATACATATTTTCATTCTCCTCACCTTTACATCAAACTCTTGGCTCTTCCAAGGCAATCAAATCCTTTCCATCCTCCCAACCACTCACCATGAGTCATCAGTCACTCACGTTCTGTTTGCTGAACCTCTTCTCACAGAACAGACCAGCAAGCTATCTTTATGACTACTAAACTAATACTTTAAGTTGTTTTATTATTCAGTCAGCATTTAAGAGAAAATTAAAAAGAAACTATTTTAAGTTAGCTTGAAAAGGAAATTGATTTGTTAACAAAAAGCACAAAGGGACACTGGCCTTTGGTCAAAGACAGTGCCCTTGTGAATCCTTTAGCTATGACCTTGCTTGTTAACTCTTAGGACTATAATGACTTTCACAAGCACCAATCCCCTAGAATTGTCTTACACATGTTGAGCAAACTAAAGTGCTTTTTTCTTACTACTGGTGATCATCTTTTGAGTAATGCTGCATTCAAGCCAATCCATAAAAAAGAGTTGTCGTTTGCCTCAAACAAACCGAGAACTATAAAAGAACTTATTTGATGAAAATCAGAACAGTTTCCAGACATTTTTCATACTTTGAAAAATTCTTGATTAAAAAAAATTAAGCAAGCATTTTTTATACATTTGAAATATTGGTATTTTTAATAAAATAAATTAATGTATTTTCACTGGGATAATAGAGCAGATAAATGAAGTAGAATAGAATATTATGCAGTAGCCAACTTTATTCAGAGCATTAAACAATTTGTACCCTGTGGGTTAAGAAAAGTCATATAGTTATAATATACAATCACAAGGACAGGACAAGCCATGTACATGGCAGACAAGGTGCACAGGATGGACAAGTCTTTGCACATGGTGAATAAGCCACACATGGCAAAAACATGTTTTTCTATAGAGGCGTATAAACAAATGACAATAGCCAGTTGTAAAGGATAATCTTAATGACACTCGCTCCTATCCACTACACTTGGGAGGGCATGAAAAGATATTCCAAGAACAATTCCTCTTTTTCTTTTCTTTTTTTGAAGAAAAAAATGGAGGTTGTTTTCTTGGGGTTTAGCATAATATATTTGTTTGTTTGTTTTTGTTTTTTCAAGACAGGGTTCCTCTATATAACAGCCCTGGTTGTCCTGGAACTAGCTCTTGTAGACCAGGCTGGCCTCAAACTCACAAAGATCCACCTGTCTTTGCCTCCTGAATACTGGGATTAAAGGTATATGCCACCACCACCTGGCTCCTAATAGATACTTTATATTTTAATTTAAGTATTAATCTCTGTGGGGGGATGAAACATTGCTCACAGTGACTAACTGTATATTTGATTAAGCAGCCATAAATAAAGTCAAGGACACTACAGACACAAACAAACTGATCTTTAATTGCAGTGATAGGAATAGAACTCCAGGATACTGTGAATGTAACCATACCATTGTCTTAGAGTTAAAACACATTCAGGAATAACTTAGAAAACATGTAAAAATGACTTTCACTTCAATTTGTCTGTGGTTATATGTGAGGACACTGTTTGCAATGCATTTGGTAAATGCTAGATATTCAATACTATAGAACAATCAGAAATCTTATTTTACAATGTTTCACAATAAGCAGGGAATTATAAAATGATTCAATATACTGTTTTAAAGATATCCTTTTTGTATTTCTATAAGAGAAATACCTCTGATTACTATGTATCATTTTAGGATATTATTGAAAATGTTCAAAAGATAATGGGCTGTAAATCAGAAAAAAAAATATGTCACTTGATGACATGGTCCCAACTTCCTTTTTGATAATTCTTTCCTGTAGTTTTAACATCAACTCCCATCTCTAAAAATTACATTCAGATACACACACACACACACACACACACACACACACACACACATCGACCCATTTTGCATTTCCATTTGCAGGCATGCACACAAAGAGACACACACACACTCATGTACATACACACTTAGGTGTATGCAATATGTTTTCACACCACATAAAGGTGTTCATTTATCTTCCTTTTTGTGTTCTTTGAATAGTTATGAGCCTTTGTGCCATTTGCTAACCTCCATATCAAAGCACTCTGCAATGCATTCATGCCAGGCAGAGGAATGTCATATTTGATTATTCTGTCAGTTGCTGATATTTGTCATTTGTTACTGTGGAAAACAAGTAGGTACATTTTAGTTGGCTGTCTGGAAGCCAAACATAACTTCCACAGTTCAGAAAATGAGAAAAATAACAGACTGGAGTTTCCGATTTAAAAAACAAATGCTATTCAAGTTTCTGCTAAACCAAAAATAATTCGGTTTATCTCAATAAACAACTAGATACACTTAAGTAGTAACTCATTGTGTTGGCTTTCCATTGTTGTCCTTTCTTAGAGATTTCACTGTCATATCTATATAGATTATAAAAAAATGACCAATAGTTTAGCACATTCAGAATCAAATACAACTTATATAATGTTTTCCTTATGAAATAAATATCCCTAATGAAGTCAAAGAAAAATATAGATAATGAAATTAAGCAAAATAATTTTGAGTGGGTGAAGGTTAGCAAGCTGGACTTTTGCAAAAAAAGACAAATTGATTTTTTTTCCTATTCCAATAGCTTTCTTATCTAAGATAGCTAAGTTTACAAGGCCCACATAGAACTCAACATTAGACCTTAGAGCATTCAACAAAAGAGACTACCTATTTTATTTTCATGTGCTCCTACAAATTGTATTCAATATTCAAGAAATAACTGATAGTCACTTCTATTTATATGTTCAGCATTTACTGATCATTTTCCATGCTTGTGTGCTGCACTATGCTTTCAAGGTACTAAAACAACTGAATTTCCTAAAAACCTATATCTTAAACTATCATGGTCGAGAAAGGCAAGAAGTTTGTCAATGGCATTTGGGCTTCAATAAAATACAATGAGAAGTGCAGAGTGAAAATGTCACTTGTAAATTGGTTTGGGAGGCTGATTGAAGGTTGGTTTTGAAACAAACTTTAAAGGAAAATTAAGTGTAAAATTTATAGAAAAAATCAGAGAGGCATTCTGTAGGGAGAAAAGAAAAATACCTCCTCTTCAGAAACAAAGCTATTATTTCCTCATCTCTAAGCAGATCAGTTCTTCAAGTCTGACACTGCAGTGAAATGTCATTTTGTATATGTTAAACAGAGATGTGGTCATTTCATGTCTGCTGGAGTACTGTCAAGGTTTTAAGTGTGAGGGAAAAGCAGAAGGGCATGAACTATCAATGAAGTCAGTTTAGTAAAAAGTGTTTTTGCAAGAATGGAAGTTTTAACAAATATATATTGCTTTATATATTTTACTTGAAAATGAGGAAAAGCTCTATATTATCCTAGAAATAGTTTTTGGAGAAATATTTTTCTTCAGTTTACAGCAAACCAGCTATTTAATACTTTAATAAATATGAAGATAACATTGATCACTCAATCATAGAAAACTCTGAAAAGAAAATGCAATGAAAATTGTGGAATATGAAGGAGATAAGAGGAGTATTTCATCTGTACTTTCCTGAGACTTTTACTAAGAGCTAAATGCAGTGAAGGAAGGTTAAAATGATTTAGGATTGCCACAAAACAAGTCTTGCCTGGATCATATAATAAAGTAACATATGACCAATGTCATACATTTTAATTCTGCAATGGGAGTTTTATCTGGTGGAGATATTTCTATACATTTGATGAAATTCTTTTCTTTTTCAAGTATATCTCATATTGGATCATTTAACTTTAATGTTGTTGTCTTCAGCCCAAATTTAATGAAAGCAATAAAGCTTGAATGTAATATTTTACTCAGAAGGCCTTTCTTAGAATATTCCATATAGAGGCCATTTAATAAGGCCATTTTCCTTATTAAAAGGGAAACACTCTCACTGCCTTGGAGCTCTTAAAGTGAAATGGAAGACACTTTTCCAGATATGAACTTCATATTGGCCTACAATTTTTGTTTGCCCATCTCTTCTCTCCACAAACAAATGCATTTCTAACATATTTCACCTTTGTCCATTTTTCTTGCTATAACCAGGTCCCTTTCAATTTTCAGATTCAAAATTGCCAACTTTCTTAATTTAATCTTAGACATAATGAAATATTTGAGTTTCTGCTACAGAGTTCGGAACCAGACACAAGCTAATGGTTTAAAGGAGCTTAATGAAGAAACATTCCTTTCATGAAGAGAAAGATATAGAAAACTTTAAAGAATATTTACTGTCTCTTCATGCACAAAGGAATTTAAGTATTTGCACATTTGGTGTATACTAAGAAGTTTAATGTGTAAACCAAGTGACAAAAGGCAATAGGTCTATATAACTTTCATCTGTAGTGAACCTCAGCTTAATAAGAAAGAAACACAATGACTCACACACAAACAGAGGCAGAGAGTATAGTCCAGTCGTAAAGTACTTTTCTAGTTTGCAAGAGGTCATAGGTTCTTATGAAACAAAGTTTACAGAAAAATACTAATTCAGTAAAAAGAATGTATTAAACTAATATACAAAATATTTATTTTTTTATTGAGAAAAGGAAGAAAAAAAAACAAGTTTCCACCTCCTCCCAGCCTCCCATTTCCCTCCCCCTCCTCCCATCCTTCTCCCACCCTTCTCCCCTTCCTCCCACTCCTCTCCCCCTCCCTCTCCAGTCCAAAGAGCAGTCAGGGTTCCCTGCCCTGTGGTAAGTCCTAGGTCCTTCACCCTCTGTCCATATCTAGGAAGGTGAACATCCAAACTGGTTAGGCTCCCACAAAGCCAGCACATTGCGTAGAATCAAAACCCCGTGCCATTGTCCTTGGCTTCTCATCAGCCCTCATTGTTAGCCATGTTCAGAGAGTCCAGTTTTAACCCATGGTTTTTCAGTCACAGTCCAGCTGGTCTTGGTGAGCTCCCAGTAGATCAGCTCCACTGTCTCAGTGGGTGGGTGCACCCCTCATGGTCCCGACTTCTTTGCTCATGTTCTCCCTCCTTCTGCTCCTCATTGGGACCTTGGGAGCTCAGTCCAGTGCTCCAGTGGGCTCTCTGTCTCTATCTCCATCCATCACCAGATGAAGGTTCTATGATGATATGTAAGATATTCGTCAGTATTGCTATAGGCTAGGGTCATTTCAGGTTCCCTATCCTCAGCTGCCCAAGGAACTAACTGGGGACCTCGGCTTGGGCTCTTTAAACATGCAGAGCTTACATAAGAAAGAACAAGTAAAAAACAGCTGCGTTATTTGAAAAAGGACAGTTAGTACTGGCTAGGGGAAGGGTGCTACTTTTATCTCTGGTGTAACCATATACAATTTGCCCATGTTCTAGAGAATAACCTCCCATTCAGGCTTATGCAGAAATACCATCTAAACTCAGTGAGTCATACATGTTCAAAAGATTTAAAAGTAGATGGGCACTTTCATGGAAGAAGTTTAGCTTTGTGGTGATGGTGCACCTCACATCGTTTGAGTGGGTTTCCAAAGTCCCAGGCCAGAAGCTCAATTCTGCGGAGAGGGAAATCCCAATAAATCATATCCAGCATCTCACTCCCAGAAAGCAAAGGAAAACAGTAATGTTTAAGGCAGGAAATAAATTTAATACTTAACATAATCATATGAGACAACAGTAAAATAATCTTTATCTCCATTTGGGGGCAACTGGTATAAACGGGGGAAGAACTGAAACAGGCGTATGCATAGGTACTAGCATGATCAGACTATGGTCTTGTTGAACTTTTTTCCCATTCTTATTATAAGGGGACTCTGAGAATCATTGTTTGAAGGAACAAGCAACTGTTGCTTGTTCCATCCTGAAATGGTTGCTCTTTCATAGTAGAGCAGGCTATATTCTCGTTATGGGGCAGTTGTTCCCATATAGGGCCCCTGTTCTCATTACTGGACAGTTGTTCCCATTTATGGGGTGTTTTTCTGATTAGAAAGAGCAATTTCATGAAGAAGTTACCAGTGTGACTGCAGGTTTCAGGTAATGACTTGAGGATTTTTTAGTATATTCCAGAGGTCAGGGGAAAAATGCTGTAAATACCTCTACAATTTTTTAAACTTTAGTTATTATCATGGTATCTTGTGCCTTAAAGGAAGGACATTATCAGTTTCTAATAAATATTCCTTAAATGACTAACATAGCCACATGCAGAGATGAGCAGAAATCTGACTGTAATAAGACAGATACAAAATAAGTGTACAAATGCTAAAATATCTCAACAGCACGAGAGGTAGTTATAATGCTTCCCCTAATTACAATATCAGGGACACTGTTTTGATTGTGTGATAAAATGCAGGATCTTTCTGTTTTATGTTCTAGTGAATGTTGTGATCTACATAAAACTAAGAAGCAGCAGCAAATCTCTCTTGTTAATCAAGCCTATTTGATGTTAAGGCAGAGTGACCAAACTCCGGAGGGAAGCATGATTTGACCTTGCTAGAATTGGCCTAATGGTAGAAAGGAACTTGATATAAAAATCCCTGAAGTCGAGAAAACCTATCACAGATAACTTTTTATGAGGAGTTTAAAATGTCAAAGCAAAGGTTGTAGTGTCATGCACAAAGAGCAAGAGGTTTGATGGAAATCTATATTACATAGTTTCAGTACAGATTTATGCTGCATGGAAAAGTCAGAAACTTCTCTGGGCAGGTGCCAACGCAGAAGTTTGGATCCAATTTTCCTATTGTGATATTGGTGATTGCCCCTGAATATTAAACTTTATATTTATAAAAAAAATCTGCAAAGTAACTTGGCTACTTGACTCCACTTCTGTCATCACATTGACCTCTCATCCACAGTGACATCACATTAGAACTTTAGTAACTCATGTTACTTAACCCTAAACTTTCATACTATGGGATTTTAGTTATATCGGAGAAACTCTGTTATTTCTAGCAAAAAAAGAGTATCTTTTGAATACAATGAAATTGAGACATAATCCAAACAAGAATGTGTTGTTGAATTTTCTTTTACTCTAATCCCATGTTGGAATGCTAAAATGTTGATGTTTGTTTGTTTTTGCCTTTGGCTTTTTGGGAGACCTGTGACCCAGCTCCCAAATAAATCACACACAGAGAGACTTACACTTTCTTACAAATGTCCGGCCTTAGTAGGCTTGTTTCTAGCCAGTTTTTCTTAAAATTTCCTACATTTTGCCCCTGCTTTTACCTTTCTCTATTTTGGTTTTCTTGCTTTCACTCTTACTCCATGACTGGTTGGGTGGTTGGGTGGCTGGTCACTGTCATTCTCCTCTCCTTGTTCTCTCTTGCTCCTTTTTCTTTTCCCAGAGTTCTCCTCCTATTTATACTCTATACCTCCAGCCCGATCTATCCTTTCTGCTGCCTCACTATTGGCTGTTCATCTCTTTATTAGACCATCGGGTGTTTTAGATTGGCAACAAATCATAGCTCCACAGAGTTAAACAAATGCAGCATAAAAAAAGCAACACACCCTTAAATAATTTTCTACAAGAATAATGAGTGATTAAGTAATTGGAAAGTTACTCTGTAGATGTGTATTGGCCACTTTTGTCATTACTGTGATAGCAAGCCTTACTGAAAGAGAAGACTGATTTATTTTGACTTATGGTTCAGAAGATATCAATATGAATAAATTCATCCAACTGCAAAGTTACTGGACTGATCTCGCTCTTCGGTGGTGAGAATGCTGGGTAGGTGTTATAAGATGTCAACAAAGTATTAGATGTATCCGACACACTGGAAGCAAGGCCGCCTAAAAGTCTAAAGCCCTACCTCCAGGCAATCTACTGCCTTTAGCAGAATCACACATTCTAAAGCAACTATTCTCAAACTTCCTAATGCTGTGACCCCTTAATACACTTATTCATGTCATGGTAACCAACCCCCAACTATAAAATTATTTTCATTGCTATTGCTTATGTATAGTTTTGTTACTGCTATGTATCATAAGTTAAATATCTGTTATGCAAATGGTCTTAGGTGTGAAAGGGTCATAGGACCTCCAAAGGGGTTGTGACCCACAGACTGAGGGTTACTGTTTTAACTATTGTACAACCTCCCCAAACATGTCACCACCTAGAGACTAAATATTTATTTATAATAAACATATAAACCTGTAGGGCACACATTACATAGAAATCATGGCACAGTTATGACACCTCCCTCCTCTTTGTAGTAAATCAATCCCAATATATACATTAATCCCATTCTAGGACAAATTCATGATTCATTGCAATTCTCAACGAGTTAGGGATCTGACTTCCAGGCCACATACTTCTGAAGCAGAATCAGGAAAACATTCACATACTTAATATAGTTTTTCTTACAGTTGGGTTCACTTGTTTATTTTTATTTTATTATTTAAGTTACTTTTCTAAGAAATTTCTGTCAAAAACTTTACTCATTCTAAAATATTCTAAAATGAATAATATTATGGTTAATACATAAAAACATGCTGAAATGTATTATCAAAAATGGGAAGTAGATGCTAGAGAAATGACTCAGAGGTTAAGAGCACATGCTGCTTTCAGAAGACCTAAGTTCAGTTTTTAGCACTCACATTAGACAGTTTACAATTGCCTATCACTTCAGCATCAGAGGATCTGATGCCTTCTTCTGGCTTCTTTGGGCACACACACACAAACACACACACACACACACAAAATAATAAATGAGAAAAAATTGTGGAAAATTATTTCCCTGATTCTTCAATATATCTTTCTTTGTTCAAGTCCTACCAGCTTCTTGGGGGACATTCAGGGAGCATTTCCCCACTACCTTTCCCGTCCTGACATGTGTGCTCATTTTCAGAGCTGGAGGCTGAGGAGTGGTGCAAACACCTTTGCATGGAATGCCTGGGGACAAGGCTGAACGACATCAGCCTAGGGGAGCCTGACCTACTGGCAGCAGGCGTTCAGCGGGAACAGAATGGTGAGTGACTACCTACTTTTCTACTGTGTCAGGTGGAGTTCAGAGATGTCTGAGAACGTTCATGCTTTGAAGAGTTTAAGGATATGACTGCTGAGGATTCCTGTGAAAGTCACACAGGCAATAGAATGAGCAGAACAAACTGGAAATGATGGGTGGGTCATAAAAATAAATGAAGACATACAGTTCGGTGGTTATAGAGTCTGGGAAGAGATGGGGGAGGGGAGTGAATATAATCAAAACACAATATACGGGATTCTTAAAGAATTACTAAAAATATTGAAAAAAGAAAACAACTTTATCAACAGGTTGTTTAGAAATTTTTAGTGATGTAGCAACTAGAGAAAGTTCTAATATTCAATCCAAGTTCCTGGTTTCTTGTAAGTGACAAAGCCATATGCCTAAAAACTTAGGTAGGTATTATGCTGTGTACATATGGCCTTTGAATGAGTAACATTTTTATTTCCTTCTTTGATGTCTAATATACATTAAGTTATTATATTAACAAATTTGGATTGTCTTTTTGTTAAATCTTTTTTTTTTTTTTTTGGTTTTTTGAGACAGGGTTTCTCTGTGATTTTGGAGCCTGTCCTGGAACTAGCTCTTGTAGACCAGGCTGGTCTCGAACTCACAGAGATCTGCCTGCCTCTGCCTCCCGGGTGCTGGGATTAAAGGCGTGTGCCACCACCGCCCGGCGTTTTGTTAAATCTTTTAGAGTATTTGGCTAGTAATATGACTGGTGGGAAGGTAGTTTATGTGTTTACCTAATACAAAACTGTTTAATTTCACAGGGGTGTCTGCAATCTCATGATAATTCAAGTTTCGTAGTCTTAATTAGTACTGCTAATGAAACCAGCTTCATATACTAAGATACTGTCCAATGAAATATTGTAGGCTATATCTGCAATGACTTTTAATTCATCATCAGTACATTTTATCTAACTGAAAAATTATTATCACAAGTATTATAACCTATGCGGTGATTATTCATTTGAAAAATCCTGAAGTTAAACTGCTTTTTCTAATATAACTAACCTGCAATAATGACTTTTATCTCAATTCGATAAATAACTCGTTTTGTTTTATTTCAATGTTAAGATTTATTTTATTATTGTGAATAAGGTATAGATAGTTTTAAACATCCTTGATTAGGATTATTATATACATTGGACACTAAAATATAAATCATTTGGCTATATGACAGTTTTTTTTCATTTCTAGATTTGTTGCTTGTGTTAAGGATAAATCTAGAATCACAAAAATAGAAGATTTTCTATGATGTTCAATTAGTATCATAGATGAAGCTAGCTCCGGCTTTTTAAAAGAATTTGTAGCATATAAATTAATAGCCTTGGTAAAAGCATGTCATGAGAGCCTTTGGTGATTATAATGTTGTTGCATGTTGTTAACAAACATCATTATCTCATACTCTATAAAAAAGACTGTGTTTTTGTAACTAAAATGAGAAACCAAATAATTTCTTTATGACTGATCAAAAATGTATATACATTTATATTATATGTCAAATGCTGCCTTTTTGGATAGATTTTAGAATCATCAAAAAATTTTTGCAACTCTTGTTGCCTGCATTATTTGGTACTAGATTCTAAATCATATATGATTTTTCTAAATATAATGTGTTTTATTGTCAATTGCATACTTAGATTTACACTTGTTGGGACTGTTTGGAGCTGTTCTTCCCTGGTAGTGACCTTTCCTTGGCCTTCTGATTTGTACTACTGAAAGCTATGTCCAGCTCTTCTTCCCGAGCATGTGTTGCCTTGTTCTTGATTGAGGATCAGGAGATGAGGTTTTCACCTGCTGGCCCACATGACTGTGTTGGGTATATAAGCCTCTGAGGAGTTATTCAATAAGGGGTTTCTTTACCAGTGACTAGAGGTGTGTGTCTCTGTCTGTGCTGTCTCTGTGTGTCTTTGTGTGTTTCAATCTCCAGCCCCTTGCCCGAGGCTCACGAATAGTCCTGTAGTGCAAGCGCCGCTATACAGGAGTAGTCCCGTACTGTCACGTAATATAGGAGGGCGCTACATACACTGAACCTTTCCTTCTGAGAAATATGGACTATAGGCTTGCAGACTCGACATAAAATACAAAAACTTTAATGAATTTTGTGGTGATCTCACACTATTCTTTAATGAAGGAGAGATGAACTACTTTGTTTTGACTGCTTCAACATTATTTTGCTTTCAAATTGCTATTCCTCTTCTATTATCCTAACTCTTCATACAATTTGATCTTATTTACTTCTAGGCTAGCTAAGAATAGATATTTATGGAAATAATTTTAAAGGTGAAAGAAAATATGGGTGCTAGATAAAAGTGGTTGCTAAATTCTTTACTGTGATTATCTTATCTCATGCTGTCAACTGCTTTCACAGTGACTCAAATACACCTCTCTCTCTGTCTGTCTCGTGTGTGTGTGCGCATGTGTGTGAGTGTGCATGTGTATGTGTGTTCCTCTCTAACAAACCTATTCCCTGACCTCCAACAATGTTGCTGAGAGAAAGAAAGCATGATAAATAGGCATTTTTAGCTTTAATTTTTTCAAATTTCCTAGTCTCCAGATCACAAGCATTTCTTCAGATACCTAGAGAATAGTAAGGCATTAAAAACAATAAATTGTCCTAGAATGATGCCATGCATGTATAGATCATCATATGACTCTGTTGTACAATAGTTTCCTCTGAGATTGAAACAATCCATCCCGCAGGGTTAAGCAAGAAGGGTAAACAGCTCAAAATAGTTTCAGGAAGTCTTTCAAAATGATAAAATTCACCAGGCTCCTCTGTGACAGAGTAAGCAATCTGGGAGTGCCCCTGACAGTGTAACCAAGCTGCAAAGAAGACTCTTAGACAAGTCAGCCTGCAAAGAAAACCCCGAGACCAGACCAGCTGCCTGGAAGATGTTTAGATCAACTGGATCAGTTGGAAAGACACTCTCCAACCTGTTAAGATATCTGCAACCTGTGAAGTGTGAAGCAGGTGCCCAGGTTTTGTGAACTGTCACCCCTTCTAGGGTATGTTTTGGTGATGCAGCTGACTTTCAGTTATTATTGCTCCAGTAAGTAACCTTTCACCATATTTTTGTAAGTAACCATGACAAAACTCATTGGTTCACCAAGTTGGAATCTGATGCTATCCATACTTTGGTTCATAACACACTCAAGATTTGATTTAATATGGGTGCAATTAAAGACAACTCTTTCTTACACTAATGCATGACTAAAAAAGAAATAAGCCAGAATTCATCAAAAAAATCAAATTTATGAATGCCAAAATCACCATAATATTTTTAGGTGAAGTAAATAAAAAAAGGAATTCACAGATGGAGGAAATTAGCACTCTGCTAAAGCTGGCTTCTGCCAATTCACAAGAACCTACTATTATAGGCAAAAATATCCCAAGTGATAGAAATCAGAGCTGTGCTTACTTGTGAGTGATGAATAGCTAGAACATGGTGGAGGAGAAAAATATCCTGAGGTGACAGCAATATTCTGTGCCCCAGTGTATTTTGTCAGAGCAAAAGATATAAACATTCCATTCATATGTCACAAATGGAACAATCCTCCAAAAATCAAGAAAATTTTATAAAAAAGTAATGACATTAAAATTCATTTCTACATCCCTTAATTAAATGACATGGGAAAGTTAATAAAAATATGAGCTAAAATATTTATCATAAACATGGTAATGAAAAGACTTCATATACAGAATTCCAAATCAAGAAAAGAAACAATACAGCCTTCTTTTAATTAACCTGATCAAGTAATTTCAATGAATATATATACATATATAGGAATATGTGTGTGTGTGTATATATATATATATGAATTCTGCTGTCAAGCAATTCTTGATTTTTTTTGTCATTTAGCCAAATGATCCATATTTCAATGTCCAATGTATATGATAATCATAATCAAAAATGTTAAAATCCATCTATACTCTACATACAAGCATAAAGTAAATTCTAACAGTGAAATAAAACAAAGTGAGTTATTTATTGAATTGAGATAGAAGTCATTTTCTCAGATTAATTATATTAGGAAAAGCTCTTTTAACTTCAGGAGTTTTCAGATGAATAATCACTACATAAGTTAAAACATAGCCATAGAGTGAAACATTATATTTATTGAGAATTTTATTCTCAGGGAATAATAGCATGTGAAAGAGCATATACTATAACAACAGTAACAAAAATGCTAAATATTTTATATTCAAAATAATAACAATTTGTATGACTATGTTCACATAGTTATGTGCACTCTAATGAGGGTTAATTACCTCTACAATGAATAACAATAACTGATTTTTTATTTTTAAAATATTTTCCATAGATACCAAAATAAATTTGATTTACTTGGAAATTATAACAGTAGTCAGGCTTTGGAAAATTTGAGATTATAAATTCGGTAAGAATTTTAAATGCTAGTGTTTAATTAAAAAATGCAGGTATTCCAGTATTCCCATTTACAGAAGTCTGTGCACTGAGCACATTGCAACAGGATGTGCAATTTCTAGCCACATTACAATCAAATAAACTTTGATAAACTTGTAGTTAAAGTAGGGATAGAATCACATTTTCTAAAGAGTTCTATAAATTTTAACAAGCATGAGTCATGTTTTGTTTCACTGCTAATTATTTAAGGATATATCTAGATATACAATCATAAAATTCCTCATTGCATATCAGTTCCTTATGGTCCTGAATTAAGTGGTGTCCATTCCAATATCATTGTACAGTAGAAATTTTAAAATAATATGTAAAATAGAAGAAGCTAGCAGTGTGTTTATTTCCTCTGTGTAAGACGAGGTTACATTTAAATCTTTAGCACTTCGTGTAACTTAAATAAAACAATTTGTATTACACAATGGAGTAGACCAAATTCTTGGATATCTGTAATAAATCTCAAGTTTTTGCTCAGTTGTTCCTATAGATCCACGTTGACATTTTCCTCAGTGGTTCATACTGCGCCAGTATCTGAAGCTTTGCTTAGATAGTACTGACTATATTATTTATGGGTTTTGTATTCTTACAAAAGTATGTTTGCAAGTGGTACCTCACAATTCTGAAATAACAACTCTAGAATGGCAGTTCTGGATTCATAAATATCTGGCAGCCACAGAGCTGTGTCTAATAAGAGAAAATACTAAGTAATTATTTGGAACAGGTTGGAGGATTATTGAACATAATTCTATGGAGAGCTTTTATAAGAAAGTGTGGGCACTCTATTCCCCACACTGGCAGAAGACATTTGTAGAGTTTGGGGATGTCGGTGGCAATGGGAGACACTGCTGGAAATGCAGAGGTCCTACAAAGCAGAATGCCAGACTAAGTTTCCAAAGCATTTGTAATTGGAACTGAAGTGAAATCTGTTTTCCCCATGATGTATCTAAGTTCTGGGGATTAAAAGGAGATTCAGCTCTTCAGGATATTCAAATACACGGATGCTGATCATCCAATGAACCGCATTTTTACACTGATTGCATCCATCAAGCATGTGTTTTCTTGGAAAACAAGTGATGCTTACGGTTAGCCTCCCTTGACTCATCTTGTTATGATCCTAAACAGGACACTTACCTAGCCTTGAAAAGTATCTTTTGAAGACAGGGAATGGGAGAATAGAGACAAAGAACAAGTCTGGACTGCAGAACCTATGTGCAAATGAGAACCCTCCATTAGGTGAACTATCCTGCAAGACTCTAGATATTGTGATGATTCTACCCTCGAAAGGACCGTCAATTCCTGAGTTGCTCATTATTAGGTATACAGCAACACAGAAGTAAACCTCCAATAGTAATAAGAAGTTAGCATGGATTCCCCTTTTGTCTATTTCCTTTCCCAAGACAGATATCCCCACATAAGGAAGTTACAGAAGAATTAAGATGTTGAAGTGAATGATAATGGCTATCTGTTGAGTTCCAAGCCACTGACTTCCCCTGAGAGAAGGGAGGATAATATGTTACGACCAGATCACAGTGACTAAGTCATTAGTGGCGTGAAGATGAATCTATCCTCATGACCGACAGTGAACTAAGAAAATGAACATGTGCTGCAGGAAACATCAGGAATAAGAAGAGGATAATAATAGTTGTTCTGGAGCAGTGGCAGGGGAAAATAAACTCTTTATGCTCAATCAGCATCTGTTTTTGAAATAATTAAAGGAATAAATTTAACTTACATGTTCTCTTTTATAAATAATCTTTGTTAATTCTTTAGAGGTATTTTATTAAGAGAGATGTACAAATAGTGAGTTTCACCTCACATAATCACAGGTTAATAGAAAAAATTTTGTAAAATTCAAAAGCATCAAGTTTTCTGGTTACATAGTCATAATTAGTCATTTCATAACTAGTTTATTTATATAAATGTACATAATTCTTAGTTATCTTTATAAATAAAACACATAGTTCTTAAAAATAAATGTGGGTTCTGCTTTTGTCTGGGGGAAATCATGGAACTGAAATTCAGTGTTAGGAAGAATAGGAAATACAGATGAAACTTAATACAAAGAATAGTCAAAAACCTAAGACTTAAGTTGTGCTTTATTTTATGAAACTTACGTTTCTGAGCACCATTTAAGTTGTAAGTGGGAAATATAATGCCAATATAAGAAGCTTCATAGGTGTAAATTATTGTTAGATTTAACCAATTTCTATAAAAATGTGATGAGTTTTAATATTAGTGCATCTCCTGGCTTCTAGATAGGCAGGATACATAGTGCTATATTTCATAATGTCCAAGTCCACCACTCTGAACAAAAGGGGAAGATGAGATGGTGGATAAAAGTTACCAGGAATCAGCTAATAAAAGGAACCTTCTTTGAAAAAAAGAGAATGCATTGACACCTAATGAACATTTTCAAATTTATTTCAGCGAAGGCAAACTAAGAGCCACCATGCTATGACAAATACACTAGATTTTGTCACATGCTGTGTACCTGAAATTTTCAAAAGCATCTTTTTGAAAATACAATTTATAACAATAAATTTGACTAATCCGATGTGTCTATTTTCTGATCTGTTAATATTTTATATCTTTGTTTTATATTTCTTATAAAAATTACAATTATCATGGCACCATGTGGAGGGGAAGAGGCAGAAGGAAGAACAGTTTGAGCTTTGGACATGGTATAAACCTTCCTTCCAAATTTACATCTCTCTACCTATGTCTAGTGCAGCTAACACACATCATCAAAGGAATTTCTTTGTACAATAGATGGTTGTTAGTACAGAAACTCACAACTGGCTAGAGAACGGTGAATAAAAGACTGTGCAGTACATAGCCACAATGAAGCATCTGTATTACATCCCTCTCCAAGGGATTAAGACTTAGCTATTCAGAATGGCTGACACAAAACAGCATCTTGTAGACAAAAGAGAACTACTACACTTGTGAACTGATATCAGCTGTCATAGTCCTTACAAGAATTGCATAAGATCAGATCAAGTCACATTTTAGCATGGAAGAAGAAAGGCTTCATGATCCTCCTAACAGAAGAGTTTCTGGGAAAAGAGTCAGTTTTATTAGTGTAACTCCTGGTAATCAACAACACTCCAATGAATGGTCCCACTCCCAGAGTATAAAAGCAGCACAAACTGGAATTAATGAGTTATTAAACAAAAAAATGAAAAAAGAGGGTCTATAAGGATCTGGAAGGACCTGAAAAGGGGAGAAGTTGTAAAGAAATGTCATGAAAATAATTTGTATGTAATTCTCAAAAGAATTAATAAAATATTAATTTTAAAAAAGAAAGAAGGTTCATGGAAATTTACTATTTGCCTTGGTATATATTTTCTATTAGAGTGAACAATAATAAAACAGTATTATTAAATTTGGCTAAAAATTTTTTCCTGTATTCTGCTTATTTATACTTGCTATATGAGTCTCTGATTCTTGCTTCTCCAACAGCAAACTCCACTTATTTTCCATCCCCCATGCTTAAACAAATAGCTATACATGGGTTAATCTCAGTCCTATATAGACCTGTTTAAAAACCCACCAGCTGAGGAAGGAAGACTTCATCCCTTCTGTGAACCAATGGCATGGTCTGTTGCATAATCTGACAGGGATCCTTCACCCGGATTATACTTCTTAACCACAACTACCATTATCGGGCCAAAACCATTAGATCAAATCCGTTTATTCTCTCTCTCTCTCTCTCTCTCTCTCTCTCTCTCTCTCTCTCTCTCTCTCTCTCTCTGTCTCTCTGTTTCTGTCTCTCTCTCTCTCTCTCTCTCTCTCTCTGTCTCTCTCTCTCTCTGTCTCTCTCTCTCTGTCTCTCTCTGTCTCTGTCTCTCTCTCTCTCTCTCTCTCTCTCTCTCTCTCTCTTCAATTTTTTATTTATTTTACACACCAACCACCTTCCTCCTGCTCCCCCCAGCACTTCCCCACAACCCACCTCCTATCCACTCCTCAGAAAAGGTAAGGCCTTTCATGGGGAGTCAACAAAGCCTGTCAAATTCAGTTGAGGCAGGACCAAGCCCCTCCCTACTGCATGGAGGCTGAGCAGACATCCAGCCCTATGGAATGGGCTCCTAAATGCCAGGTGGTGCAGCAGTGATAGATCCTGGTCCATTTTATAATACCTACTGCACCATTACATACCTTTGTTAGACAGGCTACTTTAATAAACATTCAGTTTTGCTCCTTATTTGGACATTTCAAATAAAATTATGTGGTCTTATATACCAGCAAATATATAACCATAAATTTCAACAAATTGTAGATTTATAAATGATATTTTTGGGGATTTTCTTAAACACTATAGTTTTGAAATGGAAGTATATTTAATATGAAAATCATTTGTATAACTTAAAAATCTATTTTCTACATTCAACAACATTGACAATACATATAAAATTTTATTTATCAGATAATTATCACTGAAAATGATAACTGGTTTTCTTTTAGTTCTTTTGCTACGTGGAAATGGATTTTCAAGTATTCTTATAATAGTATTTTTATTATTGTGATCACATTAAATAAAAATTCCTACCTTGACAAATGATAAACTTTCATAAAAATATCTTTTGGTATCTTTTCTTTTGTTCAAGTTGGCATGTGAAATTATTCTTTTCACTATACTTTCTAGTATAGTCTAGAAATTAAAGTTGGTAAAACATGATCCAATTAATGCAAAGGAAAGAGTCACGGGAAGCAGCAAGAGACCATTCATATTGGACCCTAAAAATACCTAAGTGGTTAGTAAATCCCACGCACAAAAAGAGTCATAAAAAGGATATAACTAGGGAAAGGACATAAAAATAGATTTTATAAATTAAAATCTCATAACTGATTTACGAATGAGAGGGAGAATATAGGTTTAGGGAGCTATTGTTGGCACATAGTTAAAAAGTAATAATTATATCTGTACAGTGAGAGTGAAAAAAGAATCAAAAGATGGTAGGATCTTGAACATCTAGTTGGTCTCTGTGTGAATAAAATCACTGATGATTTTCAACAAAAAAAAGAAATTATTCTTTTCAAGTCCATCACAAGTTATTTGAGATGGTGTTAATGAGAAAATATTAGAGTATAATTTCGTGGGGAAGTCTGCTAGTTTGTCCTACTAGAACATGGCATGTTTTATAAGCTTTGTTTCCTCTATCACTATTTTATCCTTGGCCACATTTTAATATTAATTTTACATTTAAAATTTAATGTTTTAATTTATCAGTATTATAATTCATTTAACAAACCAACAATGTAACAAATGTACGACTCAACGTGAAAGCTTTATCGTCTCCTGGAATAACTCAGATCTGCCTCGTAGAGATGATGGATGAAACTTGATTCTCTTTTGAAACCTGCCTAACAGTAATTTTGAGGAATATCAAAGTCTAAAAATGGGTACTTGGTCCAAGAAAATGACATATTTGCTCTTTAATTTTAAAAGTAACATTCTTGACAATATTTTAAATTACTCACCTTATATACTTATTCCACCTCCCTGAGAGACTGTTGATAACTAAAACTTGTTTGGACAGACAGATGTCTTTATTGGTGCAGCAGATGATATCATTGTCTTTATTGATACAAAAATTAGACATGAGTTGCCTCTACTGCCCCAAAAAAACCCTTCACAAATGTCAGTAATTAGCACCATTTTAGTTGAATTTGAAATTTCTGAAATTCTAGTCAATAGCAGATAATGGATTTTAAATATATGTAGCATAAAAATAATATTTCTACAGGTAACTGAATTATTTCAAATATTATAAAAATATACATCAGAAGAAAGATTAGAGAATTCTAAACCACAGTAACAACAAGAAGAGTTAACTTGAGCTGCAGGGTTAAAATATGCTTGAGGCAAGGAAAAGTCAAAGGCAAGAGAGAGAGAGAGAGAGAGAGAGAGAGAGAGAGAGAGAGAGAGAGAGAGAGAGGGAGGGAGGGAGATCCCTTTGCAATACCACCTGTTTTGTGTTGCCTTTATAATTATCCAATCACATTTTATTGTCATGTAAAATGATTCCATGGCTTTGATACCAAGAACATTTTGGCCAGGTGGTGGTGGTCCACGCATTTAATCCCAGCACTAGGCAGGCAGAAGCAGGTGGATCTCTTTGAGTGCAAGGCCAGCCTGGTCTACAAGAGCTAGTTCCAGGTCAGCCTCCAAAACTACAAAGAAATCCTGTCTCAGAAAAAAAAAAGAAAAAGAACATTTTTTATGTGACTATTTTTAAATTCACTTATTTTTAATTCTAATGTTATCTCCAAAGTTCTGCAAATAGTTGATATTCATTCCTCCTTTATAAAGTTTTGTCACTGACATTTGATCACATATTATTTCTGTGAAAACAAAATGGTATTTTATTTGTGTGTGTGCATTTACGTTTCTTGTATTGTTCATTGATAAGGTAATTTTAAAGTGCCCTATTTTTAAAATAAAAGTCTGGATTATTGAGGGTCAAAAGAGTCATAAGCAGTAGTTGTCTTATTTCAATATTTTGTAGAATGTTTATTTATTAACATCCTGGTATTGATTATTTGATTGTCTTCAGACTAAAATTAATGAAATAGAAACATAGGAATACTTTACTTTCCACGTGTAGAACAGCATTTCTCTATGCAAAAAATATGTCACTGAAATATGATGAAATATAAGTGATAAACTTCATCAAATGTGTCTTGACCAAAGAAGTGTGTTCAAGCATTGTCTAAATTTCTGAGTCATTGTCATTGAGTTCAAGTATTATTTACACAAAAATGTTATATAAATCAGTGTCTCTTTGATTTATTATATATAACCCCACTGGGAGGAGAAATATGGAGGGCATTTGACTGATGTAATATTAAATGTATATTTTTAAGTGGCTGCATGTAAGACTAATACAAAATATATAGAATGAGTACATATTTATACCTTTTCATTAAAGATAACTAATGGGGCAGTGTTCTTCATTGTTAGCTATAACATTGATCTCCAGTGCTATTTTATTGGAAATTAATGTGAAATCCATATACATATTAGTTCTATGGGTCAGTAACGTAAGTAAAAAATTAAAACATGATATCTTTTGTTTCAAAAAAACTAGAACTGAGTATAAATGTCAGACATGTGACTATCATTGTCCAGGCATTCATGTTTAAGTTAATTTAACCCACTTCAAATCCGAATATTATTCTTTGACTCAAAGAATCCTTACTTGGTTAAATACTTGCCAGAAAACAATCTTATTAACCAGACAATTCCCACTGAGCACCAGTAAGCGTTCAGGATTTAAGAACACGGTGTTATGATAGATAGCACCACATTCCAAAATGTAATTCTAACTACATCTGCCTCAGCGTACTTTTCGAAATAATTAATTCAACCACACTGCCTCTTCAGCCTGCTTCAGAATTACTTATAATGTACAGAGAGCTCTCTGCCAGTAATTCTTGAACTTATCATGTTGTTATTTATTTTCAGAATGCCTCAATTTTCACATCCTCTATTCATTATGTATTAGTCTTTATGCTCATGTCTTCACAAATAGATATTAGTCACTTACTATAAACCAAGGAAATGGTGCTAGGAAGCACACTTATCTTATACAGCACTTTATGCATTCTTTACTTCCTGGAACTTACAAACCATTGTTTTTGAAAGTGCATTCAATGCATTTAAATGGGAATCAAAGCCTGCAGAACTTTGCAATATCCTTGGAGATGCACAGAAAATTGCAAAGCAAGGTTTAGAATTACTGCCTAATAGTAGAATTTTCAACTATAAAATATACCGGAGTGAAAGAAAGTAAATATCTTTAGATTGCTTACCAAGGGCATGTCTCAAGTTTTGTAGAAGGTAGTAATTAATATCTGCAATTACTGTATGCCAACTCTAACCCTGACTACATTGGTTTTACGTGTACACGAGATTATTTTGCAGTGTCTCTGTAGTTAGGGAATTACTCTGATTGTACACTAAATACTTCAGGCCACAAAGATGAGACTGATTCAGTAGTATTTATCCATATATAGATAAAAATATAGATAGATAGATAGATAGATAGATAGATAGATAGATAGATAGATACAGACAGACAGATAGATAGTCGGACAGACAGATGATAAATAGATGATAGATAGATAGATAGATGATAGATAGATAGATAGATCAATAGATAGATAGATAGATACAGACAGATAGATAGATAATAGATAAGGAGTGATTTCTTGAAAAGGTTGTATTTATGACAACCAGTTGACTATGTTAGGAAGCAGAATAAGCATCATGTGGAAGAGATTCTGCTTAGCTATTACTCTAATGTTTCAATGGTACAGTTTAACCATTGTGCAATTCTCACTACAAAGAATGTATGCAATGCTGTGGGATAATGCTCTTTTAACCTGTAAAGATTTGTCACTCGTATTGGTTTAATAAAGTGCTGATTAGCCAGGAGGCAAGTAGCAAAGTATAGGTGTGCTGACCAGACAAGGAAGAAAGATGAAAATGCTCCACTAAGAAAAGGTGCCAAGCCATGTGGCTAAACATAGATAAGAATTATGAGTCAATTTAAGTTGTAAGAGCTAGTTAACAATAAGCCTGAGATAATAGGCCAAACAGTTTATAGTTTATATAAGCCTCTGTGTGTTTGTTTGGGACTTAACGGCTGTGGAGCCAGGTGGGACAAACTTCTGTCTACAGTACAATAATGTGCAATGGGAGTGAAAGAATGAGTGATGATAGCTTAGTGAACTCTCTTCAAAAAACAAAGAGAAGTAATGTTAAGGACTGTGAGGACCATTCCTTGATTTTCCCCATGCTTTTTGTTTCTTTGTAGAACGATTCAATGTTTATCTTATGCCTACACCCAACCTGGATATTTATGGTGAATGCACAATGCAGATCACTCATGAGAATATCTATCTCTGGGATATCCACAATGCCAAGGTCAAGCTGGTGATGTGGCCTCTTAGCTCACTAAGAAGATATGGTCGGGATTCAACGTGGTTCACCTTTGAGTCAGGAAGGTAAGTTCCAATTTCATGACAGAAATGTAGCTATGTGTGTAACAGAGTCCTGTGAGAAAATTTCTGGCCACCATTGCTAGATATAAACATTACCTTTATAAAAGGTCAAAGCTACCAAATACAAATACCTACTGCTTCTTATTATTGATTTGAAAAATATTAATTATAACATAACTGGCTAATTACCCCAGTCAAACTCATTATAGTCTCAAACATGCATATCAAGCCATTATAATAATGTAAGGTATTAAAATGTTATAATAATAATTTGACACATTTTCATGCAGTAATTTTCCTATGCAATTAAATGTGTCCTTGGTTGTATTATTTTTGTGAATTTATTAAAAGAAAATGATATTAAGTGCTGTTTTAAAAATTATATATTACATTTTAGGTTTCAAATAAGTTACACAACGTCTTCACCACATTTTATGCTGGTAACATTATTGAGTAATTTAATACTCAAAATGACTGAACAAATTTTGTCTTAGCCACAATTGTCATAAAACAAATAGGTTGACTTTTGCATCACAGAATATGGCTGATAACCATACATGCTTGAAATGAATGGATTTCTCACAATTATTATGCATAGACATGATTATACATGAGCTTTGGACAACAAAATTAACATTTTTAATCCTCAGACCTCTTTGGGAAAATATACACCTAACATGAGACTTAAGTTGGGGCATTGTTTTTTTCCACATCAGAACTGAAATCAAAGCCTCCTACTTGAGTGAGTGCTCTAGCCAATGATCTACATATTAAGCCTAGATTTAAAATTTCTATGTGACAAAGTGACAGTTAGTACATCAGTATTTCCAGGTGGGAACTGATTTAACACACTGTTCAAATGAATTCATAGTCTTAAACAAAAATTATGACTGAGGTTTCAATGTATACAACATATCAACTTTAATCCATAACTTTCTTCATATAAAATGTTTAAATATTTAAGTATAGTTGGGTTCTAATAATATTCATCCTAGACAGGTCACATGTCTCTTAAAATTTAAGAACAAAAATCCCTCAGCTGCAGTAATTTTCATAGAATGAAGTACTTTTACACCAAGAAAATATTACATTATCATGCTAATTTCCCTGAAGAACCTTGAATCTTGTGTTTACTTAGTAACTCCGAGCTCATCCAACTATCTATTCCTTTCTGCCTAGAAACTCAGGGTGCAATATGATCGTATTCTGTATAACAATTGAAAATAAAATTTTTATTACAAAGAATATTTTTAGACATGTACACTGCTTTAAAAAATTATCACATTGTATAAAAGAATGGTAATTCTCTAACGATTCACTTATCTAAAATATTGTTTACTAAAGATTAGTGTTATAGGGGGATAAATAGGTAGATAAATAAGTTAATAAAGTGCTTATCTATAAGCATGAAGACCTAATTTTCATTCCAGAACACACATAATGAAAACAAACAAAGAACCTTGGGCATTGTGGTCCGTCCCTGAAATACAGTATTAATGAAGCAGAGACAGGAGGAAACCTGGGCATCTGTGGTCACCACCTAAGTTGTGGGCTGGGCCAGTGAAAGACCCTGGGTTGTTTAGTGGTGCTGTCGGTGAGGACGAATCACACCATACAACAAACTTTCAAGTTTGAGATTTATTAGCAAAAGGGAAGGGCTGGGAAAGAAGAGGCATAAGTCCTGCAGTCTCTTCAGAGAAGCGGCTGGAAAAGGGAGGTGGAACGAGCAGAATTTGATTTTAAAGGAGGTTTAGTGCATGTGCACAGAGACTGGCCAGCGATGAAGCACACACACACACACACACACACACACACACACACACTGACTAGGTGTCGGTCGTAGGATCTTGGGCTGTCCAGGCATCTGCCTGAATGCTGACAATGCATATGCACAGGGGATGCTTTCAGCGACTACAGCTGAAGACCCTGGGGGCAGGCTAGTTTATGCCTGAAATGCTAGCAAGCACTTGGACATAGGGAGTTGTTGTGGTTGGTGATGTATTCTGTTAGGACCCAGAAAGGCAGCACAGCATAATGCTGACACGTCTCAAAGGAGATCAATGATTTGAGGATGAAACCCAAAGTTGTCCCCTAGCATCTGCACACACACACACACACACACACACACACACACACACACACAGAGTCACACAGTGAGAAAGAGAGAGAGCGCACAACATGAACTACTGTTGCTGGGCAGGGTGGTGTATACCTCTCCTTTATCTTTTTTTTTTAATTTGGGTTTTGATTTGTTAGGGAGGTTGCAAGGGTAGAGGGCAAATGTAACAAATCAAAACAAAACTTAAAAGAAAAAGAATCTAACTGTGAAAGCTGTAGTGTAGTATGTTAAATCATACAGTTCGCCATTTAGTCCATTCATCTTTATTGCAAGTGTTCACTGCCATGAGTCATTGGTCTCGCTAAGAAGCCTATGGTTTCCAGGGATACCACCAATTATGCTCTGTCACTGGGGCTACTCTTGGATATGCTGGTTTCTGTGTCATAGAGATCCAGACACTTCACATACTCCAACAACTCATAGATGAGGTGGGTGCTGGGTGGGCCAACTCATAGCCCTGGTTCACTACCTGGTCAAGCTCTCCAACACTGCCTTGGCTACCTCACCCAATGTAACCTACAGCAAGGAGTGGATGCAGGGCCCATTCTTCTATATGCTGTAGCTGGTGTGGCACAGGGCTAGTTCTCTCACTCTGTGACCCTGCCACCAGCTCTCTCACCTGCCAGAGATAGAAAGGGGTGGAAGGGGAGGGCATCTTTTTCTCAACTGTGCTAACACTTGGCAGAGAAGAGAGGGTGGGGTCAGCGCTCTTGTCATGCCTTCGGGGCTGGCTCACCTGCATCCCCAGCAACAAGGTCAGCTACAGTGTGCTGTCCAGACAGGAAGCAGAGCCACTACTTCAGGCAATTTCATACCTATTTTTAATTAACTAATTAATTAATTAATTTTTTTAAAAACTATCTTTTTTCATTTTATATTCCAATCCCCATTCCCACTCCCTCCTCTCCTCCTGCTTCCTCCACCTTTCCCTACCCTCAACTGTTCAGAGAAGGTAAGGCTCCCCATGGAAAGTCAACAAAATTATTACATTATGATTCATAACACTAGCAAAGTTAACATTATGAAGTACCAATAACAATAATTTTATGATGCGGTGGTCACCACACATGAGGAACTGTATTAAAAGGTCTTGGCATTATGAAATTTGAGAACTCATGCTCTCAAAACACAACCAGAAGAAATCCATTTTAAGCCAGTGAGAACATATCCTACTAACATATTGATTTTGAGTTATACAGTCTACAGAACTGTGAGATCATAATTTTCTTTAGCTTAAGCTGCTCCCAGGCTTGAGATTGACAACACCTTGAGATTTAGATTCTAGACTGGATGAATGTGGAGAAGGTGAGCACTCATTTCTCTCTCCTCATATTGTAGGTGTGGTGTGACAAGTTATTTTAAGTTCCTGCTGCCTTAACTTCCGTACTGCGATTGTGTGAAACCTGGTACTTTGACCTAAAATAAACCTTTAATTCCCTTAGATGCTCTTTGTCAGGGTATTTTAGCACAGCAACAGAAATTAAACTAAGACAATAGGTGTTGTCATAAAAGCAGTTTAAAATTATGAACTCACAGAACAAAAAGAAAATTCTCATTTAGTAGTAAAATGAAGGTAGAAGTGTTTTTAAATCTAAATAGACACAATTAATGAGCCATATATTGGTGAATTTTGTGTCATCAAAGCTAACTCTACTGTTTTTCTGAAGACATTCTAGACAAAATGAAAATACAAGCCAGGGCCAGGGGGAAAAACTAATGATAGTATTGGAAAACATCACATGTATTCACAACTACAATTTTTACAGCCCCAAATAAGATGGTAAATGGCCCATTCATAAAAGGGCCAAAGTGTTATCAGTTTATAAGAGAATCTCTACTGACACTCTGGAAAACACACAAAGAAAATATGCTCAGAAAATTGGTTACCAGGAACAATAAACTGAAACAAGGCTCCACTGCATCTCCTTAGCCAAAAGCAAAACAAAACACAGAGTGCATCAATTAGAGGCAGAACAGTTCTGAGTCTCTTGGTAATATGAATAAAAACTGGCATACAATTTTCAGAAATACTTTGATAGTTTTGGGTGTACCATATGACAGAAAAATTTTCACTTCTACAAGTTTATTTTTAAAATAATACTCATATCTGAGTGTTCAGTGTCTTTCTGTATAAAAGTGAAAATAGAAACAATGTAATTTACAGCAAATGAGACTGGAAACAGAATTCATAGTGCTGTTATTTAATATAATACCTTTTTCTAATAGCACTTCATTAAACCTAAGCCAAAAAACATACATACAATCATTCTGTAAATCCTCTACTCTTTTATGCATTTTATATCCACCAAAGGATGTTCATGATAGATATTTTAGAAAATAAGAAGGGTGGGCATATGATTCAATCAGTCTGAGGACAGTTTGTCTTTGTGTACAGAAGTGACACCAGTTATGTGACCATTATCCCTGGAAGAAAGCAAAAAAATAATACACTTCTACTAAGATACCACTAATATATAGAATAATGCAACCCCAGCTCCATAAATAACAACATATAAAGCTATGTGAGGCTATCTAGTAGACTAATTACCCAATGTGTTCCTTTATTTTCCTGTAGACATGAATAGTGACCATATACAAGATGGGAGGATCAAACCAGAATTTCAAGTGTCTCTCTATTGATTTTTACCCATGTGAGTCTAGAAATCCTTCCTTGATTTAATGACTATTAGCAAAGTTTAGGAACTTTCTGAAGGAAAATTAAAAAGCCTAAAAGGAAGAACAAAACTGTCACTGTGATCCCAATAGACCAATTAGTGAAAAGCTATTCACACTAAAGCGTATGTGGGTTCAATAAAAATGTATTGAACTTCAGAGTTAATGGACCAAAAACTAAGATCAGAGCCTCCATTTCATGATAAGAATTGTTTCCTAAGGCATTTAATTAATGCTTTATCCTATGGGAAAAATTGGTTCTATTATCATAGCAAGAAATTTACCAAATTAGATACTCAAAAAAAAATCACTGTTTCTAAAAGGTTTTTCTAACATACTTTTTTGCTATGATTTTTTTCACATCACAGCCCTCCCCATTCCTGCCTCCTGCACTATGTAATTAACCTAATTAAATACCGTGGTTGAATTATTTTCATGAAGTCAAAAACCTGACTTATTTTCTGAACTGTTGTTATTCATTCAGTGGATGCCATGATAAGAACTAGAGAAGTAAAGATGAGAAGCATACAGTCTGGCCTTAAGCAGTTCAAGGGGCAATAGAGATCGGTCTATGAATGACTACAATAAAATGTACAGACTGCAATAAGAGAAATTCCATGAGGTTTATAAATCAGAAAAATAAGTTAAATTAGTTTGAATAAGTTAATGGTGATTGCTCCAACATATTATTCATGGCTAAACACTGTAAAATATGTCTCTCAATCATACTAATATGATACAGGCCTGAACAAATTGCCAGGACAGATAGATTAAAAAGCTGAGGCTGTTGCTGTTGTGAAGTTGAAATGGACCAAACTACCTCAGCTGACAACACAGGGTAATAAGACAGAGGAAATCTCTAGTAGGTGTTGCAGGCTGAACTATGTGTCTCTAAAATTAACGTGTAAAAACATTGTCCTCTGTATTTCACAGTGGGTACGAAGTCTTTACAAAGTTAACTAAGTCACATAAGGTCATGATCCAGTAGGACTCATGACTGTCCTTGTACAGAGAAGGAAAAAGAGATCTCTCTCCTCTTCTACTTCCATGAAGCATACAGAAGAAAATCCAGGTGAAGACAAGTAAAGTACTTATCTACCAGCAAAGAAAAGGCCTGAATCAGAACCAACCATGGTGGGCACTGATCTCAGACTACTATGTAACTGTGAGAAACAAATTTCTATCATCTAGGACCCATAATCCTTGTATTTTGTTAAGAAGTCTGAGATAAATGATATAAATAAATTCAAATATTCTGGCACAGAAATTATACATGTGACTACTTTAAACAGCTCAGTGTCCTGAACACTGTGCTGTCCAGTTCCATCTAAGGGAGTGAGGAAACATGGAGTGTGTGAAATATTTGGTAGGTGTCAATGCTTCTGCTACAATCATATCTCTAATTTTTTTTTTGATTTTCGAGACAGGGTTTCTCTGTAGATTTTTGGTTCCTATCCTGGAACTAGCTCTTCTAGACCAGGCTGGTCTCGAACTGACAGAGATCTGCCTGCCTCTGCCTCCCGAGTGCTAGGATTAAAGGAGTGCGCCACCACCACCCGGCCTCTAATATTTTTTTAAAAAAAATATTTTTCCATGTTACCCTTATATCAATCTCTCATAAGAGTGAGAATCTTCCAAAAGTACCACACTTTCAGATGGTAGGGCAAAGTTCAGTCTGTAGGGGATTTGTAATGTAGGCAACATTGGCTTAAGATATCAAAAGAATGATTCCAGAGGAATAATCTAAAAGGATCATTTCTCTGCCTCCATCTATCACATGAGATAAGCAATAGTTTAAGAGGGAAAGGAATTTTTTCATTGCAAATACTCCTTAAAAAGAGAGATGGTTGGAAGCCATAGGGCAGTCTACTCGCAAAAGATGGCTAGGTGGAAACTTGAGAGTCTGATTTTGAGCTCTAATAAAGATCCTTAACCTCTTTCTTCTCTTTCATCAGGAACTTGCTCATCCTCCCATCACTTCCTCTCTGCCTTGCCCCAGTTGGGAGGATTTATCTTCATCAATCTCCTTGACTATGTCTAACATGGACATAGGAAAAGGTTCTTAGGTGTTGCAAGTTTCTGAGCCACTTGTATAACTGAGGAGTGATGCTAGAGATCTGAGGCATATCAGATCATGAGCCCCAAGGAAGTAGGAGAATGGCTTTAGCCATTCTTCAGCTGAGGAATGCAACCAAAACTGTAACCAAAGGCAGATTTTGTTGTCCAGAAAAATCTCAGGCAATACAATGGTCAGTAACAATAGTTGTTGGATCAAGTATAAAAGACAGTGTAGAGAGAGTCAACCTCTTAGTGTATAAGCTGGAAATAAAGTTCATCCTCGGTGTGGATGCCCTAAGGCATTCCAGACAGGGGTTATTTCTTATATAAGCATGGTGACACTTTGGGAAATTATGTTGACAGAAATGAACCACTACTGAAGTGGACTCACACAAAGCTATCCACATGATCTAAAAGCAAACGTCATATAAATGATTTCCATTTCTCTCTTTTGTATAGAACTAATAGTAGTGTATCTGAATCATCACCATGGTCTAGCAATACAAACATTTCTAAATAAAATATGTGAATGAGTGGTTAGGCTGTTATAAATTATAAAATAACAAGGGTCGTAAACATTTTAGTTTATTTCTCTCAATAAAACTTTGATAGAATATCATCCAATGGCTTATATATTTAATTAATCTGGTCATTTGTATCAAAATTTAAGGAAAGTGTTTTTTTTTAGAAAGAGTTCTCATATCTGCTACGATTGTTTATTCTCCAATATCACCATGTTAGTTTCCTGACTTTATAAGATTTTCATAGCAAAGTTTTACTTTAAACCATTCATCGTGTCATTTAATTAAGAGATGATGGTAGACACAGTGTCCACAGTTAGTAGTGATCCTTATCCTTTAACAAGCAATAGTCTTCGCATTGTCACAAAGATTGTATGTCTTCTCTTTGTGGTTTAAAAAAAAAATGTCTCTTTTGCTTTTTGACATCATAACTACATAATTTCCCCTTCCTTTTCCTGCCTTCACTCCTACATATGCCCCTATTTTCTCTCAAATTCATGGCTTCTTGCTTTCATTAAGTTTTGTTATATACATATATAATATTTATACATTATTTATAGACATATACTTCCAAATACAAAAAGACACCTTGCTCTGTCTGAAAAAAATGTTACTTTCATATATTCTCTCAGGGCTTACCATTTAATATTAGCTAACCAGTTGGTTATGTTCTTCCCTGGGGAAGAATATTTCTTCTGTTCACACCATTGTTTTGTTGTCTGATATTTTTGTGTAGGATTGGGGACTCCTGAGGTTTCCCCTTTCTACATAAGCTTGTCTACTAATATTATTCGTGTTCAACTTAAGTTTAGGTATTCATGGTGGTGGTACTTAGTAGATATAACTTCCAACATTCCTAGGAGACACAATCAAACATTAAACTCACCCATCTTCTGACTCTAACAATATTTTGATACTCTCTTAAATGTAGGAGGTTTTATAGATGAGCTCTGTATGAGCTGTGACTTGGACCCACATTTTTTGTATTGATTTATTTGGGTGTAGACTTTTATAATGGTCTCCATCTGTTGCAAAGAGAAATTTCCTTGATTAAGTATTAAGAACTATACTTCTCTGTGGGTATAAGGACAAATATTCAGAATGTAGTTAGAGAATGTTCTGGTATAGTAAAGTTGTGATTGTGGGTTTTTCTTAATTCACCTGGGTGTTTAATGGGTTTTCAGTTCTTGCATGATGTCCCTCTTGTTGAGTAATTCTTAACTTCAATGGGAGAACTGAGCAGAAGAGTCTTCTTCAGGGAAGAGCACACCAACTGCTTATCTAATACCAAATGGTCAGCCAATAATATATATATATATAAAAGTAATATTATACACACAGAATAGATTGATTTATGCATTTAGGAATATGTATGTATACTTTTGTATGTGTATGAATACTATACACAAAAATATATGTATGGAATATTGTTGTCTGATATTTTTGTGTAGGATTGGGGACTCCTGAGGTTTCCCCTTTCTACATAAGCTTGTCTACTAATATTATTCGTGTTCAACTTAAGTTTAGGTATTCATGGTGGTGGTACTTAGTAGATATAACTTCCAACATTCCAACAAGAACAAAAATGAGGCCATGAATTTGAAAGACAGCAAGGAGGGTTATATGAAATGGCTTCAAGGGAGGAAAGGGAAGAAGGAAATTATGTAATTGTATTATAATACCCCAAAATAGCAACTTAAAATGAACTGGAATTTTTTAATTTAAAGAGAGAATATGCCTGGGCATTCACTCTGAATGAAGAGCTTGACCAGTGGGTAGGTGTTCTACTTTGCTGGGTGTTTTGTTTTGATTCATTGTTGCTGCAGATGCTTTGTTGCTATTGCTACTGTGATTTAGAGTAAGGAGCAAAAAGTAAGAAAAGAAAGCATAAGAAAGGGAGATTAAACTCAGAACCAAGTGGAGTAAAAAAGCCAGACAACTCATGAGACTTGTGCCTCTGTCAGCCATTCATACTCCATGTGAGCTCATTTTACCCCTGAGCTTCCTGGGACTTGCGCTCATTATTCATAAGACCTTAGGAGAAATACATTCACTTGTCTACCTTCTGTGCTGATATGCGGTGCAAACCCAACAATGGGTTTTGAAACAAGTTCTAAAAGCTTCTATGAATAGCACAAACAGAAGAGATAATTAAAACCATTAGATGCACATGCACACAGTGCAAGCATATCCGAGGGATCAAAAAGGATTTCTTTGAAAGACGCATTCTTCCATGTGAAAAGTTAATAGGCTATGGTCTTACAGTGCCAGCTCTAAGCATCCCAAAACAGACATGTGACTTGAACGTAATTATATTTATTGGTTACCTTAAAGAATATTATAGATATTATTTAATGAAAAAAGTAACAACTGCTTCCTGAAATTCTGACCAATCCATTTTAATTTGACATTCGTAATTAAAGAGTTATGTTTACACTCATCACTTGATCTGATCTAACTAATCAACAATAAGGACAAAAAGCAATTAAATTTATACTATTGTGCAAGAATCATAACAGGCTGGTGAAAAATAAAGTGTCACTCCATGTTAGAAGTACTGGAAGCAAAGTTTTCCTGACTTTGTGTCCTATGTGGGTTCAGTAAATTAACCTATTCACATGAGCCTTATTTGTATAAAAACAAAATAAATCCATTTAATGTAGGAACAAATTGAAAACACAACAAATATTGCCATGTTCATCTAGAAGGAAGCAAGCTACAATTCAGAATAAAACGGGAAGTCTCATTTTAACCTTTTAGTTAAAACCAGAATAAAAATATTTGAGAGAGTAGCCATCAGAGCAAAGTAGAGTAAGGAGGAGAAAAGACAGTCCTTTTTAGACACCTTGGCGAGAAAAGAGATTTCTTCTCTGTGGAATCCTTTTAGCAGGGAGTTCCTCATTTTGGATTGTCTGGCAAGCAAACTTACAATACATCCCGGAACTCTATGGAATGTCACTTACATTAAACATTTGGGCTTTAAAGGACATGTCCCTAATCCTGCATTTCCTTATATGTGCCATAGCCTCTCTCTTAAATCCCTCAAGTATCTGGGTAAGTCACATTCAAAGCTTAAAACAAGGCCCTGTAGGAATGTTTCAGATTCCCCAGACCTCTAACTGCCTTGCCTGTGCACCTTTGATAACTAGTATTAGTGGCTAAGTTAATATTTAGTAATATGTTTTAAAAATGTGACCACTTTTGCCTTTAACACTAATATTCTCAATTATGTTTGCTAGAAAATTGACAAAATAACTTTAAACAGGTATTATGCCTCTTTCATGTTCCTTTCCAATAAGTAATTCTTAGAAGTGAATATGTTTATAGGAAGAAAATGTCAAAATAGTAAATAAAGTCATTTTGCAACCACGTTGAAATATAGCAATGTATCCCAGCAGCATAATAAAAAGATGAGAATGGGATTTTGTAAGGTAAGTCACCTCACTGTTAAATATTTTTATATTTGTATAAAATGTTTTGCAAATAAATGTTTTATTTGCACAATGACACTTAAAATGCAATGAATCTATTTATCTACATATAAACTTAGATAAACTGAGCTACGTCTTCATTAATGTACAGAATTTATCTAAAACATTTATAAGACAATACAAAGTGTGTCTTTTGAATTGTACCCCATAACTTATCTGACATATTTCTTTTATTGCTATTATTAACTAGAAGTCACTAGAATGCACCATTTTAAGGCCAAATCTGGTAGTTTTGCATCACATACTTATCATATTTTGTCATAGTATGCAGTAGCCTATACTAGATTCAGGGCATAAAATCTTCAGGATACAAGCCTATACAAAATATTCTGTACTCCCTTGTGGCTCAGTTTCTCCATCTTAAGTGGGGGTTTTTCATAGACTGTGCAATTGTTTTTAAAAATAGATGAGATGGTACATACCAAAAAACTTTACCACAGTGTAGACAAAGAACATCATGGAGAGATATGGATCTCAGTAAAACCTTGCCATGTCTCTTATATTATTTTACAGTAGAAAATGAATTTTAAAAAGATTAATTCTTTCTATTTTAGAAGAAAATATAACATAATGTTCTTGTGCAGTGCTCCTGCATGTAAAACTAAAGATCATATGACTTGGTCATTTTTCAAACTAAGAGCAAAATTCCTTCACATACCATGCTCCACTTTACACAATTGTCCATCGGCAGCATTGTCCACAAAAGAGAAACATGCAGTTAACATTGGGCTTCTTTGGGTAGACGAGGTCCCTCAACCTTATGGCCTTTAAAATCAGGACTCTAAAATAACATTTGGGTAACTCATGCTCCATTACTCTGCAATGGTATTGTACTTGAGCGAAGTCAAATCAGGTTCTGAATTGGTCTTGCTGGTATGGAAAGTCCCCATTGACCTTCTATTTGCTTTCCTATTACCACACTGAACCCACTTGGTGGTATTGAAGGCTACCCTAATTTCACTTATTATATAACCATTAAGTAACAGAAATTGGTTTATTCAAAACAGAGCTAGAGAACAACCCACCAGTAATCCCTCTGGAATTAAGTTATTTGTAAAAAAGAAAGTTTAATCAAAAGAAAAACAAATGCTTTAGTAACACCATATCAGGGACTGAGTACCACATATATTCAAGTGGATACATTTGTAGTTTTCCCAAGTGAGGCAGGCAAGCCAAGAGTGTAAATTCTGACATGTAACCTTTGCGCCTCATTAAGGGAACATTCTTTTCTACTTGCCACAGTGTAGAATACCACTTAGCCGACAGTATTCTGTAAAGCTGGCTATAGAGCAGCTAACTGCAACATTTTAGCTGAGAAGGACAATATAAAATGAGAACTATGGGACTATTTAAAACTCTGCTAATACAGTAAATTAGTAATTAGTAAATTAGAAATGACAAACTAAATATGTTGCAATGGCATTCTGTGATAAGTGTTTGGGCTTGTTTGTTTTTGTGGAATTGGTGAAGGCTTTTACTACAAGAACTGGGTCTTACTGTATGTATATAAGTTCTGCTTGTTCAGCATCATAGCTATCATGTTACTTTTACCCTGATCTGCCTTAAAACACCCCTCTCTATTTGAGGAGCCTAACTGCCACTTTAAGAAACTTATCAGACTGTCTCTACTTGTCTAGAGTTTCCTTGAATGACAGCTCTGCAGAAATGGAAAAATTGCTTTCCTCAGGTTATCTATGTTTGAACATTGACTTTTTTCTTTAATTGCATTTCCACCCCATAAGGGTTTCTGAAATTTCACTCCCCTTGTTAAGAAGAATTTCTGAATTAGTGTCAAGTTTGAAATAGGCACACAAGAAACAAATTCGTCAACCTACCCTGGTGCCTGGGGAAAGTTGATCTCATTTCTGTCCCCACAGTTCTCTATAGCTTGAGATTTCTGTCCTGCCTGGTCCTGCAGACATTAAGTTCTGAAGAAACACACAGAGGCTTATATTACTAATAAACTGTTTGACCTATTAGCTCAGACTAATATTTACTAGCCCTTACAATTTAAATTAACCTATAATTCTTATCTATGTATAGCCATGTGACTTAGTAGCTTTTCTCAGTGCAACATTTTCATCTTGCTTCCTTTGCCTCTGGGTGGCAACTACAGACTGAGCCTTTCCTCTTCCTAGAATTCTCCTAGTCTGGTTGTCCCACCTATACTTCCTGCCTGTCTCCTGGCCAATCAGCATTTTATAAACCATTACAAGTGACAAATCTTTATAGTGTACAAGAGCATTGTCCCACAGCAGTTTTCCATTTTCCTAGAATCTCAAATGGTTGTGTATCTGATGACTCACTCAGCACAATATTTTGAGAGCCATTCATTGTTTCATGCAGAGTTTACTCTCTTCTGTGTAGTTGATTGTAGTACAGCTGTTTAATCTGTCACCAGTCAAGAATAAAGCATTTCTTTCTTTTTTCTTTAAAAAAAAAGGAAAAAAGGTTGGGATTATGTGTGTGCACATGCATCTGTCTGTGGGCATGTTCACGTGTGAGTGCAGTTACCTACAGAGGCCTGAAGAGGGCGTCAGACACCCTGAAAATGCAACTACAGATGACTGAGCTGACCCACTTTTGTGCATCTAACTAAACTGCGATCCCCTAAAAGAGTATTACAAAGTTCTTAACTGCTGAGTCATCTTGCCAGCACACATGTTTTAAGGCCTTGCTTCATATACACCCATTTGTTCTGTTTAAAGGAATAATTCTAATACTGGAGTTTCAGTGTCTTTCTATGGTTGTCACATCATACAAAAAGTCAAGGATTACTCATGAGGCGCATGGTCTCATTAATAAAGACTCTAAGAATAGGCTCAAAGGTAAACTCAGGGAAATTTTTATTAGCATTTAAAAGAAATATTCCCAGGGCCAGGAAGCTGTAAATGTCAACAGCTGCCTAGGAGTATGTGTATAGAAGGGGTGGGGAGTAATGCCTTTAAGGTGGCAATGAGGTCAGATACACAGCTGACAAGCAGCCATATGGTAAGAAAGAAAGCTTTAGAGAAAGAATAAAGAAGTCCAAATGTTGGGGAAATTCAAAGTGTTAAGGAAAACTAGTTTAGAAAAGAGAAAGAAGGAAGATGGTAGCTTTAATCTTTCATTTCAGGAAAGCAGGTGGACATAAGAAGGTGTGTGTCTGGGGATCCATAAGCTTCTGTTCTAGAGAAAGGGTTTCTGGAAAGGAGGGATACAGTATTTCATTTAAATCCTAATTATTCTACCTATCTCCTTGGCATGGCCTAAGGCAAGCCAACCTCCCTAACACGTCTCTTGGTGGGTTACTATAAAAGTCCAAATGGAATGTTGGGTCTCCACCCAAGCCAGGAATTTTATTCTCTTGACCAGAGGGTATTTTTTTTCTACTCTAACAATTCTCTCACCAATTATGTAACAAAGTGGGAGACTAACTTACTTATTTTATAAGTTTTTTTAACAACCAATATAGGTTTATTTCTGGATTTTAATCCATACATCATATAAAAATTCTTATCATTAAGCTTGTATAATACAAACAAGCAGATAAAAGTGCTCTCAAACATCACTTATAATTTCTTTTTTAAGACGTAAAACCAGAACTTTGAGAAATATAAACAATATGAAAACATAAAAGTAGGATATTTAAGTTTTAATTTTCTTCATAAGTACTTTAAATAAAAAAATCCATGTTGCTTTAGTAACTATAATAAAACAAAATTTCCTTTGAATGTACAGGCAATGACTTTAGTTGATTTTATTATTATTTATGGTAGGAGATAAGGAGATGATTGCAATTGAATAAATATCTTTTTTAAGAAAAAAATCTCAAGATGTACTAGCAAGGCTAGACAGTAGTGAAGGAGCAATCAACCCATCTCAGCTGTGAACAGAAGTGAAAAACTGAAGGCAGGGGCTTTATCATAGAACTGATGCTGTCAGCTGGCTCTGAACATCAAGGCTATCTGTCCTTGTCCAGTACCAGTCTTTAAGATAATTAGGGTAGAAGGACAGTGGCTTAGGGCTGGGGAGATGGCTCAGAGGTTAAGAGCACTGACTGTTCTTCCAGAGGTCCTGAGTTCAATTCCCAGTAACCACAGGGTTGGCTTACAACCATCTGAAATGAGATCTGGTGCCCTCTTCTGGTCTGTAGGCACACATGCAGACAGAACACTGTATACATAATAAATAAATAAACAAATCATTTTTTTTTTAAAAGGCAGGAACACTAAATAAAGGCTGAGAGGGTGTGGACTTTGGATGGATGAGTTGGAATTTGTACAGCATATTTTGAAGTAAGCTGTTCAGTATTTGAAAGTTGGCTGAAGGGCAGATCTCCCAGACTTTAGGTTCCATCTGCCAAAGAATTAAAATATATAATTAAAACATATTTTCTCAGTATATTTCTTTAAGAAATCCTTTGAAATTAATTGTTCATAATAGAAATTAAACATCTTTCTGATTATATTTTTATCTTTTTAAAAAAAATTATTTTGTGCATTCGGCTATTTAGTTTGCATGTCTTTCTGTGCACCATGTGTGTGCAGTGCCCAAAGAAGCCAAAGAGAGCATTGGATCCCATTGAACTGGAATTACATATGGTTGTGAGCCGTGATGCAGGAGCTGAAACTGAAAATGGTTGTCCTTTGGAAGAGCAGTGAACACTCTTAATGTCTGTGCTATCTATCTCTTCAGCCCTTTGACTTATCTTTAAGAAATGGTAGAAGAATGCTCTTGTCTAGCCTATGCAGCTCAATTCTATGTCACCGTTGAAAAGGAAAGACATAGTAAGGAATCTGTACTCCTATCACACTGAGTACTAAAGACAGGAATAAAATTTGTTGTTCCTGAAATTTGGAATTTACTGAATGTTAAAGTGATTTGGGAAAATTAAGGAGAGGAGATGGGGTAAAACCCACAAAAGTTGACTAAACACTGAAGCAGATAAATTTCAATTAAACATGCCAATACACTGAATTGTTGATCCGCTCTTTAGCAAGCAGAAAATCCATATGAGTTGGAAATAATAAAAGGGCACGCTTCATCAAAAACTGAACTATGATTCAGGGATGGAAAATAAAAAAGCAATAAAATTGTTAGAGAAATTATTTCTCTGTAGTTATGATGAAGATCCCATTTATCTTTAACAGGGAAGAGCATTTTATGCCTTGTCTCTGAAGAGTGAACAATCAGTTTCTATTGTATCAGTAGCTCATAAAGATAGAATGTGCCTGGTATTTTTTATAGTAGTCATGAATTCTACTACTCCAATGAGTCCAAAAAGAGCCATCGTGAATACCAGGTCATCTCTAATCTACTGGCCCTCTCTTTGCCCCTGATTATTTGATGGCTCCAAAGACAGCATTAAATCCTAGAAAAAAATTAAACAACAATTTAAAAGGCTAGAATGTATATTCCTAATCATAATACAACCTACACTATAAAGATTGTGAACAATGCCTTTATATTTACTTATACATTAAAAATTTAATAAATCTGTTGTTTTAAAAGAAAAGATAATATATTAGAATTTTTAAAAGTGCAGTTGTTTATATATAAAGGCTCTTCATGTTTGCACAATGTTGTGCATTAACATTATTTCACAACAACAAATATTAGTTGAAAATACAACTTAGCAAATACAACTTGCATTGATGAAGTTCAAATATATGCCTTATTACTTGATATACTTTATTAAGTCAAGGAATAACTTGATTTCCCCAAATGTTGCAGTTATAATCATATTTTTCATAATACATCTATACACTATTAGTATAATTTTAACACATTTCAATTATTAATCACCGTATTTACCATTATTATTTATATTGACATTATGTATAGTTGACAATTATATTATTAAGCATAATACTGTCAAAGTTATTGCTTTTATCTATAATCTTTATTTATATCCTCTTACCCATATGTGCAGAAATCTATAATAATCAAGCCAACCTCAGATCTCAAGCTGTTGCTAGCACATTACCAAACCCTTCTGAAATTGCCTAATGCAGGAAATTTATTTATATGGCAGCATCTAGTTAGTTTTATGAGTTAGTAATTGGCTCTTTTCCTACTAAGAAAGCATAAGAATGCTTTTACTAAACTCATAAGTCTCTGTTATTTCAGTATAAATATACACAAATTAATTTTGTGCTTTCAAAATGCATTGGTTTTTAAATTGCAAAGTAGTTCATCCTAATTTGTATTTATTTCTCAAAATATTAAGTTATAGTCAATATTTTTGCTACGATTATTTGCTGAAACTTTCTTCATCCATTAGATCATTCTGTTGGAAGTTTTGATCCAACATGCAGCACATACAGAGGCAGTACCTTAAGGATAATGTGCATGAATTGTCTTAGAGTGAAGAAAACATGTGTCTTAGAACACAATTTTCCTTTTAAATATAAAATCTCTACCACAGGTGTATTTAAAAAAAACAAGAGCAAAGCTTTATGAGAAAAATAAAGCAAAAATAAAAAAATAGAGAATAATAATCAACCTTTAAATTACCAGATATCAAATTTATTATCTGTAGACATCAAGATAAATATGCTTGCAATACATGATGACTGATAATTTTATCAAAGACATTGGCTGTGATGGCACTTGCTGGTAGGATTTGCTGAAGGAGAATTTCATTAATGAATAGGAAACTTCTAAAACAATGAGCAAATGAGAATTCTTAAACAAACAAATTTAATGTTCCAAGGTTTATTTACTACCCAGACCTTAATAGTATGGAACAACCACAGTTATTGCTTGAAGTAGTGATACCTAGCATCATTGCCATCATCATCACCATCACCATTTCTCACAATTATCCGAGTTAACCAAGTTGAGCTGAGTAATTCTCAAAGACAATTGCAGTCAAATGGTGACTTGGAAAGGCATCATTACAAAGCTTTCCCTAGTTATACATAAGGAGCTGGATCTTATCTCTCATGGAGATTTCAAGTAGGAAAATCAAGTTGTTAACCCCACTTACTCACAACATCTTCAGTGTGACCTAGAAATTGAATTGCAAAAGCAAACAACCCGTGAGGTGGAAACCATTTTACATAACCTTGAACCAGAAGTTATGCATATTCAATTTTATATTAAGTGTATCATTTGGGTGACATCATCTTCAACAAGAATTATATAAGAACTCTGATTTGATATTAGTAGTGACAAAAATAAACCAGGTCTATGTAATACACATACACAATATGAGCGAATAAAATGCACATAACAACAAGTCATGGTGCTCATGACCTATAAACCTAGTGCATGGGAGACTAGGGAATGAGGATGGCCATTGGAGTCTAGGCCAGCCTGGTCTACATAGAGAGGTCCAGGGAATCCTGAACTACAAGATGAGTACCTACCACTAAAAGGCATGGACAAAGAAAATAAAAACAAACAAGCAACAACAACAACAACAAAGAAAACCCTAGCAACTGTAGAATTGTTATACCTGAAACAATAATCCACCAATAAAAGAAAAGTAAAAAAATCAAACACTTAAAAAAAATCACAGTGAAAAGAAAAGAATGTAAGTAAGCATGAGAAAGAGAGAAATTTCTCTTGTAGAACTGAAACATGGAAAAGAGAATGGAGAAAATTAGAGAGATACAATTTTTGATAGAATTGTGGAAAGATTTCAACAAGAACAAAAGACACCAGAACATAGAGTCAAGAATTTCTACTAAAAATAGCTGTGCAAATTTGAAAGAAAATCTCGTTTTAGAATCAACGTTCTTTCAGGAATTGTGATGTAATTTATGGCTGCTATCTATGTAGGAGTTATACAAGCTAGGAGATGAAGGAATGATACTTGTACTGTTCCAGGGTGAAATGACCATCTACTTCACATGAAAAAATTATCTCGAGGAAGCAAAACCTAAAAAGTTTCTTCCCCAGCAAACCTATATCAAAGTTTAAACATACTGAAGCAAACTTCAGGAAAAAGAAAACTTTTCTAGACAAGAGGCTAAAGGCATCACAGAACAATGAAAGGATACATGAAAAGAGAAAAGATGTGGGAGTGAAAGGACTCAGTCTAAATTTATTCAAAAGTGAAAATACAGAAAACTCATATTAATTTGCCATTTCAGTCTTGAAGAGCAACAGGCTAATGTTTGTTTATATCAGGATGTTAAAACTGACACACAAGAACAAAATAAGAACAATCTGCATGAGGAAAACTATAAGAATTTGATAAAGGTAAAAAAAAACAACAAATAAATAGGGAGTTGTCTTTATTCATGAATAGGACTATCAGCATCCCAAAAATATTTCTTCTCTACTTAATCTGCAGATTTAGTGCAACCTCGATCAAAATCCCAAGTTATTAATTTTTGTTAAAAGTTTTTCATATTCTATAAGACAATATTCTTATAATTTATTACATTAATATTTATAAGTTAATTGCAAATTCTACATGGAAAGGCAAAAGATTAGAATAAGTCGATGCAACATAGAAGCAAAAATAAATGTTATTAGACCAGCACTACAAAGCTTCAAGACTTTGCCTGAAGGAAAGCAGTCCAGACAATGTAGATTGGCAAGAGAACAGATGAATAGATTAATAACAGAGAAATACACCAAAGCTAATAAACTCAACTCCTGTTTTACAAAGTAATATAACATAGCAAATGTATCATTTTCAACAAATGTTGTTAGAATTTCTGAATATCTACAAGAAAATAAAATTAAACCTAGATATGGGTTTAAATACAATTCCAAGTAGGTTATAAACTTAAATGTAAACTTCAAAGCTATAGGCCCTGAAATAAATAACATAGGAGCAAATCTTGATTACTTCAGGCACTTCAGGCATGGGGATGATTTTTAGACACACATAAGACAAAAGCACCACCCATGAATAACTAACATATGGAACTTCATTTAAGTTAAAAAACTTCTATTCTATTAAAGACAATACAAAGATAGTCAGAAGAAAACCTGCAAACACTATCTGATAATGACCTATTGTCTAAAAAATACAAAGAACTCTTACAACTCAGCAACAAAAATATAATCCAAATAGTTTATTGGTCAAGGACCTGAACAGATTCTTCAACAAAATTCTGTCCAGTATCATATGTATTCATAGAGACACAGATTAGATCAATGAGATGCTATCATGCCCAAAATCTGAGTACACCAGATGCTGGTGAATTATTGCCTTGTGATAGTAGAGATGCAAAGTGGTACAGTTACTTTTCAGATGATACAGTGTCATACAAAACAAAAACAGTCTTACCACGTAGCACATGTACTACATAATCGTCTATTCAAATAATTTAAACATATTTACACAAAATCTTGCACATGGGTGTTTCAGCACCTTTATTTATAATTGCAAAACTTAGAATTAGCCATTACAATTATCAGTAGATAAAGAGACAAACTGGTATCAATATTCAGTATGAATGAGCCAAAGCTATGAGATGTGGGGAAATCAGAAATGTGGACTCTGAAGAAAGGAAAGCAATCTGAACTTGCCTCACGCTGTAAATTTCCAAATGTGTGGCTAAATAGCCAACATAAACAGTAAACTCAATTGTTTAATCACTCAGGAAAATAGAACAGAATTTCAGTAAGACTATCCATACACAATAATGCTGAAAATGAGAAAGAATGACAACAGTAAGTGTTGAGAATGTGAAATCATGGAAACATTCACATATTTTAAGAAAAATCCCTTGAGCCAGGCGGTGGTGGCGCACACCTTTAATCCCAGCACTTGGGAGGCAGAGGCAGGTGGATCTCTGTGAGTTCGAGGCCACCCTGGTCTACAAGAGCTAGTTCCAGGACAGGCACCAAAGCTACAGAAAAACCTTGTCTCAAAAAAAAAAAAGAATCCCTTGAATAAACAATAGAAATCAAATGGTAGGAAAAGAAAACTACAAAGTCAGGAAACAAAGCTATAATATTTATGAATACACATATAGAGGGAAGACTGACGATAGCAAAGAAAGTGACCTCCTTAAAAAAAAAAACTGCCCAATCAGAGTAAAGTGGGAGAAATTTGGGTGAAGAGAGAATGCTAACCGCATTCTTTTTTTTAAGGCTATTTTTTATTGATTTTTGTTGAGCTCTACATTTTTCTCTGCTTCCCTCCCTGTTTATCTCCTCCCCTCCAACCCTATCCTAAGGTCCCCATGCTCCCAGTTTACTCAGGAGATCTTGTCTTTTTCTACTATCCATGTAGATTAGATCTATGCATGCCACAGTTCTTTTTATACTCAGTGGTAACCCATTAGCACTGCAGAGCTTCATGGATTGATTATCTTTCAAATTCTTTTCAGGGAATTAATTTTTTAGCATGGTCTTCACAGAACATATTCAAGTATTATCAATTGTCTCTTAACAAATTGAACCCAACTGAGAAAATTTCAACAACTAGCTGATGTTGTTACACAGCTTCCGTAAATGAGGACGTTGGGAATGATATAGTTGAACTCTTCTGACTTATTCCAGGGATGACTAGAATTTGAGTCACCTCAAGGATCAGGTGCCTCACTCTTGAGATAGCTATCTGGCTTTGGGTCCTTATTGCCCACGGCCTGAAGAAATCAATTTCTTCTCATTTTTGCCTTTCAAAACACAGGTGAAATCATAACAAATGGTTTCTCTGCAAGAGACAGAATGGCTATAACAAACAGAAGTCAGTCTGTTTCCTAATGCCAAAATCAGTATCACACTTTCTTAGTCATGTTCCATTCATCAGAAATTAATAATAAGAGCTGTTTCACACTCGAGAAGACAGCAACACCATGAGAATTCCAGAAGATCGGGATCATTTGGGGCTGTTTCAGAGGCCACACTACCAGCATTAGAATGTAATTTGGCAATAATTTAAAATCCAGAAACAATCAATGCATCTACAATAGCACTCTATTATATACTGTCTATAATACATGAACACAAAAATAACAGCATTTTCATTCCTCAAAAGTATCAGAACTTGCCGCATTCTACTTTTAACTGCATGGTAATTATATCAATGCCTAGTGAAAACACTTTAGTGGTAATGATACTAACAGCAATGAAATTGGCTTCTGTTATAAGATTAAACAATAAATTCATAATTTTTCTCATTTCTTTTAATCTTACTCAAATCCATAAGTTCACAAGTGTTCTCTCTATTAAACCTTCTGGATGCCAACCAGAGGGAAGGGGCTCATAAGGCCTCACCCCTGGGAGAGGAGCTATAGACAACTAAGGGTTGCAGGTGGGGCAAATAATCAAATAGTCCTTCAACTTCACTCCTGTAGACACCCTAGTTAAATACAATGGGTCTAAAAAAAGTGAAAAAGAAGAAAGGAATTGGTGGGAGGACATACAGAGGAGGTAAGAGGGGATAATTGGGAAGAACTTGAGCAGATGACAGTGTGTGTGTGTTTGTGTGTGTGTGTGTGAATTTATAAAATAATATTTTTTAAGAACCGAAAAATAATATTAAAGTAGAATATAATGAGAAAGATAATAAATATGTAGTGAATATCTATGATGATATTTGTTATTATAATGTTGGAACATTTTGAAAATCACCACTTTACCTCTCAAATTCTAGGCTGAAGAAAATACAAATCAGCTTAGAAATGATCACGGCCAACAGTCATTATCCAAGGGGTGAATGGTGGCCATGGTATTGTCAGATTCCTTCTTACTCTTTATGCTGATTCTATATGTGATTGCCCAGACACGGAAGATACCATCAGATGAGCTGGTTGACAGACAGAAAATTCTAATCCAGGACGCAGATCCTTTACATTCCAGTTACTGATGATGCAGAATCTCAGCACTGACAGAAATTGTGAGAGACATTCAGAAAAAAGCCCAGCTCATCAACAGTTGCTATTTTATATATGGACATACTTATTAATCAGTCCATTCACATAGTTTATAAACTCTGGTGTTTGATCTTAGACAAAAAGCTGATTTATTTCTGTGTTTTGGGACTTTTCGTTGTTGTCATTGTTGTTTTAATACAATTTGCATGCTGATTATACAATCATGATCTTTTCAAAATAAGTACTAAATATTTTTTTAAAAAATTCCTGTAAGGTAGTTTATCAAGAACAAGTTTAATTAGGTGTGAATTCTATTACAGGAAGGAGGTACCAGTGCACAAGGTCCTATTGAAAGGACTAAATATAACCAGAAAGTAGGATATATTTTGTTTATACTTAGCAAAAATCCCTTTAGCCTTGTGTGATGATGCATGCCTGTAACCTTAGCAATCTTGAAGTTGAGGCAGGAAGATCAGGAGTTCAAGAGCAGCCTCAGCTGCATAGTTTATTGAAGGTCAGTCAATCTCAAATGAATGAATATGAATAAATGAATGGATGGATGGATGGATGGATGGATGGATGGATGGATGGATGAATTAATGAATATTGTCTGGTATACAGACTGCTTCAAGATATATTTGGAGGCTGAGGTTCAGTTTATTACCTTATTCTTAATGTTCATATATTTACTAGTAGCATGGTAGCATATAAACTTTAAAATTAGGCTTCTCAGAGTAGAAGGGCATGACCTAAATCCCCTGTGATATACAAATCTCTGCATTAGACAGTTCTCCCATGCTCGTTTTTAATGTTTTTTTCTCTTTTATATTTATATTTTATATTTTTAAACAAGCTTTTTTTATTTTACAGCCCAATCCCAGTTCTCTATCGTTCCAGTCCTCTTGCTCTCCTCACCTTCCCCACACCCCACTCCCCATCCATTCTTCAGAGAGGGTGAGGTCTCCCATGGGGAGTCAACAAAGTCTGTCACATCACTCGAAGCAGAACCAAGGCCCTCCTCCCTATATCTAGGCTGAGTAAGGAATCCCTCCATTTGTAATGGGCTCCAAAAAGCTAATTCATGCACTAGGGATAAATACTGGTTTCACAGTCAGTTGCTCAACAAACTGGCCAAGCCACATAATTGTCACCCACGTTCAGAGAGCCTAGTTCGGTCCTATGTAGGTTCCCCAGCTGCCAGTCCAGAGTCAGTGGATTTCCACTATTTCAAGACAGCTGTTTCTGTGGGTATCCCCAACATGGTCTTGACCACTTTCTTCATGTTATCACACCTCTTTCTCTTTGACTGGACGTCAGGAGCTTGGCCCAGTGCTTGGCTGTGGATCTCTGCATCTGCTTCCATCAGTTACTGGATGAAGGTTCTATGATGACTATGATGACGATTAAGGTAGTAATCAATCTTCTTATGGGAAAGAGTAGTTAAAGTTACCTTCTCCGCTATTACTTAGATTCATAGCTCTGGTCATCTTTGTGGTTTACTGAGTATTTCCATAATGCCAGCTTTCTCACTACTCTATAATGGGTCACTCTATCAAGTTGTCTCTTTCTTTGTTCTCCCTCTTTGTCCTTCCCCCAACTTGACGATCCCAGTCCCTCTTCCCCACTCCCCTTCCACCTTCCCCACTTCTCCCACACTTCCAGTTTATTCAGGGGATCTTGTTTTATTCCCCTTCCCAGGGGTATCCATGTATGTCTCTCTTGGGGTCCTCTTTGTTTCCTGGCTTCTCTGCCTCCTCATACTCTTAACAAGAGATCAACAAGTGTTACAGAATCAATACTGAGAATTGTTTTCTTTGTTTGAGCAAGAATTTATATTACTAGTACATATCAGGCTCTCAATAAATATTTACTTGATTGCTTGAAGATCATACCCCAATCGAATATTTAATTGATGAAGTTTTCTTATTTTGACATAGTTACTCTTTCAATGGAAGATGAGTGATGAACTCAGCAGAAGTATCAAGGTCACAAGAATAGATCTGATAAGAATTTTAAAATATACTCATAATGTTGCCAATGAAATATACTCATAAAAATACATTGAATAAGAGTAGAAAGCATTGTGTGTTTGTTCTAAAGTAAAACGTAAGTTTTTTGTCTCCTGCAGCATTTTGCTGTTGTATGCAGTACACCTTCAGGTGAATTCTTTAACTGTAATAAGCAGTTTCATCTCTGTATCCTGACACTAGTCATCCATCAAAAAATGCTAATTATGTTAGTTCTTATCTAAGCCATCTCTCTTGGAAAGAATTTTAAAAATGCAGTAGCAGCATTATTAGAAATTTACTTAAAGTATGTATTTCATGCATTTATTGATGAGAACAGAAAATAGAAAAAAAAATAACACAGACTTATTTTTCCTCCAGCCACAAACAACAATATAAAAATTACATAAATAAATGATGTATAAAGGTAGTGAAGCTAAAAGGTCATAGAAAGTATGTTTGGGCCAGTGAGAAATATGCATATTCTGAATATACAGTTAAACATTTGGGTGGTCAAAGACAATTAATTCATGTAATGTTTGAACACCAAGAGTCCATCAAGGACATGCACATAAACCAAAACCTTCCTTAAAAATGATATGATGTTATTTCAAATGGAGCTTAATATTATTAATTCCATTTTATAAAATGAAATCAATTGCTTAAAACTACATGCGACTTTTCATCACAGTTGAAGAAGCTTTGATATTCTTTTTTGTTTTTGGTTTTCAAGACAGGGTTTCTCTGTAGCTTTGAAGCCTATCCTGGAAACTAGCTCTTGTAGACCAGGCTGGCCTCCAACTCACAGAGATCCACCTGCCTTTGCCGCCCAAGTTAAAGATATGCGCCACCACAATCCAGCTTCTTTTGTTTTGTTTTGGTTAGCTTTGGTATTCTTAAGACATTCTTTATGCAAGAAAATGATATCACCTCTTCACATTTATACCTACAAACTTTTGGTTCCCAAATTAAAACACACACACACACGTACACGCGCGCGCGCGTGCGCGCACGCACACACACACACACACACACACACACACACACACACACACGGGAATTACGGCAGAAAAATATTCTCTTTTTTTCCTCAAATAAGTATGTTCAAACACCCAAATAGGTCCTGATTAGAATGATGTCAGCATTGAACATAAACCTACTGAGTCACTTTTTTCCCTTTGATCTAGAGGTACATTAATGAACAAACTCTAGAGACTATTACAATGCCCTCTCCTCCAAAGGCTTCTCCCTTTGAAACCTCTCTGCGTTAATAGTGACCTGGATATTCCCTGTGTAAGCCAGCATTGCATTACTAAACACCCAGCTAAAGCTATTTAGGCTGTGAATTCCTCAGTCTAATTGTCATAATTCTCTGGAGACTCATTAAGGAAAATCAATGAGTTCATTCTTCTGAGGTAGTCATGGATTAGGATAGAAAAACATTTGAATAACAGTTATGATTCTAGTGACTGAATCTTCTAAGCATTAACTCTTCTATCAATATACAATGTACTATGACCTAACCCTTGACCTGGACACATTCTAAGTAAGTTTGAACAACCCCAATATTCGGAAATGATCTTCCCCTTCTCTCTCTCTCTCTCTCTCTCTCTCTCTCTCTCTCTCTCTCTCTCTCTCTCTCTCTCTCTCTCTCTGTGTGTGTGTGTGTGTGTGGGTATGTAAATTCTTATATGGGCTCATGCATGTGTTCACGCTTCTGGAAGACAAAAGAAAACATCATGTATCATTATTTTCTTTCTCAGGCCACATCCACCTTGTTTTTTGAGCCAGATTCTTGCACCAGGACCTGAAATACTGATTAGGGTAGTGTGGTTGTCCTATAAGCCCAAAGATCAGTCTGTCTTGATCTTCCCAGTACTGTAATTACAAGTAGAATTACCACACCTAACTTTTTTTTTTTAAGTATAAACGGGTTGGTTTATTATCACAGGTTTATTATTAACTATCTCTTACAACTTAAATTAACCCATAATTCTATTTATTTTAGTGGCTTGGTACCTTACTCAGTGAGGAATTCTCATCTTGCTTCTTACATATCTAGGTAGTGACTGCAGACTGAGCCTTTCTTCTTTCCAGAATTCTCCTAGTCCGGTGGCCCTGCCTATAATTCCTTCCTGACTATTGACCAATCAGCATTTTATTAAACCAATATGAGTGATAAATCTTAACAGGGGGTAGGAGCATTGTACTACAGCACTTCTTTGTTCATCTAGCTTAAGTACATTTTTTTTTCTTTCTTTTTTTATGTATTTTTTTATTGATAAAAGGAGAATAAAGAAAAGAAAGAAAACAAAAAAACAAATTTCCACCTCCTCCCAGCCTCCCATTTCCCTCCCCCTCCTCCCATTCTTCTCCCTAACTTTTTTTTTTATTGAGAAAAAGAAAAAAAAAAGTATCCGCCTCCTTCCAGCCTCCCATTTCCCTCCCCCTCCTCCCACCTTTCTCCCACCCTCCCAAACTCCTCCCCCCTCCCTCTCCAGTCCATAGAGCAGTCAGGGTTCCCTGTCCTGTGGAAAGTCCAAGGTCCGCCCCACTCTGTCCATGTCCAGGAAGGTGAACAACCAAACTGGCTAGGCTCCCACAAAGCCAGAACATGAAGTAGGGTCAAAACCCGCACACCTAACTTTTTATATTGGTACTTCAGAACTGAATCAAGTTTTTACACTTATACAGCCAACACTTTACTAACTAAGCAATTGCTCCATCCCAAGTGGGTTTTCTCATTCTTAAGAAGATAATCTAGTACTAAAAAGCAGCATAGTATCCAATAAGTATTTAGAATTATCACTGTCAATTAAAAAATAATTCTTTGTTGTTAAAATACTATAATGAATGAAATTTATCTGTTTCTGCTAATTTTTGTTGTTATTTTATATACTTTTACCTTCAAATTCTTTTATGCAACACTCAAAAATCATTCCTTAATAGGCATGGCCATAAGGCTTTTGGAAAATAACATTAGAAAATTTTTTTCCTGATCATCTTCCAAAGGGGCTTGACCCAATTTCCTCAGCTGTGGCAGTAGCTTCAGAAACTGCAACACTGGAGCAATCTCTCCCTATCATAACGACACTGACAATAACTTAACAATGGATAACTTTTCATGTCTATAATATACTTAAAATATTTTAGTTTTTATTATTTATAAACAATGACTCCAACAGTTACCTATTGCTGGGCAACAATTTGTCCTCAAATGTAATGGCTTGAATACTAGGTTATCAACAATAGAGAAAAGCTGGATCAGTTTTCATACATCATTCTGTAGTCAGTTAGCAGCTTAGGTGGGGTTTGGGGAGTTAATGAGATACTCTCTGCTTTTCTGATGATTGGTGGCACACAGCTGTGACTGGAGTGTCTGGTAGAGCAGGAAACTTTACTAACTTTGTTAAGTCTCAGTTTGCTTCTCTGTAAAATAGAAAAATAGTACATGGTACTTTTATTAACTGCTGGGGGTTTCTAAAGCAGCAAGCAGGCCTAAATGAAAAACAGCTTGCCAGTCCTGTCTCATTCCTATTTTCCTATTGGCCAAAACAAGGCACAGACTGACACAGAGTCAATAGTTAAGGAGAAATACCACCTTTGAGAAGAGATGCTTCAAAGACACACTTCTAAGCTTCTAGTACTAGGACTAGTAAAGTCACAAGTCCTGGAAGAAAACCTACAACTGTGCTTTACTAAACCAGTATATTCCCCAAGGGTGTTCTAAATATTTGCTCTTATATTCACAGATAAGTGTAGTTCTTACTTCTCATCAAGGAAACTTTTCTTTGCAATAGTTGGAAACAGAAAACTATAACAAATCAAAATACAAAGTAATGTAGCCCAGTCCCAACTGATACATCTACAATACAACTCCTACACCAAAGACTCAGGGATCACTGCAGAAGAGGGGCTGAAAATATTGTAAAATATCATACATGATTAAATAAACATGACATACCTAAACAAGAGCAACACTAACAAGTATACCAATGTTGAGGGGGAAAGTTCTCAAGACCTTAACCCTAGACAAAGAACTACAGCACCGAAAGGAACCTGAGATGGGGGAATCGTCTGCTCCAAGAAAGAGCACACCAATTGGTTTTCAAGTACTTACTGGTCATCTCTGAAAGCATACAAGTAACATTATGGAGACTGAGAAAGTGTATATAGAAACAAACACATGTTTTCAACAATAATTAAAGAAAAATAGGCCATGAATTTGAGAAAGAAAGGAGAATATAGGTAGGGACTGAAAAGAGGAAGGGAAGGAGGCACTGATGTAATTATATTATTATCTCAAAAGAAAATTTAAAGTTTCTAAAAAGACACAGTGAAAGAGTATGAAAAGTAGTTTGTGAGTGTTTTTGTGTTCTTAGTGCGATTTTGTGTTTAAATGTGAGCTCTAAAGCAGGTTTGTGAATATGTGAGCTACTTTTGGATTATTTCTACCATAATTAGTATAGTCCTTCAGTGCAGACTTTGGATACCTACTGCCTTATTGTTTTATAGAGAAACAAACTATGACTTAGAGCGTGTAAGCCAGTTGTTATACATTGTGTTCAGGTTCACGACGATAGAAATGTTTTATTTGGAATAATTAGCTAAGAAGAATGCAATGTAGGTGCCATTTCAAGAGGTATGAGCATGATTAAGAATAATCTTAAAATGGATGAGCACCACTGAACAGTAGCAGAGGAACATTTATATGCCTCTCCTCCAAACACAAAGTTGAAAGGTATACAGAAACCAAAATGCACAAATGACCTGGGTCTTTAGAGGGAGCCACACTGTCCAAACACAGGACTAAGATAGGAAGTACAAGGATGTCAGAAAACACCTTACTTTTCACTCCCTATTAACACACAAGTCTACCTTTGGTCAAATAAGAAGATAGGAAATCCTTAACTGTAGAAGTCTGCTTCCCTGACTACAGGGCTAGAGATACAAGACAATGAAAAACAGGCAAGGTACAAATAGGGAGAAAGCCAAACATTCAAGGTCACATAACCATTATCAACAGAACCAAGAATAAAAAGCCTAGGACTATGAAAACAGAATCCACAATTATGAAAAGACAAACAAGCAAAACTACAAGATTTAAAAAGAACTATTGCATTATTTCCTTTAGCTAATATTTGCATTAATAGAAAAATACTTCATGCCTGTGAAGTTAAATTCAACGTCATGTGTGTTCATTTAAGACTTTGTGTTGGGGGAAAACTGCTTGTCTGTCCCAGCCGCCCAAACCAAAATAATCACACAGAAACTATATTATTTAAAACACTGCTTGGCCCATTAGCTCTTACATCTTAATTTAACCCATCTCCATTAATCTGTGCATCACTACGAGGTCATGGCATACCAGCAAAGTTTTGGCATGTCTTTCTGGTGGTGGCTCCATGGCTTCTCCTTGACTCTGCCTTCCCTCTCCCAGCATTCAGCCTAGCTTTCCCTGCCTAACTAAATTCTACCTTGCTATAGGCCAGGCCAGTTCCCTAACTAACAAATGGTTTTCACAGCATACAGAGGGGTATCCCACATCAACTTTGCTGACATTCAATACCCAAAACACAAATAACAACATGGGATCTTGAGGAGATACAGATCACCACTTTATTCACAAGTAAACTGGTTCAAATTAAGCTCTTCAATACCATAGGAGCCCCCAAAGAAAGCACATTCACTAAAAGAAATTGCTGTCTTGCTCCTAGTGCCAAAGAAAATTGATGTGTTTAAAATAGTACCCCCAGAGGGAAAATGCATAAAGCTACACAAATCTAAAGGCAGGACCTAAGCCTTTCTATTTCCTCCAATTCTGATCAGCTATAAATATTTTTTCATACTGTACTTCTATTAAACATGCAGAGAGCTGACAATAGGAATAGGGGTGGGCTATTTTGCCTGCAATTCTAACTACATCTTCTGCACGCTCTGCTGCTCTAAATATAAGGAAACTTGCTGCAGGGGGAGAGAGCACAGGCCCCAGAACAAAAGTGAATTCAGAAAAAGGAGACATTACCAAAGCTATACAATCATGAGCAGGAGAAATAAACTGAAAAATGACCTTTCCATGAGCTGATAAAATACCAGTGTTTTCTTCTATCTTCTCTGATATTGTCTGCGTTGTTAGAATCCTAGAGAGCCTTTCATTTTAGAAAGCTGCCTCTCTCTCTACCAGGGAAGTAGAGATTCTCAGAAAGGCAAAAGGGCTAATTTACATACACTATGACTAGGCCTATCAGAGACACTGTGAGTCAGTCTCAAAACAGAAGCTGTTTCCAAACATAGAAAATCTAACAACATTGATATAGCCAAGGCCTCAAAAGTTATGTCTTGCTATGGACTGAGAAGAGAGTTTCCTCGCAAATTTAAAGTCCCATCCTGCAGAGAAGCTACAAACATCTCAAAATAGCTTTAGGAAGTCCCTAAAACTGACCAAATTTACTAGGTCCCTCCCAGACAGAGAAAGTAATAAAAGCTGAGAGTTCTTCTCACAGAGTAAAGCTGCAAAGATTCTCAAAAGAGCAAAAGTTGCAAAGAAGACTGAAACTAAACCAGGTGCCTGGAAGAAACAGAAGTCAACTAAGGTGCCTGAAAGAAGTTTAGACTTGAGCAGTTGGAAAGGACGCTCTCCAATCCATTGAGTAATCTTCAGATGTGCAGTATGTTCCAGGTTCCCACATTTTGTGAGTTGCCATCCATGCTGTGGTGGGTTTTGATGGTGCATCTCTATGAGTCATTTCTGCTCTTGTAAGTAACCCCTCATCCATCTTCCTGTAGGTAAACTTAAAACTCTTTGGTTTGTCATTTGTATTTTGGTGATTTCTGTCCTGTATAGTCTGCCATACATGTGGTATCTCCTCAGGAAAAGATTTGTCCCACAACATAATGGCACCTAAACAAGGGCACAATAGCACCAAAGACAAGTTAGGGAGGAGTGAGTACATGGTCGTGGCTATGGGTAGCAAACCAAGTAACTGATGCTGAGAAGGCTGAGGGAAGAGCATCCATGGAAGAAATTCTGATTTCCTGTATGAAGTATAAAAGTATTAGTGTTTCCAGGTTCTGGCTATAACAAATAATGCTGCTATGAACATAGTTGAACAAATGCGTTTGTCATATGATAGGGTATCTCTTGAAAGAGCCTGTTATAACCTGGTTAGTGAGACCGTGGGAGTGGATGGGATCAGTCCAACAGCTGTGGCGACAGGAAAGTTGAATAATAAAATAATACATCTCTACTTACATCAAAGGTTACATAATGTGAGATAGTATGAAGGTAGTTAGTCCATGATTGGATGACTTATCAAAACCATTAGGAGACTTGGTTATCTCCATCTAGGGTCCACACAAATAGCAGGGGCTGAAGGACCATAGAGGAGCAGACACTATTGAGAGACCTAGGAATAAGAAAAGCTTGTTTTGGGGGAGCCAGATAGAACTGTGTTCACAGAGGAGTTAAACTGCAAAGAAGACTCTTGAGATCAGACCAGGTGCCTGGAAGAAACAGAAACCAGACAAACTTGTTTCAAGGGCTTAGACCTACTGAGGCACCTGAGACGACACTCTCGAACCTGTGAAATGTGTTCCAGGCTTCCAACTTTTATAAACTGCCACCTATGCTGGGGCAGGCTTTAGTTATTCAGCTCTGTTCCTGAAAGTAACTGCTCACCCATATTCCCATAAATAATGCCCCCCCCCCATTCATTAGTTCTCAAGTTTGACTTTGGTGATATTTGTGCTTTGGTCTGTGGTAGGGTACTTGGATGAGTAGGTGTGTGTGTGTGTGTGTGTGTGTGTGTGTGTGTGTGTGTGTGTGTGTGTTGCATCTCTCCAGGAAAAGTTTTATCATACAAAGTTATTGCTGGCACCCTTATGTGAATATGCAATGGGTGGTCCATATTTATAATCCCAGTAATAGAGAGCTGGAATGCAGAGACAGGTGCATCTTTGGAAGCTGTTGACCATCTAACCTAGCTTACCTGGCACAGTTCCAGTTCATTGAGATACCTTGTCACAAACAAAAAGTTGAAAGTACCTAATGAATGATGCCCAAGGTTGGCTTCTGACTCCACATTCATACACACATGCATACAAATATGCTTCCACACAAATACATTGCCATATGCCTACACGAACAGACACAAACACATACACACACACACACACACACAATTTTTCAAAAAGGAAATAAGATAAAACCCTTACAGTGGAGAAAATTTTCTCTTTCCACATGGTCCAAAGCTGTTTTGAAGCCATGTCCCATAAGCATGCTTTTATCCCTCTTGGCGAAGTTCTTGACAGTCAGTGTTCAATGTGTATTTACTTTTGAGCCTCAAGGCGACTCTGTGAAGTATGTAACGCGTGGTTCAGAATCGGAGTGCAGATGACTTTTCAGGGCGTGAAATGCTCAGCCCAATCTTTCAGCTTCTCATCATCCTTGGGCTGCTACAAACCTTCCCAGGGTATCATTTTAACCCTGTAATTAGTTTTATTACTTCTTTGTGTAACCTACTATAGCAAAAAAGTTAATCCTCCTTGCAAAACTGTTACTATCCCTTTATCATGTATCAGTGAAAAAGAAACACAAAAGACTTGCTGAGCTTCTCTTTTTACATTAGTAATTTCTTTTCCTTTATTGGAAAGCTGATTCAAAAAAGAGTGACATAAATAATAACTGGAAATTGAATTGTTGAATTAATTCTGAGTTGGAAAAAGATAGTTCTGAGATATATATATTTATTCCTCTAGCATTTAGAATTCTAGACAGCAAAGAGATGTAAGACTTTGCATAATTATGATTCTATAATGTATCTTTATAGTCCATAAGAAAAATGGAGTCCAGTAGATATTACTTAGCAGTTGACTCTTTTGTTCATATAGAAGATTAAAAAGAACATTTCATGGAGCTTTAACAGTCAGCAAAGCTGAAGGAATATCTTTCACCAAGATTGCTTTTATCCCTGATAGGTATTTACAATAAACAGCCAAGGGCATTGACCATTAAGAAAAATAAGATAAAAATGTATACCACCTGAATTCCCATTAAGTCTCAAGGGTAAAAGAGTAAATCTCGAAACAATTTTCTTTTATCATTTTTATTCTCTTCTTTATAACAGTTGGCACAGAGTTGAAAACAGCAGAAAAGGTTCCAGTTAGACTCCACTTACATCTGCCTTCACAGGGTTGTATACTGGACTAGGAATACAGCCAAACAGGAAAGCAGGCACCCACGGTTTTATGTCCTCCACATTCTTGCTTTGCCACTCCAAAAGGAGGTTTGCAAAAGATCCGGGTGCTATCCAGCTGCTTGAGATTCCTTACATACATTTTCATGAGACTCCGTTAGTGAAATCTAAGTTGTCATTCCCCCCCTTCTCCCTCTAAAGTCTTAAATTGCTCACTCAAAAAATATAAAGTTATATTTCTGAGTTAGAAAAGCGATTCACTCATTTTTGGATTTTTTGTTTGTCTGTTTGTTTGATTTTTGGTTTTTGAGACAAGGTTTCTCTGTAGCTTTAGAGCTGTCCTGGAACTAGCTCTTGTAGACCAGGTTGACCTCTAACTCACAGAGATCTGATTGCCTCTGCCTCTCGAGTGCTGGGATTAAAGGCATGTGCCACCACCGCCCAGCTTGATTCATTCATTCATTTATATTAGCAGTATTCAGTTACCCAAACGTAATTTATGCTCAAAGTATTTCTGGAAATATTGTAGAAATACATTTCAATCCAGTCACAGAAATGTGGTTAATTAGTAGAAGAGTATCTTATAAACTACAAAGACATGAGACAAAATATGACAGCCAGATGAAGTGTGATAAAGGGTACCAGCTTGAAAAAAGGCTGTGCACCCTCAAAGTCTTCCCCTTATGATGTTTACCTTCCCAACTGAGTGATATTGGGCATCTATGTCCTTTACTTACTGAATTCCCATTAAGTCTCAAGGGTAAAAGAGTAAATCTCGAAAAAAAATTTCTTTATCAATTTTTATTTTCTTCTTTACAACAGTTGACACAGGGTTAAAGCCAGCAGAAAAGGTTCCAGTTATCCTCCACTTACATTCTGCCTTAATGGGGTTGTATTCTGAATCCAACAGAGAAATTGTCTCAGTAGCCCAGCCTAGGTTTTCATGAGAATGCAGTCAGTACACTCAGCCAGAACTGTGGACAGGATGCACAATGAGAGAGAAACATACAATATTCTGAAAGGATAGGATTTTAAGAATAAATCACAGCTTTAAATTTGATTTTGTCTTTTCTACTGTGTTTGACCTTTATTCTCTTCGCTCTTGCTCCCTCAACCTTTCTGGTACTAAGGACATGGTTAAGGTCCTCGTTTTTGAATAATCACTTTCTCCTACTTCTCATTGATTTTTTTAATACCATTTGACTCAGTGGCCTTTCTCATTTGTCTTTCTGTTCCTTAGCCTCTTGTTCAGTTGTTCCTCCCTGTCTCTCACCCCACACTGTTCCTCTGCTTTCTTGCCAGGCATGAATATCACTCGCACAATTGATTCAGTTCGCTAATTCAAACTCCCTGATCTTAAATGCAGATGACCAGAGCAGAGAGAATTCTAGCACACAAATACGTTTGGCACAAAACATCTCTTATTTATTGTTGGACTCTGTCTTTGAGCTACAAGAAAATAAACACCATAAGCCTTAAAATATTTATTTGGGGGTGTATCCATGTTATTCCCTGTGATGTATGAAATCGGTCACTATGCTTCCTGTTGTCCCTTGCCTTCATCCCATTCTCTACAGCTTCACTCTCAAATCTTTAGACAGGGAAAACTCTACAAACCACAAATCCGAACTTTTCTCTGCCTCACTAGAACCTTTTCTAGTCAACCCCTTATTCTCCAAACAGGTCCCAAGTCTGAAACATTACTCAGAAAGCTAGCATCTTTACCCCCTCTTCCCACATTTTCTTGCCAGCAAAAAGATTTTTCATTCTTTCATCAGGAATTCAGAGCTGACATTTACTCTCTTTAAAAAAAAATTCATTGTCACTGACAATTTACAAGTGCTTTCTCCATTTGTCTAGCCAATTCATATTTACCTTTATAACATATAATTTTATTTGTTCTTCTCTAATGCAATACATCCTGATTACAACCCTCCGTTCCTCCACTCCTTTCAATCCCTCCCAGGGTTATCAAATGAACATAGCATAACAAGACACAATGAGACTAAGCACATTCTTCAGGACTATGACAAGGAAATGTTTTATGAATTTTTTAAAGAAAACAAACTAAATTTTTTTTTCATTTTACATACTAATCCCAGTTCCCACTCCCTCCTCTCCTCCTATTTCCTCCACCTATCTCCCATATTACCCCCATTCACTCCTCAGAAAGGGTAAGGCATTTGGGGAAGGTTTAAGGCCCTCTCTATTATAACCAGACTGAGCAAGGTGTCCATCCAAAGAGAATAGGTTCCAAAAAAGGCAGTATAAGCAGGGATAAATCTTGGTGCCAGTGCAGGTGGCCCCACAGTAGGCTCCAGTCATATAACTAACTGTCACTCACATTCAGAGGGACTAATTTGGACCCATGCTATTTCCTTCCCTGTCTGGCTGGAGTTGGTGAGCTCCCATTAGTTCAGGTAATGTTTCAGTGGTGTACCTATCACGGTCTTGACCTCTTTGCTTATATTCTCACTCCTCCCACTCTTCAACTGGACTTTTGGAGCTCAGTCCAGTGCTCTGATGCAGGTCTATGCTTCTGTTTCCATCAGTTGCTGGATGAAGGTTCTATGGTGGTATTTAATATATTCATCAGTCTAACTACAGGGCAATGCCAGTTGGGGCCCCTTCTCCTCTATTGCTTAGGGTCTTAGCTGGGGTCATCCTTGTGAATTCCTGGGAATTTCTCAAGTGCCAGGTTTCTTACTAGCCCCATAATGGCTCCCTCAATCATAATATCTCCTTCCTTGTTCTCATCTCTATCCTTCTTCCATCTCGACTATCCCATTCCTTCAAGTTCTCCTCCCCCCTCCTCTTTTTCCCTCATCTTCCCCTTCTGCCCTCCCTACTCCTCTCATCCCTATGCTCCCATTTTTGTCAGGAAATCTTGTGGGAAGTAGAAAAAAACAAAATCACCTGAGTAACTTGAGAGTATGGGGATCATAGAAGAGGGCAGAGAAGGAGGGGGAGGAAGGGAGGGAAGCGGAGAAAAATATATAGCTCAATAAAAAACAATAAAAAATGAAAAATTGCTATAGGCACAATTCTGTACAATAAATCTCTCTAATTCTTCCTAGCTACTGAGATTTTTGTCTCAATATTTTTACAGAAACATTAGCACACTGTGTATAATATTTTTATCTTTGTTCTTATTTAGACATTTATTTTGGAATTCTATCCTTAGTAGTAGTAATAACTATAGTCACTTAATTACAGGTACTCCTAAGAGTTGACTGTGTTATCTCAGTATTCCAAACACATAATAAAAACACTCTAAAATACTGTACATCTTTCTGTTTTATAGGTGAGAAACTATTAGTGCAGTTAGTTCTACTACTTCTAGTTTTTTTCTTATATCTCTGGTTTATTTTTTTAATTAATTTTTCAAGGCCAGAGAGATGGATCTACGGGTAGTAGTGCTTGCTGTGCAATCATTAGGACCAGAATTAGAATCTCGGCACCCACATAAAAAGCCAAGCGTGACCACACATGGGCCCACAAGAGAGAATGGCAGGGGCTCACTGCCACTGCCATAGTTCCAGGCTCAGTGACAGATCATGACTAAAGAAATAGAGTATGTAGTAAAAGAACAGGACACCCAGAATCAGTCTATGGCCTCCTCACACATACACAGGCCTGACTGCATACCTGCACAGGCATATGCACATACATGACACACATACATAATACACACAGAGAGTATTTTCACAAGTGCATTCATCAGTTTATCACATTTTGACCTGAAATTCCTTAGTTTATTTACTAATTCTTTCACATTTTTGTATTGTACTATTATCAGCATTTTATTTAAAAATAGGAATTTAAATGACTGTATAGAGAGACACAGATTCACAGGTTTTTTTTTTTTTTTTTTTTTGGATTTTCAAGACAGGATTTCTCCGTAGCTTTTTGGTTGCTGTCCTGGAACTAGCTCTTGTAGACCAGGCTGGCCTCGAACTCACAGAGATCCGCCTGCCTCTGCCTCCGGAGTGCTGGGATTAAAGGCGTGCGCCACCACCGCCCAGCCCAGGGTTTTTTTTTAAAAAAAAAAATAACACATATCTAGCTCAATTTGTGGAAAATCCCACTTCCCTTCACTACCTGGGATTCGATTTGGTCAGTCACTTGACTCAAAGGCATTCAGTCTGTTTCTAGACTTTTTTCTGTTTCTAAGTTTACTCACCAGAATTTTCAGAAAGGATCTTTCCATAGTAAAGAAGTAAAATACCAACCTTATTAGGTAATAATTAAGATTAAATCATGAACAGAATAAAAGTGTTAATTGGTTTAAATTGCTCTCATTACTGTGGTATTGAGAGTTTCATTACTGTCTACATTTGAATGTTAATTTTAAATCCTAAAGAAAAATATAAGAGTGTTAGGGAATCTGCTTTGGTTCTATTTTACTGCTGACAACTTTGTGAAAGATAAATCAAAATTATTTTACCCAGATATTTAAAGATAACTATTTTAAATTATGTCCTGGAGGGTGAGATTAAGACAAAGTCTCGAGTATCCCAGGCTGGCCTTGAATTCTCTATGTTGCTAGGAATGCAAGTATTATCACACATTTGCATAGAGGCCATATCCACAGAATCCAGGGGATGGTATCAGCTCCCTTGGGATTGGAGTTATAGGTGGTAAAAGAGATGGCTGACATGGGTCTTGGGAATTGAGTTGAGTTTTTCAGAAGAATATATTATTCTTTATATTATATTAATTATATTATATATTCAGTGGTATATTATTTGTGTTTTAATATATAAAGCTTGCCTAGAGATCAGAGGGCAAAGCAGCCACACAAGTCAGACATAGGGAGTGGGGTGGTAACATATGCCTTTAATCTCAGGACTCAGGAGACAGAGGCAGGCAGATCTCTGTGAGTTCAATGCTACCCTGAACTAAAAGATCGATCCAGAAACAGATCCAGGTGGTGATGGTTCACACCTTTAATCCTAGTGTTTGGAAGTCACACACTTTTAACCCAAGCACTGGGGAGGTGGAGACAAGAGTGATATGGCTGGATGGAGAGAGAAATATAAAGGGGAAGAGACAGGAACTCAGAGGAGTGTGGAATCTGAGGATTTGTGGAAACACACCCATACACATAAATAACAAACTAAAAATTTTAATTTAGTTATGAAAAAGTTTTGTTCTGTACAAATATCTTAATTGTGACAAGAAATAATACCTTCATCTTTAATTCTGAACAACATCTTTAATTTGGAGTTAGGCCAAATACACACCATTCATGTATTCACCTTTTCATAAAATAAACACACTCACTGAATGTCTTTAGTGTCAGTTGGTGGGCATAGAGTTGGAATGTTCAAATGCAATGAGCATCTCTGTCTGAGCTCCTCCTGCTTTCAGGAAAGCAGGTTGAGTCTCATAATGTTCATATGAACCATGTGGAACATTGTTAAGATAAAGATTAGAAGTCAGAACCATAAATGATGTTCTAGTGGTAAAGGAATTGCTGTCTTGGGGCCCTACTTTGAAAAATGAGTCAAAAGCAACCTAGCTTACTGCATCCTTTTCTTTCTCCTGTCCTGTACTGTTGGCTTGCTACCACGACACTGTTTAAGCAGATAAGAAAAGCTCTACACTTCTGTTTCATATCCTCCTTCAGACAGAACATGCTAAGGACCCCTAAACTACTCAAGTCAACCTGAGTGACAAAAGCAATAGTCTCAACAACTGAAGAGTCTGAAACCTTCCTCTTGGTTTATAGAACTGCAGTGCAGAAGAAGCTCCTTGTACTTAATGTTCTTTTTTTCTTTTTATAATGCATTCAAATGCTTGTTTGTTTCTCAAAGGAAGTGAATGGTAGTTTGGTAGTTATTTCCAAATTTAGGGAAACCCTCCTGTAAGCACTCAAGTCTCCCACTGGGAAGAATTAAGTCTCAGGAAGTGGACAGGGATCAGCACTTCACATCTGAATGACTGGGTATGAAATAACAATTTGTGCCTTCATTATCTCATTTCCTGAGGCTAATAAGCAGCATTCTGCACTTGACAGTGAACAAAATATCCACTTCAAAGAAGATGTGTTCAGGACTTATCAATGGGTTTTCCGTGGCTTTTGCATTTCCAAACACCCCTGCATCAATAAAGATAGCTCATTTGTTTCACTTTTGAAAACTCTTGATTTTTTTCCCCAAGACTTTCCATTTCACGCCATGTGAATTTTATTGAGATCGCTTTCACAGAAGCTAAGTGCTGGTTGGATGGGCCCAGAGGGATGGCAGTCACAGCCCTGACAATGTAGGAAGTCTCTTGAGACATTTCTTTGCTACTAAAATTCCCTTGGAGAGTCATAGGGAAAAATCCAAATTGTCCAATAGTTTTTGTCACGTGAATATTTTGAAACTGTAACCTGTAACTCTTTTAATGATATTAACTTAAAAACAGCAGCATAGAAATTCAATTAATTCTTCCTATTAGAGTAATTAATACCACATGGATATAGATTGTTTTCAATTATATTTACAACTGGGCTAAAATAATAATTATAATAAGATTTTATACCACAGTTAGCCTTTCAAAATGATCTGTAAATATATTTTTTAATAATTTTCAATTAAGACTGTCTTATTAAGTGATTATAATTAAATAAGTGAAAATAAACTTATCTTTTGATATTTCTGCTAGAATATCCGGTAAGAATTTTAATAATATAATATGTTGTCACCCATAGTGCCAACTGTATTATAGTTCTTCCTAACTTATAACATAAAAACATAACTGTTTGTATTGGGCAAAAATAAATCAACCCAGCTTTTCCCTAGGGTAGATATTTATTCAATGACCTCTAAACTTTCATTAATATTAATTCTAAGTTTTATGATGAAAGTAGCTAACAATTTTTAACACTCTGAGTATGCTAGGCAACACTGTAAACTATTTACCAACTCTTTAACCTTTAAGATTGTATGAATTGGCTCCATTATTCCTATTTTGTAAACAGAGCAGAAATAGGCAGGTTAAGCATCTTGCTTAAATGTACACCCTTGTTTTCGGCAGAATCTATCTTAAAGCCAAATATTCTTAAGTTCAAATAGGTTATGTTTGATAGACTTCCCTGTTCTTTGCACAAAAAACGGTAGAGTATATGGTAACTCTTTCTGAGAGCAGGGAAATGCCAGTGTCACGATTCAGACTCCCACACTAAGCATGTCTAAATCATTTTCATTTGTTCCTTTACAGTTTGGAAAGCATTTAAAAACCCGAGTACACATGAATTTTCACCTCTAGTTCCCCACAATGTACATTTAGAGATGTATATATCGAATGGTTTGTCCAAGAATGAACTAGCATGGAGGAGGAAACCTGACAGTTAAGAGCATCTTTGACGTGGAAATTGTTGACAACACTTGAATCCACAAAGATCCATCTCTTTCTCTCTTTCTTCACAGAATGTGTGACACAGGAGAAGGCCTATTCACTTTTCAAACAAGGGAAGGAGAAATGATCTATCAGAAGGTCCATTCTGCAACACTGGCCATAGCTGAGCAACATGAAAGATTAATGCTAGAAATGGAGCAGAAGGCCCGGGTAAGGCTCCATCCTATGTAACCTGATGCTTGTGAATGAATGTCCCTGGGCTGATATATATTATATTTAGATGAGTCTATTTGCATAGTGCCCTAGCCTGTTACCCAACCTATAAAAGTCAACCTTTAAAGTCTGCAATCACTTACCCAGTGTAGCAGAGAAATTGTTTTTGTCCAGAACTTAGAAACCCTGCTCTCATAGATCTGTGTGTGACCTATTGCGGATTGCTTAGAGAATGAGGCAAGAGTTGAAATTTGTTAATTATACTTGTTTTAAGTGTGCAAATTATCATACAGGAATTGTAATTATATTTTCATGAAGAAAACATCAAGAATTGTTTCAGTAGACTACAATTATTAGAGATGAAACACAGGATCCTGATTGGGTTCCAAACTAGTGAGTCCAACATCACTGCTTGCAGATTGTACCACTGTGGAGGGCGTTCAGTCTCTAAAGGTATTTATCTATTATGCAGCAGAGCTATCATAGTTCTATCTACTTAGTTGCCATACACATACACATGCTCATGAAACCTTCGTCTTATGGTGGTGACAGAGCATATAGGGAGACTCTGAATACTTACAAACCTTACAGTATCTGAGAAGAAAGCAAGTTATTGAACCCACATGTGGTGACAACTTATCATTCCCACTCTTTCAGGAACGTCTAACAATCCTGAGATAATTTTCTTTTAAATAAAACTTAATAGCATCAGCTGGGGCTGCTGTATGCTTATCAAAGTCTGCCAAACCTGGGAAAAGGCAGACAGTTATCACTGAAGTTTAGAGATGATGGATACCTCCTAAGGATCTTATACTTTCTAGAGTTGGGATGTGTTTCCCCTCTACGAGGCACAGATGTTCAGTGGACTCAGTGAGACTCGATGCTAAAATCCACCAAATCAAATGTAAAGAGTGCATTTGGATAAAATTCCATGTCAATTTTACAAATATGCTTCTCTATGAAGCTTAATGCTATAGAAATTAAATTACTTCTATTCTACTCCATTCTTCAGTAGAATTCTACTCCATTCTACTCATTCTAATTTAACACTTCTCTGAGAGCAGTCTACCTCAGCTTGGTCACATCTCAAGAACACCAGGTTCCAGAACCACTATCAGGGCTTCCTAATCTCCAAGACATTATTTCCCCCTTTAATATACCTTCTCTAAAAACACAAAACTTTCTAACAAGCACGAAAGATCATTTTAGTATTCTCTGTCTGATTCCTGTTTTCAGTCTAAAAATAAGATAAAGTTCTGTGTGAAAACTAAGCAAAAGTACAAAAATATCTAAAACCCTCTAAGATGCAAAAATTTAGCATTGTATTTAGTATGCACTATTACAAAATAGAACAGTGACAGTGAGGTTTTATTTGCTTGTTTTGTTTTCAAACCAGGCCATGTGATATTAATACTTAAATTCTTATGTATTTTCATATGCTTTAAAAGGCTTTTAAAAGATTAAGCAACCAAAAATCTCTATAAGCAATGGATGTCCTAAACATAAGTTTACAGACAATTGAAAGCATTTTCTTTCACCTTTTTAATGTTTAATGATAAATGATTTTTAAATTTATAAACACGCACAAATGCAATGAAAATAATGTCTTAACTGCCATAGCTTCCTGAAAAGAAGCAATTCAACAGGATCTTATGATATTACCTGGTTGTTAAACCGGGGTTTGCCATTATTAACATCTCTTCACTATAGCCACATCAGCCGATGTGTTTTGATAATATTCATCATCTAAGTCATGCTGTATTTCTATTGTCACTTAAAAGGACTGAGAAGATAGTTCAGCTGATAAGGGTGCTTCTAGTGAAGTCTGACAACCTGAGTTCAATCTTTGGAACCCACATAGTGAAAGGAAAGAATTAAAATCTGCCCTCTGGCATCCACACACGTCATGACGGGCACACACATCTGCACAGTTAGCACACCCATAAATAAATTAATGTAATTTTTAATGATTTAATAAAACAATCTGACATCTAGTAAAATTTCAGCCATAGTGAATAGAACAGTACATTTTCTCTTAAGCAGTATTGAGTATTATCAGAAAAAAAATACCCATTAAATTGCTAAGACAAATAAAGATGTATATTTTGATTTCCTTCACTGAGAAAGAAATAATTAATAATGACTAGCTCAGTTACACTGTTTTACATACAGGTTAGCTACTTATTAACTGGCAGAAGATCATTATGCACTCAGTTGGTACTCAGTGAACTGTACAGATGAATACAAGAGAAAAGTTTCCTCTATAAGACTGCCTACAGTTTGGTGAGATCGAATAGTTGGTCCTATCTAGTGGGCCAAGTCCCTTGACTTCTTGAAACATCAGTGTTCCCAGCCTTAAAACTGTGTGTAAGACATAATGATCCTGAAATTTTTAATAAATGGCAATAATGTTGTCAAAGTGAGTTTCTGGGTAATTGACTCCTGAGAAGTTCACCTATGGTTCCTTCAGAGACTATGTCCTACATAGAATGAGAGGGCTTTCTTCACGTATGCATTCCCATAGCTCCTCAGTTCTGCTCTACTGTAAAGAGTAGGAAAAAATCTTTGTAAAGAAGGATCTAAGGAAGTTTCAGCATTTTTTTAGTTTTTCAACACAAATGTGACTTATGCAGAAAAATAAAGGATTTTTCATGGTTTCCACCTCCGAAAGGGAAACTGAAATCCAATCAGAAAGTGGTTGCTGAAATGACTACAAGAAAACAGTATTTTCTAGACACAGCTGGTTAGTTGTACAGATGAACACACAGTAACTTTTACAGAATTCACAAAATCTGAGTCCAGAAAAATATGCCAGAATGGAGGTGGGAATATGGGCTCAAAGTGATGCACTTAGCTGATGAGGTATTGGGATTTGATACCTTCTGTGAGAGAATGAAGTCAGTTAACATTAAGATTGGCCCTGGGAGGTCTGCCATGCTCTAGGACAGATCCCACTCCCCAAAGCATTAGACCTAGTGTGTTTTTAAAAAATTATTGTCTGCATCTAAGATGATCATGGTTTTTTCTGTTTTTTTTTAATATGGTAGATTGTATTTTTAAAAGGAAAACAATGTCGGATGGGTAGGAATGCAAATGTAGATCTTGGAAGAGTTTGAATGTGAAATCTTTAAAAAAATTAATACAGATATTTTAAACACAATAAGAAAGGGAGGTTTATTTTGGAAACATTGGAAGATTAAGCCAGTATACTATATTTTAAACTGAAGCTATTTCTGGTGCATTACTATTATTAATGCCATTGATAAAATTATTTAATTTAGGTATTTAAATAGAATGGTGTGTCTAGAACCCATTTCTCTCTTGTATATAGAAATCTTCTTTCAAGAACAATGGAAATTCATCAATTTCCACCACTAAAAGATGTTCTGCTATCAAGGCACCACATTGTCCAGAAGAATGTTGACCTTCCTTGTAATAGAAACCACTCATCAGAGGCTCAGCCATAATTACCCCATGTTCCAGCATGCTGAATTGACTACAGATCTACCCTGGATAGACAGGAAGTTCACAAATGTCACTAAAGGCACAAACATTGATTTTGGAAGGGAGATCTTGGAAGTTCACAAATGTCACGAAAGGCACAGACATTGATTTTGGAAGGGAGATCTTGGAGGGAGTGAGAGGAAGAAGGGTGCAGGAAACTTCCTTTTTAAATTTTTTTATAGACATGGTAAAATGCCTACAGTTTAAAAACATTAACTGGGATTATAGGCATGGTAAAATGTGCATGGCTTAAACAATAACTGGGGAAAACATGAATGAAAAAAACGTTTTCCCGACACATTTTCAATTATAAGTAAATTTAAAAAAGACATTTTGAGAAGTAATTTCTAAATTTGTGATAACCACAAGCAACTTAAACACCTATTTGAGAGCTCCTCACATAGAAATTTATACTTTATCCTTTTGTAAAAAAATCAATATTTAGGTGGGCAGTGGTAGTCATGCCTTTAATCCCAGCATTTAGGAGGCAAAGGTAGCTAGAACTCTATGAGTTTGAGGCCAGCACGGTCTACAAAGGAAGTTCCAGGTCACTCAGAATGTTACACAGGGAAAGCTTATCTAGAAAAACAAAAAGAAAATCAATATTTAAAACGATTTTTCCTGAAATTCTTATTTTTTTTGATTATTTTTTTTTATTGATAAAAGAATAAAGGAAAAAAAAACAAATTTCCACCTCCTCCCAGCCTCCCCTTTCCCTCCCCCTCCTCCCACTCTTCTCCCCCTCCTCCCACCCCTCTCCCCTTCTCCCCACTCCTCTCCCCCTCCCTCTCCAGTCCAAAGAGCAGTCAGGGTTCCCTGCCCTGTGGTAAGTCCTAGGTCCTCCCCCCTCCGTCCATATCTAGGAAGGTGAACATCCAAACTGGCTAGGCTCCCACCAAGCCAGCAGATTGCGTAGGATCAAAACTGCGTGCCATTGTCCTTGGCATCTCATCAGCCCTCATTGTTCGTCATGATCAGAGAGTTCAGTTTTATCCCATGCTTTTTTTGGTAATAGCCCAGCTGGCCTTGGTGAGCTCCCAGTAGATCAGCTCCACTGTCTCAGTGGGTGGGTGCACCCCTCGCGGTCCCGACTTCTTTGCTCATGTTCTCCCTCCTTCTGCTCCTCATTGGGACCTTGGGAGCTCAGTCCAGTGCTCCAGTGTGGGTCTCGGTCTCTGTCTCCATCCCTCGCCAGATGAAAGTTCTAGGATGATATGCAAGATATTCGTCAGTATTGCGCTAGGATGGGGTCATTTCAGGTTCCCTATCCTCAGCTGCCCAAGGAACTAACTGGGGACCTCAGCTTGGGCACCTGGGAGCCCCTCTAGGGTCAATTCTCCTGCCCACCCTAAAGTGGGTCCCTTAACTAAGAATTGTGGTTCCGTGCTCCCCTATCCAACCTTCCTTTATCCCGATCCTCCTATTTCCCCAAGTCCCCCCTCCTTCCCTTCTACCTTTTCTCTCCCCATCTCCCCTTACCCCCTTCCCACCCCACCCCCAAGATCCCACTTTTCTCCCCGGCAATTTTGTCTACTTCCCTTATCCAAGAGGATAACGATATGTTTTTCCTTGTGTTCACCTTCTTACTTAGCTTCTTTAGGTTCGCCAATTGTAGATTCTGTGACCCCTATTTATGGCTAGAAACCAATTATGAGTGAGTACATCCCATGTTCTTCTTTTTGGGTCTGGGATACCTCACTCAGGATAGTGTTTTCTATTTCCATCCATTTGCATGCAAAATTCGAGAAGTCATTGTTTTTTACCGCAGCGTAGTACTCTAGTGTGTATATATTCCATACTTTCTTCATCCATTCTTCCATTGAAGGGCATCTAGGTTGTTTCCAGGTTCTGGCTATTACAAATAATACTGCTATGAACATAGTTGAACAAATGCTTTTGACATGTGATAGAACATCTCTTGGGTAAATTCCCAAGAGTGGTATTGCTGGGTCCAGGGGTAGGTTGATCCCGAATTTCCTGAGAAACCGAAACACTGACTTCCACAGTGGTTGCACAAGATTGCATTCCCACCAGCAATGGATGAGGGTACCCCTTCCTCCACAGCCTCTCCAGCAAAGGCTATCCTTGGTGTTTTTGACTTTAGCCATTCTGACAGGTGTAAGATGGTATCTCAAAGTTGTTTTGATTTGCATTTCCCTGATTGCTAAGGAAGTTGAGCACGACCTTAAGTATCGTGAAATTCTTATTTTTATTGTCACAGGGAAGACAGGATAGAAAGAGAAGCTCTGCAGTAAAGTAATTTAAATAATGATAGAAACCAAAGGAACTCACCCTTCTCCAGTTAAACTTTACTATAGCATGCACTAATCATTCCTCACCACCCCTCTAAGAAATGGTGTTCCATGGAGTGCTCTATCAATAAGTAGATAGCATGTTGTTCTCATAGGCAGTTGCATGATCTGGAAAACACTACCATATTGCATCAATTCCAAGATGACAGACTTGGTTTTGTTTCTTTTTCTTTCATTTTTGAAGCTCTCACTCAAATAGGCCACAGCTTGACTGGCAGAACCAATCATTTGCAGTGCTTGATATAATGATGGTTTGCCTTAAAATGGATGAAATTTTAGAGCATATAAAATATAGTGATAGTTTTTGTAAGTGGCGAGCATGTAGTCATTTATAACTTTTGGAGGAACTAAAAGGCCTCCCAGATGGGTTATATTCTTAGCAGTTTAACTTCCACTGCAGGACTCCTTTGAAACATTCTTCTTAGGTACATTTTCAGGGAGTTCTAACAGCATGAGAAAGATAAGGTTTTCTACAGCAAAAATATGAAGAACTTGGAAGCATCTTACTGAGGTGGTACACAGAACATCTTTAACATACTTGTCTGGCTATAGTCGCAGAAGCTTTGCAAACTCTAGGAATCATATGCATAAACCATTATCAGCTAATTTTCTTAAATGAAAAAAAAAAGATTTCAAAGACTGAAACAACTCAGCATACAATTATAACATTGCAAGTTCAAAGTTATCTTATTTCAAAACAAATAACCAAAGCCAAATAAGTTGTAAAAGTGAAGATAACAATTTGAAGGGCGAGAATGGATGTATCCGTGTACACATGTAAGCCTGGCACTTGGCAGGCTGAAACAGGAATTTCACAGATTGAAGGGCTTCATAGCAGGTTCCTGTCTGACAAAGGAAAAAACTGTGACAGGACAATCGGTGTTGCTTTTGATGATGGTAATCACTGCGCTCACATCCTGTGGTGGTAGGTGAAAGAAAACAAGGTGTGTGGAAGTGGTTTACACTACTAAGACTCATGGAGCCATGTGATGTGAAGCAGGTTCTTTATCTACGTCTTCCTATAAAAGGCTATGTGGAGCCTGGCAATAACATCTACTTTAGAAAGTTAGTATACAAGCAGGGTTTTCTGGAAAATGTACTGATACTGAATATTACTTACATAAAGCATTATTTACTTAAAGCTTTAGAGGAACAAAATTGTGAAGTAAAACAACCATGAGCTTTAATATTTAGCAAGTGTTCATCAGCATCCTTGTGTTAAGAGTACGTCTGTAAAGGCATATGCCCTCTAATTTACAGATGTGAAATATTCTAAGGATACACAGATATTTTTTCATCTCTGGACTGTTGGAGACAGACATAAGGCCTCCACTACCAACCTTTATCTCAAGGCTTTTTTTCCCCTTCTTTTCATTTTGAGACAGGGTCTCATTAATTTTCCTGGGCTGGCCTTAGTCTCAGAACCCTCTCTCCTCAGTCTCTTGTATATAGGAGTAGAAGAATACAGCACCAAGCCTGGCTTGAATGTACATATATTTTTAAAAGTATCATTGATTATAAAAATAAATGAATATTATTAAAACTACTTGTTTTGATGCTGTTAGTCTAATGCTAGGGTTTGTTTTACGTTTTCTTCTAATTACCTAAATGTAATTTGTTAGTACATAATTAGAACATACAGTAGTAACACTCACTGTATCAACCTAAATTAAAATAATGTTCTATGAAGATCAAATGAATGACATTGAACAACTTCCATTAAATGACTGTGTAAATCACATTTTATTTGTTACCTTGGAACAAGCTCAGCAAAATGTCTACTAATTCCTTCCCATTTATCTTGAATAAAATGGAAGATTAAGTGTGAGGTGTCCCTTACTGAAAATTAAGCCAAGTCTGTGAGAAACCAATTGCCCATAAACCATCAAACTTCAGAGGATTGTTTTAATGACTACAAACAGTGCCAAGCATGGTTGGCTTGCTGTCCCTGGGGTCTCTGTTCACATACAACTTTAATGTTTCATGAACTTGTTTCTAAGAACAAATAAAATGCAGTATTCTCAAGTGGGAGTGCCCTGTATATACTTCTTCATTGCAAAGAACAACTTTTTAATAACTTACATGCATTTTATATATTGTATTAGTGTGTTTTTTGGTATTGGAATCTTTGCAATGGGTTTTTAATTTTTATATAGCACATGTTTTCATCTATCCTCTCTAGTCTTGGGTGTATCAACGAACATGTTGGCTTATGTACTATGAAGCATTTAACTCATTTAATAAGTGTGATGATTAGTGTTAATTGTTAACTAGACAGATATAAAATAACCTGAGAGGTAAGTCTATGGGAGAATTTCTTGATTTAATATTCAAAGCAGAAGTCCCACCCACTCTTGGTGGCACCTTTCCCTGCCTGGGACCCTGGACTGCATAAATAAAGAAAGCAGGCTAAGAGCAAAAGCATTCACTGCTCTCGTCTCTTGATTATGATTGTGATGTGGGAGCTGCGCTCAGGCTATCTTGACTTTCTCACCTTTGTGAACTGTAAGCCAACCTTGTCTCTCCTAGGTTGCTTTTGTCAGAGTATTTCATCATATCAACAGGAACAAAAGTAAGATACTAACTCTCCTTTTCTAGTTTGACTCATTCATGTGAATACACAGATACACATACATGCAGGCACACTTATGCATATACAGTCTGCTTAGCTCTGTTCATCTCTGTCCTACCCCTACGCACCTGCTCACATTGATCAAATATTCCTTCTATTCATTTTTTTCTTAGGTTTTGTACTTCTATAGATCACCTTGGCCTAGAACAGATAATGTATCATTACCTCCAATGTCATTTTTTTGCTTGCTCTATTTTTGTAAATAGTACTAGGATCTATTTTTCTATTACTTATATATAGATCCCCAATATATACAAATAAATACCTTGTTAATTGATTGTCCGAATAAGATCTAAGGCAGCTTGCTCATATAGGTATCAATTTCATTGTGTATGAAGCATTTTGAGACTCAGTCATGCTCTCTGACTTTGCCTTTGTGGTCTGTGCTCTCAGGTAGAACACAGACATCTCAACTATTCTTCACACTTGGTTGAGCTGTGACCTGCACTCTTCTCAGACACCAAATAAGCATTCTCTGGTTCATTGCTCAGCCTCCCAATGAAGTAAATGTTCAGAAAAAGGAGGTGACCAAAAGCCCTGGCAAATATTTATAGGGTTGAGCTAACTGCTCCCCTGATGAACTGATTTTGCATTTGTGCTATAACAACTTTTCAGAGTCCTAACCCCGCCTATGCAAAACAAGAATCAGGTGAATGTTGCCTGCAAGGGAGTTAGTAGTTAAGTACTCAGGTAGTTCTGGCACAAAGGCCCAGGATTTGTTGTGGTTTCTTAAACAATTTCTCACTAGATAAAATACAAAAAAAAAAAAGCAATATAGCAGATTCTCCAAAAAGAGAAACTAGAAAATCCTGTTCCAATAAATGTATTAGAACACAATAAATTCTAAAATACATGCATTAATCCCTTTTCACTTATTAACACACAATAAATAAGACAGAAATGGAGTTCTGTTTTGTTTTATTTCCAACTTGACACAAGCTAGCAACCAACAAAAACCCCACCTCAACTGAGAAATATCTTCATCATATTGTCTACAGGAAGTTTGGATGATATTTTCTTGATAAATGATGGATCTGAGAGAGTCTAAGCCACTGAGGGTGACTATACCCCTAGGCAGGTGGCCATAAGGTGTATACAAAAGCAGGCTGAGAAAGCCATAGACCTCAATTCAGTAGGCAGTGCTGCTCCAATGCTGCTGCTTCAGTTTCTGCCTTCTGGTTCCTGCCTTGAGTTCCTACCCCAACTTACCTCAGGAATGAAGAGAGTAAAAATGAAATAAACCCTTTCATCCTCAAGTTGCTCTTGATCACAGTGTATTATGAGAGAAGTAGAAACCCCAACTGTGTATTTGGTGAGGACACAGTTCACTCCCTAACAGTACTTTATACAGGTATGAATGGGTGAGTTCCCTCTGATGGCCATGAAAACAATTCAAATGTGCAGGAACATAGGTAAACAGGTAGAGAAAAAGCCATAACCAAGTTTTCAGTACAGCTGTGTCTCTTTCTACAAGTAAATACAAAGTAACTAAAGTTAAGGCAAAGGGATGATGAAATTGAATATAGCTAAAGGCATTGACAGCATGGAAAGGGAAAATTATCCAACAAGAGGTGTGAAACCTCAGATGTTAAGGGGGGAATTTTCTGCTGGTTTCCTGGAATTCATTTTAAACAGTTACCATATGCTTATTGTGCTTCTAGGATGCCCAAGACTGATTATTTGGTGTAAAGTAATATTTACCAAAATTAAATTTAACTAAGAAGGAAATGGACTTTTATTAAATTTTAGAAATATCTATTTTATGAAAAATAATACATTATATTATATTAAGAAAATAGTAGACTATATAATAAACATGGCTATGATTTGTATTTATTCAGTTTAGTTGATGTTTTTAATGTACATTGCTGACATGAATTAAATAAGATTTATGTGTTTAATCAACTCCGTGTTTCATAGAAGAAGTTGACTTCCTCTATCAATAACACCATCGTAAAATGAAACCTACCTCTACTTCTCTAAAGTAGAGGGAGACTAAGTTTACCCATGTGGGCATATTTGATGGTGTCTAAACATGGGTATCTCTAAACACAGTTGTTTCCAGTTGTCAGGGCTGGGGCACTAATAACAAGGATGCTGCGGGTATAAAAAGCTCTACTTAATCTCAGCACAGAAAACAAAATCTATTTCCTTCACATTCCTACACATACCAAAGGATATGGAATATGGGTGTGGGGAGCATACATATTGTGTAAATAGAGAAGAGAATGTAAAATCATTGTGGATACAGAAGAACCAGCTGTGAAGTTGCTCTGCAGGGAGGCTTTCAAATACACTGAATATGTTGATCTTGTACAAGATAGCAAATTCAGATTACTCCAAATTACATGTTCCAATTTGATAACATTTCATGAAGATTTTATAGCAAGAAAACAAAGAACAGCATAAATTGAGGCACTTTCCAAATACAGTAGTTGTAAAGCCAGGTGGAAAGGTTACAAGGAAGCAGAGACATCTCTGTTATAAGTCTCAGAAATTATCTGATGGCCTTCTTAGCTTTTGGATGGCAGAAGCTAAGGGGTCTGTTTGTGTATTGCTCAGCTTGTGTTAAAGTAACAAAGACCAAATAAAACCATTTCTGTATTTTTAAAACAATAGGAATAAATTAATAAGCATAAATTTCTTTCTTAAAGCTGTGAATCCATTCGTGTGTGTGTGTGTGTGTGTGTGTGTGTGTGTTAATCTTACGCCCCAGGGAATGATGTAATCAGCTAACCTCAAAACAGTACATTCAAAATACAAACACATTTAGCTCTCTTATTACAGAGATTCTCAGTGAGAGCATTCATTCAGTATGTATAAGAAAATGACACATTAAAGAAAAGCAGCCCTGCACAATGGTGGGAGGAGGTGTGAAGAAATGTCTGAAAATGGCTCTCTTCTGTTTGGCACCTTTTCTAGGACATGTCACTCTGGCAGCCTGCTCCTTCATTTCTTGAATTATTTCACCATTCCATACATTGAGAAACACTGTGGACTGTGTAAATATTTCTCAACCACTAAAATGCAAACCAGTTCATAACATGACCTGTGACTGATTCTCCCCTGAGTTTTATCCATTGTTCTTTCTTCATTGGCAAGAAGCCATTGAGATTCTTAGTGCCCCTCTTAATGAGTCAGATTGCAGTCTTAACAAGTTAAGAATACATACACACACACACACACATATATATATATATATATATATATTCCCTTTTTGGTGTGTTTTAATATTTATAGTAGTATGTGGCATGCATGTGGTGTATGCACATGTGTGATGGGCTGAGCACCTGTGTACGGAAGCCAAGGGACCAACAGATATCCTGGTTTATCACACTACCACTTATCCCTTTGAGACAGCCTCTTACTGAAACTGGGGTACACTCCCGTGTGAATAGACAGTTCACACCCTGCAGCACTGGGGTTACTGGAATGTACCTACTCACCCAGCTTTTTTTAATTAATAAATAAATTTATTTATTTATTTATTAAAGATTTCTGCCTCCTCCCCGCCACCACCTCCCATTTCCCTCCCCCTCCCCTGATCAAGTCCCCCTCCCTCATCAGCCCGGAGAGCAATCAGGGTTCCCTGCCCTGTGGGAAGTCCAAGGAACCCCCACCTCCATCCAGGTCTAGTAAGGTGAGCATCCAAACTGCCTAGGCTCCCTCAAAGCCAGTATGTGCAGTAGTATCAAAAACCCATTGCCATTGTTCTTGAGTTCTCAGTAGTCCTCATTGTCCGCTATGTTCAGCGAGTCCGGTTTTATCCCATGCTTTTTCAGACCCAGGCCAGCTGGCCTTGCTCACCCAGCTTTTTATGCAGGTGCTAGGCTTCATTACTGTGAAGCAATCTCTTTTACCCATTGAGCTATTTCCTTTCTTCCCCATTTTGTTCTCCGTACTTTTCTAGATGTCTCCTTATTTTTAATAATTGCATACATTGTAAAAGAAATATGATCATATCTACCTCATTTACCTCCTGTAAATTTCCCCCATATTCACCCAACATGCCTGTTTCCAATATTCTCTCTCTCTCTCTCTCTCTCTCTCTCTCTCTCTCTCTCTCTCTCCCTGTCTTTTTCCCCCACCCATCTTACTACTGTCTATATATGCACGTCTGTGGGCCACCCACTGGAGCATGGGAAATCTTTCAGTGGCAATTTCACTTTTGACACAGTTATCATTGAATGGGGAATTTTATGGATATCTTTCCCATATTCTTCTCTCTGTCACTCACATTAAATCCTTGGCATTTTAAAGGCTTGATTTGAGCTTGATATCTCCAAAAAAGCCTAAGATACATTTTCTTTCTCTTTTAGCTTCAGACAAGCTTGACTGAACCAATGACATTATCGAAATCCATCTCTCTTCCTCGTAGTGCATACTGGCATCACATTACGCGTCAGAACAGCGTTGGAGAAATCTACAGCTTGCAAGGCAAGTAGCTTTACAGTGACAAAACCACACTGACTGCTATCCACGTCCTTCGGTGGAAGAGTCATACAAATTCTGTGTGTTTTCATTGATTGCTTTTTTTTTTTAATTTTGTTTCCATTCAGCAACTGTCTCAGGTCAGAGTAGGAACTCTTGAGATTCACCATTACTTTTTCAAGCTATCATTTTATAATGCATGCTATAAAATGATTCCTAAAATTACTGTGATGGATAAGGACCAAATTTGCCAGACGTTGATGGAAACATTGTAGAAAGCACATTGTGAAAAGCTGAAAGTTGAGTGATGAGGTCTGTGTTGTGCTGTTTTGCAAAGGACTTCTTTTTCAACATCTTTTATTCTTCCTACAATTAAGCATCTGATCAGGAGTTGGTTTCAGGCCTGGTACTAAAATGCTTCACAAACTTACAGAAGTTTTCAGATCTAGTCAATGTCTTACAAGGGAGACCCATCGAAGAGGGGCATCATGAAAGAGGTGGAATGTAAACAGGATGCCTCTGTGATTTTCCCAGTGACCAGTTAATCAACACGGGAATGGTTTGTTGGCTGAGGAGACTAGAAAGGCATCAAACAACTGATGGACAGCCACGGAAACCGTGCCATTACCCTTTCTGTTCTTTCTCTTTTGTTTTAAATGATTACCATTATCCTTCATATAGAATATTCTCTCTAGAGGAAGAAACATAAGGATCAAACTAAAATGCACAGCTAAAAACACACATTAGACTTGAAAGAGGTAGGTACCGAATAAAATACCTAGTGAATACACAACTATTAAAGCCATAATTTGGTATTTTTGTATTATTTTCTTTAGCCTTTGTACTTATTAACAGCACTAATTGTTCTGCAACACAAAAATTACATTACAAGCGAAGAGAAATAATATGAATGGAAGAATATGAATAGCCTTATTTTTTGCCAGAGTTTCAGAAAGACAAATGAAATTAAATCACTAAGAAATGATTTTCTTTTCAGAAAAGAAGTTGGAAGGATTTTAGTCATTTATAGAAGGCAATGGCTGCCAGGTGGCGGTGCACAACTGTAATCCCAGCACTTAGGCAGTAGAGGAAGAAGGATTTTTGCAAGTTTGAGGCTAGCTTGTTCTTCAGAGTGAGTTCTGGATAAGCCAGGGATACATTATAAGAATGTGGTATTTAAACAAATGTCCAGAAAGGAAAATGAGTGAATGAGCTTCTCCTGTGTCTGCTCTCCACGAACCCCTAAAATAGTTCATGGTCTGGCTTTATTGATGCTGCCTTTGATGCTAAGGCCAGAAAACATGCTTTTAAGGTTATAAATATGTATATACAGATAGGACTATACTCAAGCAGAAATTGAAACGTTTGAATCAAATAATTAACATTAAATATTTAAGTAAAATAATGTGACAGGTTAATAGAAAGCATTGGAAGGCAGTTTATAAACACTCTGCTTTGTTTGTTTATTTGATTATAAATTCCAGAATAGCACACAATTGTTTTCATGACCATATAACTGAAGCTTTTCTTCAATAGAAGAGTTACTATTTAGACTGAAAAATGTAGCTTCAGTTTGCTTTTGATGTAAAACTATTTCACATCAATAAATATAACCAGGGTAGATTGCAGTATCTCTTTAAACACTGCCAGACATTCTTTGAAGGACAATGTTAATTTTGCATTCTAAAATCAACTATTAAGTGTTTAAATTTTCCCATGCTTTATACCTCTAATACCAATTAGTCTATGTATATGGCTTCAATATCATGCTATTCCTTGATTATTTGGTTGGTTATTACTTTGTACTATATACATACAAATATATGGATATATTTTCAATTTAATTCTATTTCATTAACTATGTGTTGACTATTATACTGTGTTTTTCTTAGACTAATATACCTTACCATTTGGTGTAGTCTTATTTTATCATTATAGCATACACAAGAGTGGTAATAATTATCTAGATACTCATGAAGAGATAAAATAAGTAGTCAGATACAAAGATGGGCAGACAACAAACAGATGATAGGTAACAGTTACAGATATGAGCTTGTTAGAGACACTTGACAGAAATGAATTATTCTGTGGTAGCAGTTCACATAAGCAAGGGATATGAATCCTCAAAAGTTTTCCTCACTGGAACTAAATTCTAGTGAAATCAGCATTGAACAAAATTACTGAAACAAGGGAGAAATAAAAATAGAAGCAATGAATTTCAGTACTTTTTTGTGAATCTGTAATGCATGTACAAGTCTGGTTACCTTGCATCTGTGGTTATGATCCTGACTCAGCATTGTTTCTTTTTCACAGTTGGCTGACATTGTGTAGTTTGCAGAGTCTAGTAATATGAATGCTATTTATCAAGTGTATCAGTCAGTTTTCTTGCATGCAGTCTCCATACCACGGTATTCTCTGCATAGCTGGTTTGTTACTGTTTGATAAAACAAAACTATACTAAGGTAATTACTATACATCAAATTTTAGAATCTATTCAATAGAAATTATATCTTATTGCCTGTAAACAAGAAGAAGCCTAGGAGCAGAGAGGCTCTTCTGACTTACAGTTCAGGGAAATGCATTCCCCTTGTGACAGCTGAAGCACACGGCAGCTGGTCACAGTGGGATTTTACACAGGATGCAGAGCAGGAAGTCTCCTCTCCACTGGCTTTCTCATTTTTATTCAGCCCAGGACCCATGCACATCAGATCATTCTCTTCACATCCAAGACAGGTCTTCTCTCTTAAATTATCCTTTTCTAGAAACACTGTCATGGGTACAATCAGAGACTGTTTCCATGGAAATTCTAAAACCGGCAAAGCTCGAATGAAGATTAACTATTATATCAGGGTAAACCACAGGTAAGAGTCAGGAATGCAAATTCATATCAGAATTTTCTCATAATATTTTTACATTTAAGCTATGAGCTGCAGATCAATGTGAATTAAATTCAGTGAGCTTTCATTCAGAAGGAAAAAGAGAAAAGTTTTATTGCTCCAACTTTAATAGATTGGCTTCATTAATAAGCAGCACATGTACTAGAGCTGAAAAAAATCATGGCCTAAAAACAAACTAATCTATATTAAACTTACATAAAACTTCGATTGCCTGTCAGCCTCTACGCATTACACTTAGCTAAGTTTTGCTCCATTCATTTCTTTTTATGTTGCCAGACGCCCCTTTAGAGACAAATATGTCAATGGTGACTTGTAGCACTTGACTTTGTGAGTGGAGAATAAGTGACATAGAATAAGCTGGTCTCTCCATGATACTCCCTGAGGGTGCTCTGACAGCATGAGAGATTGTGGAGCCAAGACCAAATAAATGAGAAGAGGAATCATTAGCTACTAACAAGTCTCCCATTGTCTTGAATAATTCCCAAGTAGCTCATGATAGGTCAACTTTGCCCACTTTTCCTTGCAGCAGCGGACTTCTCTTTATTTTAGGAGATAGGAATTCTTAATTTGTATTAGCAGGTATATTTGTTCAACCTCCTCTCTATATACACAAATGTTCATGTCATACACATATAATAATGCTTTCTCTAAAATCAAGGAAGTCTATGCTGCTGAAGGAAAAAAACATGATTTTGAACTTTTGACTCTGAAATTATGTTTAAAAATTACTATCCTTCAGGCGGTGGTGGCGCATGCCTTTAATCCCAGCACTTGAGAGACAGAAGCAGGCAGATTTCCGTGAGTTTGAGGCCAGCCTGGTCTACAAGAGCTGGTGCCAGGGCAGTCTCCAAAGCTACACAGAGAAACCTTATCTCAAAAAATCAAAACAAAAGAAAGAAAGAAAGAAAATAACACTATCTCTAAAAACAAACAAAGAAAAAATTATTATCCTTATAAATTTTATGTTTATCTTTAAGAAGGAAGAAGGGAGAGAGGAAAGAAAATTGGGGGAGTTTGGAGGGAACGCATCAGCCTGTTTCTGGTTCTCAGTAACAGCTTGTAGAAAGATGAGTCTCTTCTAGAAGCAATAGCTTCTCTCTACCAAAATAAAGATAGAAGGAGAAAGAGGAGTTGACAGGGGAAGATTGAGAGGGAACATTGGAACTAAGTATAGACATTTCCTATTGCTAGTCATTAATTTAGCAAGAACACAAACTGTCCTGAAATGCAGCAAATCTCTCCCTTTAACCTGCCAGCTCAATTTCTTTGCTCTTCATCTGCTGCTCTCCCGCTGGAGTTAACTTCTCTTCAATAAATTGTACTGAACGGGGGGCTAAAGTGGTCTCAGAGAGTGTGCTTATGGGGGGCAAACTAGTCTTAATTTTTTGATATTTTTATGTAATCTCTTATTTTCATATAAAACTAAGAGGAATAGATATAGTCTGCATTGTTTCTGAAGAGTTTAAACAAAAACAACCGAGGACCTATCTTGTGTAAAGGTGGGAGCTTTAGAAGCTCCACTTTCATTAACATTGATTAATATCCAAATGCCAGCTCTGAATCGCATGCCCTCTTCTGCCCTCTGCGTGTCTGTAATTAAGCTGCAGACCACCAGTGTCAGCGCCGAAGCTTACCTAATTACACCAAAGGCATCTGATGCTCACGGAAAGGGCAACTGTGGCTCCAGTTTCTCAGAAGAACAGGACAGAAACAGACAATTAGAATTAGAGATAACCTTCAGAAAATGGTAAAGAAAATTCCAACATAGACTAGTGAGGTACATCAAAGACTTTTTTATTCTTCCATTAGCTATGACCCTCTGTCCTTCTTTACATCCCGGGAATTCAGTTTTAAATTTGAATTCTGTATAGTTTTCCCATTGATATTTGTCTATTTAGAAATTCACCATGACACGTTTACCAGATTACAGAGTAAAAGCCTTCTTAAACTTAAAAACTAATAAATTTGCAGCAAAAGTAAAGAGTAGTTTACATTTTTCATTCCTATATTCAGATTGTATGTTTTTGGACTAAGTAGGCAGGACAGTCAAAAGCAGTCAAATACATCAGCATTCCCCAAAGGCAGCAGCATGCTTCTGGCAATTTAGTAACAGCTTTTAGAAATATGACTCCTCTCCCAGAAGCAACATTTTCTGTCTATTAAACCACATTTATGGAAGTTTACTGCATATCCTTACCTTAAGAGAATTTAGTCAAGACAAAGAGTGCCTCTCTGGATATCACTGTTTTGAGATAAGTTAATAAGTTGCACCCCAATGTTGACATCATAAAAATGTACAAAATATTTCCACTGTGAAATATTTCTCATCTCTTGTAGTCATAATTAATCAGACCCTCTTTCCTGCCCTCTGAAGCACTAATACATAACTTTATGTCAATGTATTTTCCTAAATCCTGCTTCTTCCTTGGGCTGTCATCTAGTGACATTGTGGATAGGTTTCTTTTTATGCTACTGACTCAGACAAACTGTGGTAGCTCCGGCATCCATCCACTCCTGAATTTTGGAGTCAAATAAACCTGATTTGAATGTAAACTGTACCACTGTTAAGTTGTGTGACTTTGGGTATTGCACTTAAATTTTAAAGCTTCATTTTATTTGTCTCTAACATACGCATAACAAAACTTACCACATTGAATAAATAGGGTTAGTTAATACAAGGTATTAAATAACTATCAGTAAATGTTGGTGTATTAAAGTAAGTTAAATTCACAATACGAATCTCTCTTTCTCTCAGACAGTAATATGATTGCTTCCTGCTACCAATATATTCTAGTATTCGCTTCCAAATAGATTCAGTTTCCATTATGCATAAAGAATTTCATTCTCTCTAAAGACTTCATAAAAATCTCACATTGTGACAGAGTTTCTAGCTTTTAGAATTTCACAAACACTGATTCTAAGCCTTTCCTACCCAAAGATTGTACAGGAGAAATAATAAGATTCAGTCTTGAACCTTTATGGAATAATATTTTTCTTCTCACCTTCAAGTGTAAGACATAGCATCCTCAACAGAGAGTTCACTCTTCCCAACTCTTATACTATTCAGTCCTGGTTGTGTAAAGAATCTAGAGGTCAAGGTTCCAGAACCTAGGCACTAAACGGAGTCACTCTGCATACTGCTGGCCTCACCGCATCAGTCTCCAGCCCCAAGTCTTTGAGTGTTGCTGATCACATTATTCTAGATGCTGAGGGGACTTTTGAAGAACACTCTTCCTCTGCAGGCACTCACTGGGTCTGCTACTACTGACCATATTCTCACGAGCATTACATTATTGACCAGACCAGATGTGAGCCTTAGGACTGAGATGGCAGAATTCTGCTGGAATAGCACAAGACAAATGCTGAACACACGACATAAAACAAGTCAGACACTGAATCACTTTTTAGCGGATGTGACACAGTAATTACTAAAACTTAAAAGATCATGTGTTTCCAGGTGTTCTGTTTAATTAATATAATCCAGCAATGATTGTAATAAATTGTTTTATGATTTTAATTCAAACAGAAATTTTTTGAAATATTCTCTAAATTTGATTTCATTCCCAGCAAACTTCCCCACTGAATTATTTAACTGCAACAAATATAGGTAACATGTGTAGTTCAATGCCAATCAAGTTTTATAAAGAGTATATAAATTTCATTATTACATATACACATGGGATATAATATTAGTTCAGAGGAAGACTAACATGATTAGGTTAGTTAATATGGATAATACTTCAGCTTTTGCCATGTGTATATGCATTTACATACTCAAAAGTGGACATGCAGAAACACATGCACATGTGCATTTTCACAGAGACATTTGCACATTGCTATCTCACCATATCTCAGGAGGCCCATAAAAATACTAAACTGAAAGCTCTAATATGTGCTACAGAATTGTGTAAGCCCAGTGCTTCCTGCTTCAATCACTTCATAAGAGCGTGTTCAGTTGAGTTAGAGGAAATTGTTATTTAAAAAACTGTTAATAAATAAGGTGTTGTGAAAAATATTATATATATAACATTATATATTATATAATACAATAAATAATATATAATATGTCATAAAAGTTAAGGTAAACAATGAATAAATAAGAAGATGCCAAAAATTATAATATAATCAGTTTTATTACTTGCTTATGTTTCTGCATTAGTGATATAGTTACTCTAAGGCTGTTTTAAATAAACTTAATTTTGTAAAAATAGAAATCACAGTATATTACTCACATCTTCGCTGACTACTGGAATTCAAACCCCCCTTCTGAAGACTACATGATACTGTTAAGTCAAGAAACTTGCAGTCTCCTTCCATAATTTAACTTTCACGCTCAGTAAGTGGTGAACATGGAGAGGCAATGGACTGACTTCTACCATGAATATGCAGAGTCTATAAGGGAAGTGAAGAAGTTGAAGTTGGTTGAAAATGCTTTACAGAAAGGAAGTGCTCTGTAGTGCTCTACTGTGAACAAGCAATTATACTAGGTAATATTGTGCATATAATCCTGCATAATATACCTAATTCCTAAGAAGTTAGTTATGGTTGCAGGTTTCAAGTATGGAGAAAGGTGTTGTCAACTTTGTTCACATTTATTAATCACTTTCCAACCAATTCTCTGACACTGGTACAATTATTATCTCTATTTCATAGCAAATAAACTGAAGGACAGAAATGCAAAAGAACTCCTTGAAATATTAGGGTTGTCAATCAAGCTGTGTTGGTTTTCTAGCTTGTGTATGCCTCTGTGACTAACTTATGGGTTAACAGAATTAAAGACAGGACAGAATAAAACATTTATAGTCTCCATCCCTCTGTGTGGGCACATTCTCCCTGAACCATAATCAAGGTTTACAAGAATTATTTCTCT